>NC_056737.1:756814623-756999397 GCF_019279795.1 Protopterus annectens
TTATTAAAGCTTGTGAAAATGATGTATACAGTTTACTTGATGTGTGGCGACCCCACAATGATTTTAATTTAACGAACGAAGAGTTTAAAGCGTTGCAGAGTTTACGTTCAAATCCAGATATTGTAATACACTCCTCGGATAAAGGGGGTGCTATTGTTTTAAATACTGATTATTATTTGAAGAAAATGAATGAAATGTTAGCAGATCGGACAGTTTATCTTATCATTCAGTTGAATGAAGTATGTAACATGAAACAACAAACAGATAGTGCTTTGCTTGAATGTTTCCATATGGGATTGCTAGATAAACAGCTACTTGATTATTTTAATGTTATAGAACCACTGATACCACAACTACATGGTCTCCTGAAGGTACATAAACATCCAACACTTCCCCCATTGAGACCCATTGTTGCTGGAGGGGGGTGGTTGACTGAACCTCTGTCTATATATCTTGACACCCAATTGACGAATGTTTTGAATTTGTATCCTTTTGTTTTAAAAGATACACAACAGTTTTTGCAGGATTTATATAGTTTTGTCAGTAAGTCATCTGAGTTTCCTTTTGAGTTACTTGCTACAATGGATGTAATCTCACTCTTCACATGTATTCCCAATGATGAAAGTATCAGAATGGTGAAGAATGTTCTGCTTAGACATGATAATTATAGCCCACAGCACACTGATTGTATTTGCATGCTTTTAGAACTAGTTCTAGAACACAATGTGTTTGTATTTGCAGATAACTACTATTGGCAAACAGCTGGTGTCGCCATGGGCACCAGCTGTGCCAACTCATATGCAAATTTAGTGATGTTAGAGTGGGAACAGCAGAATGTTATGAATGTGAAAGATGGGCAGGTAGCTTTTTATTGACGATTTGTCGATGACATTTTTATTTGTTGGAAGGGCAATGAACATGATTTTATTTCAGTCCCTTCTTGCGATTTACTCTTAATATGTCTACAGATAGTGTTAATTTTTTAGATGTAATGGTTTCTGTGGAGGACAACATTATAAGAACCAAGGTGCACAGAAAGGATTGTTATACGCCTGCCTTTTTACACAGAGAAAGTATGTTTTTCTAATGTTGTCATAGGACAGGGCATGAGGGTGTCGCGCCTGTCAGGCGATAAAGTGAGTTTTTCATGTGAGTTGGACTACCTTAAAGACGCTTTTATACACAGGGGCTACTCAACAGCTGAGGTCGATCAAGCGTTTATGAAAGTTCATAGAGAATGTCCTGGAAGGGGGAGACCCTATTATTCTAAACATTCAACCTTATTGAATAATTGCTCATCCCAGAGCCCATCTCATCTTCCCTTGGTTCTTTCTTTTACACAAGATATTGATTAGGTGAAACAAATAATAAATAAAAATTGGTCAGTGTTGTTAGTAGATTACGAAACAAGTAAGGTAGTAGGTCCTTCCCCCAGGTTTGTCTATAAGAATAGGAAAAATCTGAGACAAATGCTGTGTTATCCTAAGCTTGCACAGACAGCATCTACACCTTTGGGAGGGACACTGAAATGCAGATCTTGCCCATATTGTTCATTTGTGGACGAATCAAGATTTTTTAAGCATCCTGTCACTGGGAAACTTTGGGAGTTACGTCTATTAGCTAACTGTAACACGGTTAATTTGGTCTGTGTTGCACATTGTGTTAAATGTTTTAATTTTTAAGTTGGCAAGACTAATAGGAGATTAAGAGACAGGATTTGGGACCATGATTATTGCCCAAGGAGAGGTGAATTATTTAGTGCACTTGCAAATCACACTCTAGCGTTAGGAAGGGAACATACTTTTTTATTTCAAGTTTTATCTGTTACACGACAATGGCAAATTAGGACCCATTAGTCATAATACTGAAAACATTGAACTAGAGTGGATCCTGAGACTTGGGGCACATAGATATATGGGGCTTAATGATTCTGCCCCTATTAAATCAGCTTTAAGGATGAAGAAACTTAAATGATAAGGTTAAACAATGTATAACTATGCATATATGTGGATTTTTATGATGTATGTAAGTACTAATTGAATTATTAATTGTGTTTTTGGAGGGAATTTTATTGATTAATTGGTTGTTGAGGAGTTTGTATATAAGGATGCTGTGTTTTTATTGTAACTATCTCTGATAAAGCGGTTTGTTTGACTGCGAAAGCTCTTACTTCTTGTTCTATTTTGCAATAAAAGACTATTTACATCATTTGCTGTCAGCGTCTGCCTTCCAGGTTGGGATTTTTCATTCTGATATATATGTACATATACATACACACACACACACACACACACACACACACACACATATATATATATATATATATATATATATATATACATACATATATAAACACACATGCATATATATATATATATATATATATATATATATATATATATATATATATATATGCAAGTCAAATCCACTGAAGATTGAGAGTGCTAATACTGACATATTAACATTGACAACACTAGTATTGACACACTTCTGCGCATGTTCTGATATAAAATTTAGGCCATGCAAATAGAAAAATATGCTTTATACAGGGGACACATCCCCTGAACCCCATACATCCACTTCTAATAATTTGTTCAAACTCTAAAATTGCACATTCCTACCGCAAAGGGCATAATCCCCTAACATGAGAATTGTTACGCTTGCACAACTGTCCACTATATGTTTTGTCAATCAAAGTGTGTCGACAAAACAAATGTCGACCAAAGCCACATTTGACTAAAACGAGAGCATCTCTCTATTTATATATGTGAGCATTACTTTCCATCAAAATCTGGCAGAGCCAGATCAGCTGATTGAAATATACCTGCTTTGCCATTACAAAATCTCGGTACAGTGGGGCTTGGCGTATATGCTCTTTCCCCACTGTACTGCGAACTTGGAGTTGGAATATATAATTAGCAGGGGATGTGTGGCACAGCACCCCACATAGGCAGGTGTTGGGGAGGGTTGCTCCCCTGCAAAAAACATTGTGCTTTTTTTCTTTTTGTTTATATTTTCTTGATCACTATTTTGGTATTCGACAATTAGGTGTCAATCATTGTAGAACTAACAAATTGTCATTTTGATGGAAGATTATGCTTAGATACATATAATGTAAGGTATATAAAACAGTGGTGTGACCAGTACTGCTGTATAGTACAAAAAACTGGTCAGTAAAGACAGAGCAGTTGAGGAAGCTAGAAGTAATGGAGATGAAGTGCTTGAGATGGGTGGTAGAATGCACACTTTGGGGCAGATTAAGAAAATGGCAGTATCAAAGCAGAATCTCAAGTAGCTCCAATTGCAAAGAAGCTCAAAGAATAAAGATTACAGTAGTTCAGGCACATGTGCAGGAAATCAGAAGACAATCTGGTAAAGAAGATTTTGGACAGACAGGAAGACTGTAAGAGGAAATGATGGCATCTGGCAAAGAGATGGATGGATTGCCTGACAGAAGCCCTGTGACAGTCAGGCAAGACTGTCGAAGAAGGCAGAAGAGTGGCTTTGAACTGAGGGATATGGTGACAGCTGATGTGACACTCTGACCTCATGTAGAAAATGGAAAAAAGGGGGATGATGATGATGATGATGATTTTACACAATATATATATATATATATATATATATATATATATATATATATGGGTTTACTTTGTTTGGCAGAGAACACATTTTACTGAAACATGTTTTGTTGAAGCCTCATTTCACTGAAAATGAATTGCCTGAGCACAATTCACTGAAAGCTCACTTCACTGAAAACTAATTTGACTGAAACTCATTTAGTCAACAGGTATATGCCCTGTTCCCCACTGTAGTGCGATCCTGGAGTTAGTATATATAGTTAGGGGGGTGGAGGCACAGCCCCCCACATTGGGTGGTGTGGGGTGCGTAGCCCCCCACATAGTTTGGGTATATATTATTTTCTGGAAAGAGTTATTCATTTGACTTGTAAGAATCCATGTCTATGGTTTACAACATTCACACTCCCAAAGGTGGGGGACTATGCCCCACACACACACCCTTACTATATATATACTAACTCCAGGATTGCACTGCAATAGGGAACAGGGCATATACCTGCTTAGATGAAATAAGTTTCAGTCAAATGAGTTTTCAGTGAAGTGAGCTTTCAGGGAATTGTGCTCAGGCAATTCATTTTCAGTGAAATGAGGCTTCGACGGAATTAGTTTCAGTGAAATGTGTTTTCCATCAAACAAATTAGACCCATATATACATATGTATCTGTATATATGAATATGTGTATGTGTGTGTGTGTGTGTGTGTGTGTGTGTGTCACAAAACAATTGAAATTCGCAAGCACTGAAACACAAAATATCAATGCTTTCTTTATGAAAAACAAAAATATCAAAAACAAAAAACATTACAAAAGGAAAAGTTTATTTTTGCCTTGTTCTAACCAAAGCCCTACCACTACATAAGACCAAATTTGTCTGAATAGTGATAGTTTTACAGAAAGGATTTTTGTAAGGTAAGTTGCAGAATTGGGGTTAGGGACAGGATAAGGGTCAGCACATCCTGTTTTACTAATGTATACTAATCCTAACTGTAACTCTAAACCTTATCCCAACCCTGCACCTTATCTTACAAAAACTCCTTCTGTAGCACTACCACTTTACAAGTCTCTTGAGCAAATACCATGCACAGCAACACAAGTGCACAACCCTAAATACATCCCCTACCTTAGCTCTTCCTCTAACCCTAACCTGGAAACAGTTGCACGTGACTAACCCATCAGCAACACCAGCATACACTCTAAACTAAATCTATCCCCTTCCCTAGCACTTACTCTAACCCAAATCTGCAAACGCATACACACCCACTCTGCAGCCTAATGCTGAAAGTGTTTCAATATCCAAAATGTTCAGCGTTAGACCCATAGAAGACACTTACCTTCCTCAAAAGAACATCCTCGCTCCGACACCACCACCACCACTGACTCAGCATTACATTCTACAAAATTTACACACACCATAACAAAACATAGACACACTCAATACTCAAACACATCCCCACTCACAAATACTACCATTTGACATTTTTACATTGACAAACTTACTTTTCAACCACATGCCTTTTGACATAACATTGGGATCCAAAAGTGTGTTCAATGATAAATCAGTTCTCCTACCTCACAACAGTCCCTGTGTTTCACAATCTGGTGGTTTGTTTGGGTTGTGGGAGTTTGCTAAAAGACAAAAAAATACATCTTTGCAAAATAAAGTTTGAATTTAGGGATCTTAAAATGCAGTTTTACACTGTACACACAGTCTTTGATAGCAATGAGATTAGATGTAATACCTTTGACTTTTATGTGCAAATATATGAACTATTGGAACTTATGCTGTGCAAAATACAAGGACAAGCATTTTCCTAAAATGCTGTGCACAGTTTTGGAATGTCAAGGTCTAAATATTGTGGCTGAGTCTTATAAAACAGTTATATGAGCCAGAGAAAAAATATGTGAGCTGTGTTTCTTTGTACCAGATTCTTTTTCCTTAGAGATGTCAAGTCTGCATGAATTACTAATGTATCAGAACTGCTAAAACGCAGTCATGGTTTTCACTGTGAACTAACTAAATAAAATGTACCGGCTTCTTCTCTTTGAACATTCCTACATTTAATCCAGATGTGTCCTCCACTATATATGTAAATAAAATCTGTTAAAACGTTTAATTTAACTCTTGCCTAAAGTCTAGATTTTTTGAGTATTTATTAAGTCTAAGCTTGCACTATCTAATGTTTATATTTTTAGCTTATTTGTTTGTTTATTTGTTGGGTTACTTACTGAGTTTGTTTACCCAGCTGGGCAGAGATGATGTTTAGTGGAAGCCTACAGACAGAGGCTCCAAAGTATGTTTTAGATAACAAATATAATATCAAAATCAAAGCAGAGAAAATGGTAAGCTCTTTTGAACAAACTGATATCTCAATACAGCAAAGCTTATAGGCATTTACAATGTATGGAATAGTTACAAATGCAGCAAATAGAGCTTATAGTTATTTACAGTTCATATAATAGTTACAATGAAACAAATGGCATCACAAAATAGGTACAGTGCAGAAAAACAGCAAGGTTACAGTAATGTGAAGTGTACAAGGAGTTAAGCCATGCTTCATGTAGTCTGTCACAGATCAAGTTAATGCTGCTGTTATGGTGAAAAGAATGCAGTTTCTGTGTCAGCTCAGGTGAGAGGATGCTTTAGATTAACCTTGAAAGGTTACATTGGTCCTGAAGAGCAGTGGGATAAAAATGTAGATGTCCTTCATGGATGCATCTGCAGTCATAACAAGTGGGTTGTCCTGTCGTCAGGCAGCCCTGCAGTCGGCCGGATTCCAAAGTCCGGGTCCGGCTTCGGCTGATGTCGCACTCCACCCGACGTCATCTCTGTTGGTCTTCGGGTATAAAAGCATCAGCCGATGCCATTTTCCTCAGTCTTTCTTGCCGCGTGGCGCCCGAAGCAGAAGCTGTTCGCAAGTGCCGGTCGGTCGGACCCAGAGATTACTTCTACCGAATACTACTTCGAAGACTTCTAAAGCTAAGTACCCCGTTGGGGACTCTTTCTTGCCTCAGCCGATGTCAGAAAAAGTTAACAATTGTTTAACCTGTGGGAAACAAATACCTCATAAAGATTTCCACTCTTACTGTCTGCCTTGTTTAGGCCCAGCCCACGACGTAGCAGCCTGTTCGGCCTGTGCCTCTTTCAACCGACGAACGCTTAGGCGTCGGTCGGAGTTTGCAGAACAGTTTTTCGGTTCTGATTTTGCGTACATTATGCCGTCGGATCCTCCGACTACCCCCAAAAAACGCAAAGATAAAGACCGACACTCGCGGTCCGCGGTTTTGGCCGAAACCACGGTAAAGCAAACCGCGAGTGTCTCGGTTTTGGCCGAAACCGATAAAACTGCTCAAAGTACAGCTGAACCTATTCTTACAACTGAGGCCCCTGCTACAACTCTTGAATCGACCTCAGAAATTTTACCCACTACGGTGGTTGACTTATCAGACACCATCCCCTTGGATGTCTCTACCCCAGCACGTGGTGCTGCTAGGCCTCCAGCTGCCATGTCCATTAAGGCCTTCGCCAGGGCTAAAGCAGCCAAGACTACTAAAACAGTGCCTGTTAAACCACGCACATCCAGGCCCTCTTCTAGTTCTCAAATGCTTTCTTTGGCAGAAGATTTAATTTCTTTAATTAGAGGATCTCAATCTCACCCAGACAGGGCCTCTCAGCCCCCAGAGAAGAGACCTAGGGCAGAGCCCCTGAGCCAGTGTCTTCTGATGATTCTGCTGATGAATCAGACATAACTGACCAGCCTGAGGCTCCCTTCTCCAATTTTGAAGATTCTGATGCTGAAGAATCCATTCCAGCTGCTTCCCCACCAGAAGAATTCTCCTTTGGGGAAACCTTGCATGCCATGCGAGAACAGTTCCAATGGCAGCAACAGGATTTTTCAGACTCCAGAAAAGACTTAGGACCTTTCTGCACCTCCCACAGCACAGGCCCTTAGCTATACCTCCTGTTCTCTCTGTGGTGGATGATGCTTTCAATGATGTTTGCTCCGCTCCAGATTCTTTACCCCAGCCCCTGCCAAACCAGACAGATTTTACAGGGTGCCAGATACTCATCACCACCTTTACAAGGCCCCACTTGCAGACCCAGAAACTATATCCCAGGGTCCCAAGGCAGTAGCGCGACCACAGCTAAAACCCTATTCCTTCTGAAAGGGAAGCAAGGTCATTAGACAGATGGGGTAAAAAGGTCTACACTTCAGCTACTCTCTCAGCTAGAGCTTTAAACTGTCAGTTTCACATGATACAATACCAAGAGTTTATGCTTGATCAGTTAACTAAAAACTAACCACTGATGAATCTCTTGATAAGAAATATGTATTAGAGATGGTAAATAACATACAACAGGTTAGCAACCATTCCTTAAAATGTGGCTATGATGCACTGGAGGCTTCATTTAGATCAGCCATGACAGGCACAGTGATAAGAAGGCATGCATGGCTAAAGGAACAAGCTTTACCGGATCATGTTAAAGCTAAGTTGCTAGATGCTCCTATGGACAAGACAAGTTTGTTTGGTACACCTGCCCAGCAGGTTATGAAGAAAATGGAAGAAAAGGCAAAATCTGTTCAAACTGTTAAAGATTTCTTGCAGGTTCAACCCCAAGGTTTAGCAGGAACTGGCCTGCCAAAAATTGGTCCTTTCCTGACTCCACAAAATTTCAAAGGGGCAGGAATAGACGCGTTCCAGAGGCAGAAACCAATCCAGAGGAGGTGCCTACAGAGGACGACAGTGGCAAGGTAACAACAGAGGCACAGACACAGCCACTGCCACTACATCAGCACAACCACAGTGACTTAATCCTAAATCCGCCTACCAGGGAACAAATAGCAGCTCCTCTAGGCGGAAAGTTAACCTTATTTTCAAAGAACTGGCACTACATAACAAAAGACAAGTGGATTTTACAAACCATAGATCAAGGTTACCGGTTTCACTTCCACACTTTACCAGTCAAAAGAGGAATGCCAAATCTACCTCCAAATCAAAAAAGAGGCTCTACGCCAGATAATGGAGTTAGCAAACATGAGAGCTGTGGAAAGAGTGCCAACAGCAGAACAAGGAAAGGGTTCTACTCCAGACTATTCCTAGTTCCAAGAAAGGAAAAAGTTGGAGACCAATTCTCGACCTGTCCACCTTAAATACATACATCATTGTCCCAAAATTCAAAATGCTGACCCTACAGCAACTTCTTCCCATGCTGGGCAAGGAGTCTTGGCTGGTAACTCTAGATCTCAAGGAGGCATACCTGCACGTCCCCATTCGACCAATCTGCAGAAGATACCTCAGATTTCTTGCAGGATCAGAGCACTATCAATTCTCAGCATTGCCCTTTGGCTTATCTACTGCCCAGAGTATTCACAAAATGCCTGGCATCAGTAATCGCCCATTGCAGACTACAGGAATTCAAATTTACCCATACCTGGACGACTGCCTGCTACAAGGGGACAACAAAAGCAAGCTGACAACAGATTTACAAAGGGTCATTTACTTGCTACAAGGACTGGGATACACAGTCAATTTACAAAAGTCAAGGCTGATACCATCCCAAACAAGGACATTCTTGGGCTGAATTGGACACAGTACAACAAATGGCATTCCTGACTACAGAAAAACAAAAGAACTTCCTCTTTACTTCTTGGCACTAACAAAACTGAACAAGTTAACAGCAAGAAAAGTTCTGCAGGCCTTGGGCTTCATGGCATCATGCATAATCTTGGTCCCATTTGCCAGACTACATATGAGGAAACTACAGTGGTACCTAAAGAATTTATGGTCCCAACACAGACACAGTCTAGAAACAGAAATCCCACTAATTCCATGCTTAAAACAGGAGTTCCTATGGTGGGCTCAGGCATGCCAGTCAAACCCAGGCCTACCCTTTCGCAGATGTCAACCAAGCCAGACCATCACAACAGACGCTTCAGACCTAGGATGGGGGCCCACATGCTGGACAAATGCGTGCAAGGATTGTGGACACAGGATCAACTTCACCTGCACATCAATCTAAAAGAAATGCTGGCAGTAAAACTGGCAATCCAAAAGTTCAAACCATTTCTCAAAGAGGGCCAGTTGATGATAAGGACAGACAACACCACAGTCATGTGGTACATCAACAAACAGGGAGGCACTCATTCATACCCCTATGCAGAATGACCTTGGAGCTGTGGACCCTGGCACTCAGCTACAACATTCAGTTACAGGCAATATTTGTACCGGGAAAGACAATACTCTAGCAGACATATTAAGCAGAACCACTTCGGATGCCCACGAATGGAAGCTGCACCCGGACATCTTCAAGACCATCTCGAAGAAATGGGGAATGCCACAGATAGACCTATTCGCATCACCTCTCAATCACCAGCTCAAAAATTCTGCACAAGGACATTCCACCCACTAGCATGGAAAGTGGACTCACTCTCCTTCAACTGGAAAGGCCTAACAGCATATGCATTCCCACCTCTTCCTTTGATACACAAGGTACTACTAAAAATCAAGGAAGAACGTCCAAGGATAATCCTGATAGCTCCAAACTGGCCAAGACAACACTGGTACCCACTACTGAAGAGCATGTCTCGAACAATATGTGGCCAATACCCTGATGCCTTTGATGTTAACTCAGAACAACTACAGCATCATACATCCAAACCTAAAACGCTGCAACTGACTGCATGGAACATCACATAGCAGCAGCTAATCCAGAACTTTCCCAAAGAGTTAAAGACATTATTCTTGAAGCACGCAGACCTTCAACAAGAAGGAACTATGCTGGAAAATGGAAAAGGTTTGTCATTTGGAGTACGGAAAGAGGAAAAGATGTGTCAAACATAGATATGCCTAACATTCTGGAGTATCTGGCGAACTTCTTCATTCAGGCCTGTCCTACTCCTCCATCAAGATACATGCATCAGCTATTTCAGCAGAATACAGCTTTGATCCACCTGTTTTTCGCACCCTTTGCTCAGGCAGTTCCTCAGAGGAATCAAGAATGTAAAACCTCCAAGGAAACCACCATTACCAGCTTGGGATTTAAACTTTGTGCTAGAAAAGTTGACACTATCACCCTTTGAACCAGCAGCAACAGCAGACCTACAACACCTGTCATGGAAAACTGCTTTCCTACTGGCAATTACTTCAGCAAGGAGGGTTTCAGAACTACAGGCCTTAATGGCAGTGCAACCCTTCCTAATCTTCCACCAAGATAGAGTGTCCATGAGGACTAATCCTACATTTATGCCCAAGGTGGTATCCAGAGTGTCTTTAAACCAGGCAATCCACCTACCTACCTTCTTTCCCAACCCACAAAACAGAGGGAAAGAATACTGCATACCTTGAATGTACATAGACAGCTACGCTACTACTTGGACAGAACAAAAAATAGCAGAAAGACTGACCAACTTTTTGTAGCCTATGCAACAGGAAGGGAAGGAAAAGCTATTTCCAAACAGACAATCTCCAAATGGATAGGAAATTGCATACGATACTGTTACTCCTTCCATGGAAAACCAATTCCACAGAACATAAGACCTCATTCTACAAGGGCAACAACCACTACCACAGCCTTCTTACGAGGAGTGGCAACCAAAGACATTATTGTGGCGGCTACTTGGACCTCCGTGCATACATTTGCCAAGCATTATAATTTGCCTCTATATTCCAGATCCCGAGCAGGGTTTGCCACTGCTGTACTGCAAGGGATCCTAAACACACCATAATCTACTTTTATCCTCCTCCCCTAGTTGGCTATGGTATTCTACCCACTTGTTATGACTGCAGATGCATCCATGAAGGACATAGTACAGTTTTGTACCTACCATAAATGTAGATGTCCGAACTGGATAGCATCTGCAGTCAGGATTACCCTCCCTCCTTCCCCTCTGTGGTACTCCTAGGGTGTTTACCCTCCTAATAGCTAGCTGTTGGGGGGGAGTCTTTTATGGTGTATTCGTTTGTATATATGTACATATATGCCTATTGTTGTGTTTACCTCTATTTGGAAACATTGGCATCTATCCAAATTTTTAGCCTGCAAGAGGGCTACTGGCATCTGGGGCAAGAAACACTGAGGAAAATGGCATTGGCTGATGCTTTTATACCCGAAGACCAACAGAGATGACGTCGGGTGGAGTGCGACATCAGCCGAAGCCGGACCCGGACTTTGGAATCCGGCCGACTGCAGGGCTGCCTGACGACAGGACAACCCACTTGTTATGACTGCAGATGCTATCCAGTTCGGACATCTACATTTATGGTAGGTACAAAACTGTACTATATAACAACATATAATATATTGATTAAGAATGTTGTAAGTACCTACATCAGTTTATTACATCAGACAGGGGTAGATCACTGTGATGATACTAAAGTGCACAGAGGATGGCAAGAGTCAAGGTCAATACCACTTAAGAAGACTATAATTTACATCCTGCTGCTGTGCCAGTTGAAGTTCACCAAGTCAAAGGTCAGAGTTTGCTTGACAGATATTACTTTGTTCAAACAGCAGTAAGAAAAGAGGATAGATGGACTATAATTAGGCATTTCAACTGGGATGGGAAAAAGAACCATAAGAGCAAGCATAAAAAGTAAGCTCGCAATTATTTAACAGCATTTTGACAAAGTACCAACAGTATTCACAAATTATTATGATGCACTGCTATTTATATTAACTTGCTTGGAAGCTTGTTTCGATTTATGTGAAGTGTCTTAGTTTATGCACCTGTTAGGGCTAAGGGGAAGCTTATTGTGCTATGTGGTATGATTGCAGAGCAGATTAAGGATGGATCTGTGTGTTTTTTCTAATGGTAAGATAACCGAAGTACAAGTGCAAGGGGTGACAGGTTTGGCTAAAGCCAATTAAAGAGAGAGAGAGAGATTAGGATTTAGCTACCAGGCTGGAAAACTATTAAAGGGTATAAGGACAGAGATGGTGTGGGATATAGCCACTTGACTGGCACATTATCAAAGGATACAAGGCAAGCATGTCCCTTTTCCTTTCTTTTTGATGTCACAAATACTGTTTAGTTTAAGATGTATTATTTTAGTGCAGTGTTCCTAAAAAGCAAACTACACACTAGGCCTAGCTGTGGACAGTACATTCCTCTTACATATGAGTTATTTTTATGCATACAATGTAAGTACTACAGCTAGTGGAATAAAATAATTAGGGTCCTGGAAATCCATGGCCTAGGCAAAACTTGCATGGTCACATCTGCTATAATTTTGTGTTTTTTTTTTTGTTTGTTTGAGGTCATCAGAATAAGAATGTGATCCAGGCTGTGAATCACTCATATAAATGCTGAGTAAGAAGCTGGTTACAATGTTTTCCTTAAACCGAGAGGTTGGATTTCTACCATAAGCAGCAGGTTATCAAATGGTTGGTGGACATCCACTGACAGCAGCTTTAAGTCTACTGCAATTGCAAATAAGAAGATGTAAGTACCAGATATGATACCATCACATTTTGGAAACAGTGTTTAAATGATAATTCCTATATGTCATCTTAAGGCGCTTACTGTAGAAACACTGGATTCCATATGGTGACCTTAAGTGGGATATCATCTGAGGCCATAAAGAGATTGTGTTGATACCATGCTGCACTATCCCAGGCTGAATTAATCCCTCCCTCCTTTTGCTACCAGCATACTTTGACTATGTTCAGGTAGAAAATCTTAGTAAAACATATTTCTTAGACAAAAATCAAATATAGTTTTGCCTAAGCTATATTATCTAGTCATATCTGTTCCAAAGAGTGTACTCAGTGTTTTTAATGTCATCTCTATGGACTGTAACTTGTACTTTATCTATTGACAATGTTCTTTTTCAACTTGTTGTAGCTGTGCAAATATTTGCACAATGTATGTACAGGTTCACACTGTATGACCTGAAGCTGAATTTTTTTATTTAGTTAATATGTCATTCTTTATTACGCTTTCTCATAACTTTAACTACAACGGTATTATGTCAATGTGGAACTTTTCTCCCCAGGCCTCCGCTGAAAATTATATATTATCCCACTTGGGCTTTCCCAGTAAACAAATGTCAAACAAATAAATAAATGCTCATAATGCTACTTTGTTTGAACAAATTCAAGAGAATAATAAGTAGGTTTATGAAAAGGCTGAAGAATGAGAATGAGTGGATGGTGGTTTGGTACCCTAGTTTGAAAATAAAGGTTGAAATTTACAGTGGGAATGATGGTATACCACTCAGATGTAGATAAGGCAGAATTTGTAGCCAGTGTGAAAAAGCAAGCTTACATGTAGAAAAGTGATGCAGCTGAGAGGATAATGTGACTAGCTGGTTTTACCCATGGCAATTTTTACGGCCGCACATGGTACAACAAAGAAGACTGGGTTTGATTCCTTCCAAGCAGGTCTCTGCCTACATATTACACTTGATAACTTTTTTACTCAAGAATACTGGACAAAGCCAAAATTAATGGGGAACCAAAGGCCCAAAATCAGAGCCAATTAGCTGAAAAAATTAATAGTATAACAGGCTTTGCATCAGCATCAGTCTGATTCCTTCTAAGTAAGTCTAAGCCCTTAGCCCACAGATACTCCAAGAATTAATGACGGACTGTAATCTTCAACAATTTGCCATAAATCAAACATTTCATAAGGGACAGGGCAAAAATATGAGGGTGAATCAGTGGCATACGGTAAAATCATAGACTGCTGAGAAAGTATGCCATGCAATATATCCTAACATAATGAAGCTCTATTTGAATAACTTGATTTGCCAAACTTTTGCAAAACTGCACAATAAACGCATAGATTTAGACATTTCTTTCAAACTAATGTGCTAGTCTTTATTTCATTCTGATTATAAAGGTGAATAGATTTCCCTCTGTTTAAAATTGTGAAACTAGCCAGGCCCTTTCAGTAAAGGATGACCCCCTTTGTTAAGGTTGCTAAAGCAGGGAAAAGTCTTGAGTATAGATGGTCATTATTAAGTTTAGATTGGAGTGGATGGGGTGTAGCTTGGCTAGCAAGAAATAAGGTAAGAAAGTTAGATTCAGGTAACCTAGACAGGGACTGCCACCACAGCACTAATAGGTGAGGCACATTATAAAAGATCTATGGGGGATCTCAGCAGTACAAATTCATTTCTCCTTTGAAAACAAGCCTTACAGCAGCAAGAGGGTTTATTCCAGCAGAGTGAACAGCAGCCAGCTGGGGTGTCTGAATCCAACCCCCTTCAAATACAGGGGAATGACTTGATAAACAAGGAACTGCTGCAGTAGGGAACAATACGGACCTGATAATATGAAAGGACAAGTGCATTATATGAACCTTCTGCAGTGGAACACCAGGTTTAGCCAGAGGTAGCCAGTGAAGTATAAATTACAATAAGCGGAAGACTGAAGAGGGCAATTACTAGGGGACAGCAGTAGAATTTTTACAGGCCAGACACAAAATGAAGATGGCTCTCGATACTATGATTTTTCCCTCTACGCATTTATCCTATTTAGTTTATTTGACATTGCTCAATAATTCCATAGCTCTAAAATAATGTTTATCTAACTATATCCCAGTATGAACGCGAGGATCTCTCCCTCAGTTTCACAATGCAAGTTGTGTCACACCTGAAATATGAAGATTGGTGCACGGTACGTCAACTAGAAATGTCACAAATCAAAAGTTAACTACAGTTTGATATTTCATACGATTACGGGCGTTCTCCCACATTACAGTGGAGGGCTTCTGCTTCTCCTGTCATTTCTGAACGTCCTTTTATACATGGCATTTCCCCCAAAACATTAGTCGCGCATATTTCAAATGAGCAATGTTACGTAGGTATGCAGGAAAACCTCGCATCACTATACAAGTACAGTTAATAAAATTGCAATCACCACTTTACCAGTTAACAGCTAACAGCTGTCAGCTGGGAAGACGGACTGCGCTCTATCACATGGTTTAGTTTCCACACACAGAAATGTGGTTCAAGACTATAACAACGATGAGAAATTTAACGCATCAAAACTGCATATAGTTTATCACACACTGCGTAGCCCTTAAAGTGCTAAAACGGGTACACTTAAGTGTTCAGAAGTGTTACATGAAAAACACATGTACACTCTTAAGTATAGGGCGCGACCAATACTCCTCCTTGTAATTGCCCCTTTCATAAGGGTTACAGATACCCGACTAGTAAGGTCCCATAAGTTTGTTGTCTCTAAACTATATCCGTGAAAATATAACTAGACATCTAATGTTTACATTTTACGAAACGATACACTCTTTGTCATTCATTATAAAAATACACTTTACCAGGGTAATACATAGTTTTTCAGCTGTATGAACTGTACGTCATATTGCTTTATTCACGATCTGTTGCATAAATCATTTTATATACAGGTCTACTAATATACTGGAACGCTACAACAAAATGTATTAAATTAAAACAGTTCAGCTTCTACTGCCAAGCGTACACCCTTCAAAACCTCTAAAAGCAAAGGGATTGTCGTAAACAGGCTTGAAAGTTGATGAAATACGTCAGTAATGCTTTACGGTTGTTAGTGAGAGGAGAGTGGAAACAGGGCAGAATATACTCTGGGTTAGTTAAAGAAATTGAGCACCTTGTAGTAAATGTTGTCTTTTAATTGGGAAACTTGTGTATCTTCATAGTTTAGGTGTACTGAATGTATTGTTTTTTATTGGTTAGTTGCCTTGTGACTTGTTTGTTTTCTCATGTTGTTTTTCGGTTTATGTCGCTGTGTGTGTTTCTAGGATGGCTGATGTACCGTCTGGGCCTAGCGTGCTCTCTCCACCCCCTCCTGAAATCTCACCCTTTTCTGGGTCCGGGGTTGCCTTAGCCAGTGCTTGTAACTTGGTGGAAGAAGGTAATTCATCAGGAAGATACACTAATAACTGTGCACACGCAGACGACACGGATTTAATCGAGGAGTCAGAGGGGAAGGCAAGAAGTACTGACGGTGGGAAGGGGCATCATTGTCATCGTCCTTTGAATGGTTTAATAAATTCTGATTTACATCATCATTTAGCAACTTCTTACAAAACTGAAATTGCACACAAAGGTGGTAATGTTAAAGAGAGTTCAAAAACAGGACAGTTGTTATCAGAAAACAAAACAGTCGGCAAAACAAAAGGTGAACTGCGATTAGTTGATGGATCTAGTAATAACATATGTCATGCAGATAATCGGAGGACTGCTGAAAATGACAGTCATGACAGAAATGGACTCGATCAGGTTAATGCACAAAACGAGGACGCACTAACCACTTCATTAGCAGCTTGTTGTTTACAAGACTCTGAAAAGGATGGTGGTCAGCCAGAAAGAAGAGACATCACAATATCGTATGTTCGTTACGAATCTGAGCTACAAATGCCAGACATTATGCGGTTGATCACCAAAGATCTTTCGGAACCTTATTCCATTTATACTTACAGATATTTTATTCACAACTGGCCGCAGCTTTGTTTTCTGGTAAGTGGGTTAAAGGGAGGTGGTCTTAGTTGAGTATAAGATTGTTCACATTTATTTCTGTTTAAGAGCAATGTGTGTATCAGTGGAAGCAAAGAACATTACATACAGTCACGGAAGTGTATTACTTTTCAGCTGTAAGTACAATGTTATGTTAATGGTGTCTGTCACATTTGGATGATTGTGTGTTAAAAAAAAATAACCATCACGGTAGCTTTCTAGTTAAATGACTACTCGGAGGAGACCAGGCACCTTCCCAGAGTCTCCTTTCTGGCCCAGTGGCATTGACAACCGCACGTAGTGCAGGGGTCCGGAGTTCAATCTGCGTATTCAGTGTACGTATAAGAGTAGGTGTTTTCCGTCCCGTTTAGTCGACTGTGGTATGTGTTGTGTTTGGATGCTTGTATGTGAAAAGTCACCATTCTGGTGGTTTATTGGTTTGAAAGGTAAATCAACTTTTAGGAGAGACAGGCACCTAGCTGCCTGGCGATTCTTTCTTTGCTGCTCCAGTAGCAGTGACAACTGCATGGAGTGGGAGGACTGGGTGCATTCCCTTGACAAGGGTCAGTGTTGTCCTTTCCTGGTTAGTTGTCTGAAGAGAGAGAGAACTCCATAGCCAGTTCTCTAATCATTGAACAACTGTATTAACTATTTATATATAATATTGTCATTGGTCTCATTGTGAGCCTTGACATTTTAAAACCAGATGGAGAATGTGATCATGTTTTTTGATTTATGTCAGTCTGTTGCAAACTAGAAGAGGTTTGTGTGTGTTTCAGATCTTCATGGGGATTATGTAAGTAGTAACAAGTATATTGGTAGTTACACTGGTGGATAAGTATGTACCCTTTTTAAGTACTGTTTGCCTTTTTTGTAATGGCAGCGAGTATTTGGGTGGTGACCTGGAATGGTGGCATCAGTGTAAGAACTTAGCTGTACAGTGTGATATGGCTTGATTAGCTGTACCTTTTTTGTCAACTGATACACATTGCAAACTGTTTACCTTAAATCATTAAAGGTTGTTCATGTGTGTGTTGCCAAAGGAAATCCCTTACTGTAATGTGTCTGAAACTAACATGCTTAAATAGACTTGACAAGAAACATCTGTCACAAAGGAGGTATTCTCTTGCAGCAATTCTTAATTGGTTCTGTGGCTGTTTAATTTTGGTGGTGGCATTTTCTTTAAGTACTGCGGCAAATACACAGATGCACACAAGCTGTGTTTTCTCACTGCAACATTTAATACTTTTAATTTTCTTCCTTGTAGTGAAATTTTTGTTTAAGAAGACTGTTCATGTGAAAGCTGTTATGTTAAATCAGGATTCTTGACTTTTTCTAAACAGACAGATGTAAAGCAGTTCCTGTTACGAGTGGCTGTAGAATATGCATCTAAGAGAAATGGGATGCATTTTAAGTAAAGGAATGTACACTGTTGCAGTTTAAGGTAGTAAGATGCAGGTACCTTGAGGTATTGTATTTCCATAAAGTGCACCATCGTTGTGGTCAGGCATTTGGTAAAGGGGAGAGAGGGGGGGGGGAGGCAATATAGGGAAAGAACTTTTGCAGATGAGGTAACATTGCAGAGAGGATGCATGGTAGATGTAGGGTTAGAGCCGTTTAGGATATTGCTGACAGTAATAGAATCTTGTATGGGATAACTTTTACTTTTAAAATTGGTGTAGTGCTGCTAACAAAAAAGACAACAGTGGAAGTGTCTTGATGCCAAAGAACATTAAGGGACTCTACATTTGTGGTATAGAGAGAGGGTAATCTCAGTGGACAGCAGTGACACGGTATATAGTAGAGTCTGAAATAGTAAGAATGTAGGTCATAGGATGAAAAGCCATTTCTGTGCCTTAAATTGCCTGTTTGGAGCTAAATGTAGTAGTTCAGTGGTATGGCAAGTTAGCTACTTGTCAAAAAAAGTAAACATGGTAGGAGCTGGCTGTACATCAGAGTGAGTATAAGTTTTGTTGGAAATTTGGGAAGAGTAAAAATAATTTCAGTTAACCTGTTTAACTAGTGCACCAGGTCAAGGAAAAGGAACTGCTTCAGATGGTAACTGGTTCATTGAGGTGTGTTGATGTATAAGCTGAGTGTAGGTTTTGTCAGTAATGAAGACTGATGTGCTCATCTATGTTTCTGGTTGTCTCCAGGCAGTGCTAAACTAACAGTTTAATTTCTGCATTCTGTCATAAGTTTTACTTCTTGTTTTATTCATCAAGTTCTCAGTTTTGACCCTGCAGCTTATTTATAAAGCTGTTTTTATTTGTGGGTCAGTTCAACCCAATAAGCACAATTTCCTCCTCTCTTCTAGGGTGACCTAAGAGTGACTCAAGAATTGTACTGGTTTTCCACATCCCTTTTCTGTTTTTCTGCTTCATTTCCCCCACTCAAAAAAAGAACCTTCTTGGAATGCATAGATGACTTTATACTCATTCTTCTATCTTTTAAAAGATGTTACGTGAAATGTGGAATCTGATTGGAATTTTTGGATTAATTTTGTTCTCATGTCTCCGTATACTGAAGTGTGTTAAATGATTAGGTGTGCAGGGTGTAAAAAAAATTGCTTCCTGGGGACATGTCAAGTAAAATAGTTCAGAGAGGGAGGATGAGCAAGAAAAGGTTAGTCCTGTTTTCATTGTGTAGGGAGGAGTTAAGTTCAGTAAATGAGTTAAGGATGGGCTTTTGTCTTGTAAGTATTTTTTAAAAGTTCAAAGTGTTGTACCTGAGTAGAGAACAGAATGTTTTGAAACAAGTGAGAAAACATGAAGGAATGAGTGAATGAAGTTCGAATATACATATTTGACTGGCGGAAGTGCATATTCTGGAAAGACATTTAAACGCATTTAATCTTTCATAAGTTAAGTGAAAGATTCGTTTACATGTATTTATTAAGCAAGTACCCAAATAATTGATTTGAAACTGTGTTTTATGTGGGGTCAATGCTTTTAAGATAAATAGATGGGCATTGTTACTAAATTGAATGCTGAAAAATCAGCAGTGAATAAAAATAATTGTGCTGTAGTATGATTCCCATAGCAAAGTTGTTTAAATGTTTTCTGGTCATGTCTTCAGTAAAGTTTGTATTGTAGTGGTATACAGTTACAGTGAAAAGTTAGTACACATTTTAGCCAAGTATATACAGACATTAGGCAGTTGCAAATTGTTTTAACTGACTAACTTTATTAGTATAATTTTTATTTTAGCTTGATAATTATTGCATTTATAGGTGGATTTGTATGGTGTAATTTTTGTTCTTGGTTAATATGTTTAGAATGTAGAGAGAGAACGAACATGGTGCATGGTCTTATTCTTGAAGTGCACTGAGGATTTTAGAACTTGTAACAAGGTGTAGTTTAAAAACTCTTTTCTGCAGATGACCATGGAGAAAAGCTCCAATGTATTACTTACTTATTTATTTTATTTATTTGACATTTGTTATTACGAATGTTTTTAAAGAGACGTTCATTAATGTACGCAAAAATAGGTTAAGTAATATATGTTAACAATTAGATAATATATTTTCTATTTAGAATATATTTATATGAAGTAAAAGCAAACTATTACAGTTTAAAAGATTCTTATACTTTAGTAGATGTTGAACATTGAGCATTTGAAGAGGTGTATTAGTTGGTTTGTCATATGATAAGTGCTTAGAAATTCAACGAAGTGGCAGTTGAAGAAAGGAGCCGAGTAGGGCAGAAAACGTTAATGTTGTAGTTGAGAGGTGTGGTGCAAAGCAGGTTTATATATAATTGTATTTATGGATATTATAAGGTTTATATTAGAAGTATAGATGTGGGACGTGAGAACTGTCAAAAGTATGTATATGGCTGGGAGAGGCTAGTCAATTTTGACACATTTTACTATAGTATCATTGAGATCATTATTGGGTGTATTAGTACTGTTTTTTTGTATATGGTGATTTAGTGCTGAAAAAGAATTCCAAGATTTCTAGCAGATAAAAATATTGTATAATTTTAAAATGGTTCTTTTTCTTCTGCAGGTTTTATAAACTTTTGTAGGTTTATAGGGTTATAAGTGTACTAGACTAATGACCAATGGGGCCTTTATAAACCTAGTAAACATCCCAGATGTTTTCCGCAGGTTTATGTGCTGGCCTTTGTATGTCTAGCCTGGCTTCCCAAATATATCTTGCAAGTTTATATGCCTTAGAGGCTATGTAAGATAGGGCAAGTTTTGCAGGCTGCGTCTGTCCATTTGAGAGACAGTGCTAGACCCAGGGTATATTTCTGATTTCCCATCCATTAGTTTGGATCGCTCTTAAGTAGAGTTAGGGAAGAGCTGTGCTTGATTTTGATGGGAAGCCTGTTTCAGAGGAAAGGAATTCCCTGAGTCACTTATCTGTCCCTCCAACATGTTCTGTTTCAATCCCAAATAAAGTTTTATTCCCTAGATTGGTATTGTTTTGTGGATATGCAAAAGGTTCACTTGTTAATTTCTGCAAATCTTTTGAGTTTATAATGCCATGACGGGAGTGGACCCCATTCCTAAGTCAAAGTACGATTAGAGTTCATGAAATTAGTATTGTTTCAATCTTTGTCACCCAAAAGTGCCCTTTGTAGCACCTGCAGTGTGCCAGGTAATGACTCCTGCAATTTGTACGAAGTTACATGTATTGGTAACATATCTGAATACGAAAGACCTGTTGCTCTTACTACTGTTGGAACTGTCTGGGTATCTTCCACATTGCTCTTATTTCTTCCTGCAAATCTTAATATTTTATGACTTTGTCTCTCTCTCTCTCTATGTAAGACACTGTAGTCACTGGGTGTAGTGATTTCAATGATCAATGGTACCTTTTGTCTTCTTTTTATGGATCACTATATCTGGATTTCTGGCATCTGTCTTTTGAACTGTTGGTAATGGGTGATCCCATGTGATGTAGACTTTATCATTTTCTATGATGCTTTGTGGCTGATGTTTCCAGTGTTTTTCAGCCACTTCAATACCATAATGTTTGCACAATCCCCTGTGCAACAGTCTTGCCACATTATTATGCCTTTCGGTATGCAATACTTCTGCCATTAGTATGTCACAACCAGCAACAAGGTGTGCGATTGTTTTCAGTTCTGTTTTACAAAACCTGCATTTGTCTGTTTCTCCCACATGTTCAATGGACTTTGTAAACCAACATATATGTAGCCCACTATCTTGAACCGCCGATATTGATCTTTCATCTTTTGGTTTGAATTAGCTTCTCCTTAACCATTTCTACATTTCGATCCTGATCACAATGATGTTCTTCCCGAAGTTTTCTATACTTGCAAGTATATTTATGCATTTTCCCCATTTCTTGCATTCTTATCTAATCCCTCACCTTATATTTTTTATTTTTATTTTTTGGCACATTCAGTTGCTGCCTGATTTTATCTACTTCTGGTTTGATTTCCATTCCTGCATGACGCTGATATGCTTCTGCTAGACTTGGCAGGGAAGTCATTTTGGATTTATTCTCCTCCGGTTTCAAAACTTTAACTACATTTGGGTCTTGTGAGCTCAGCGTGTGCAGTCCCACGATTGCAGAACTGTACATGTAATCAATTTCAATGTGGCCCATACCTCCTTCGGAAAGGGGAATATATAATCTTGATTATGCACTGACTTTTATAAATCATTTGGTGAGCATGAAGCGTTCTTCTTGTTTTCCTGTCTAATGTATTCAATGCATTTTGGGGCCAGTCAGTCACTCCAAAACCAAGTTAAGGACAGGAAGAGCAAATTGGTTTATAGCTTGATTTTGTTTCTAGATGTAAATGCTGTTTTCAGGATTAATTTAAGTCTTCTAAAATGTTCCTTACTAAGTTTTATTCACATTTGTTCATGTTTTATTGATTACCTTCATCAATTCCCAAGTAATTATACACTCCCTCTTATTCAGGATTTTGTACATCACATTTTTGCCTCTAACTGATGTTTTCTTGGTGTTGCAGTTTTCCTGCTTTAAAGGTTGCTTTTGCACATTTATCAAGACCAAATGACATTCGTATATCATCTGAAAAAGTTTTGACTACATTTATTTATTTATGTATGTATGTATTTACTGGGTAATATCCACTGGACAAGAAGTTCTTGCTCAGTGGAGATCCGTGGAGAAAAGTTCCAATGAACATGCTAATACAATAGCATAAAAGGTTTCAAGATACATAGAGATACAGGTATTATAAAATAAGGCAGTAAAAATATAGTGAATAGCATACAATGAAATTACAAGTCAGTACAAGTAATAGATACAATATAAACATTTAACAATATACTTTCTCTCATATATACATAATATATAAAGAAAAAAAATGTTTCTATGTTAGTTATGTGGTGGTGGTGGTGTGGGGGGTCCTCACACGATTTAGGCTGTGGCCAGAGTAGTAGAGAAATGGGGTGGAGGGGTTAAAGGTTAGTCTGGAGCAGAGCATGGGCATATCCAGTACGATGGGAAATATTGTTTTAGTTTCTGCTTAAGTATTGCGTATGATCAATAGGATTTGTTGAGGGAGTGAGTTCCAGACTTTTGCAATCTTGTGGCAGTATAAGGAGTCAATAAGAGCTATGAGATTTATTTACTTTAAGTAGAACTTTGTCTGCTGACCTAAGAGAGTTAAGGTTTTTGTAGGATTGGACGAGGTTAGTTAGGGCTGGGCAGTGATCAGGTTTATATATCACTGTGTGAGCAATTAATTGTTTTAGCATGAATAAGTTTGGGAGTTCTAACCATTCCAGTTGTTTGAGGGCAGTACAATGATGTTTTTGGGGTAGGTTAGTTGCAAATTTGACTATCTTGTTATAGCACGGTTCGAGTTTGTTTAGTTCAGTTTTACAGAGGTTTGTGAATATCTGAGAACAGTAGAGAAGTGTGGATAATAAGTGGGTTATTGCTGTAGCCAGTCTAGCTTGGTCTGAAAGGTAGGGTTTAGCTTTGTAGAGTGTTGTTGTTGTGTCTTTCGGCTTTTCCCGGTTAGGGGTCGCCACAGCGGAACTCCGGTCCGCTAATGATTGGTAGTTGATTTTTACGTGCCGAGTTAACCAGCCCTGACGCACAACCTTCAACGAAGGTACGCCCTTTCACGCGTGTCTCCACGCAGAAGACGCTCTAGCTGATAATCGAACCGGACAGCGTCTTACTGTGAGGTGACGACGCTACTGCAGCACCACCACCGCGGATTTTAATATGGACTTTTTTAATAGTTTGAGCTATATGTTCATCAAATTACAATACATTATCTGTGGTAACATCAAGAAGTTTAGTTTGTTCATCTGGTTCTATTTTAGTGCCATTGGAAGAAAAAAGAGAGGGATTGGCTGTTGGCTAGTGAGGAAGGATTTGAAAAGACCATAAGTTTAGTTTTATTAGGATTTAGTATCAGTTGATGGGCTGCAGGGTATTTTTCAATGTTGGTAAGGGCAGTCTGGATCTTCTTTTGAAGTGTCTCGATTGTAGGTGCTGAGCAGATGAGCGAGGAGTCATCTGCATATTTGAATGATGTTTGCAGGACTAGCAGCTGTTATACAAGATCATTGGTAAAGATCGTAAAGAGTAGCGGTCCTAGAATCGATCCTTTGGGTTCTTTTACAGAGATGGGAAGGTGGGTGAGAGTATATTGCCCCATAGAGCAGCTTGCTGCCTGTTTTGAGAGGTAGCTATGGAACCAATTTAGGGCCTCATGGCAAAGGTTATAATTGGCAAATTTGTTTTGGGAGGATTTGATGAGATACGGTGTCAAAGGCCCTTGACATGTCAAGAAAGGTAGCAGTGACAAGTTGGTTGTTTTTAAGGTGGTTTATAGAGTTGGTAAAGCTAATGAGGGCTGTAAAAGTACTGTGTGTTGGTCTAAAACCATGTTGTGTAACAGGAGGTTGTTTTTTGGGAGTGATCAATTTGTGTATACACTTTTTTTCTAGGATTTTTGCTAGTGGTGAGAGTATGCCTATAGGTCTGTAATTAGATATGTCTTTAGAGGGGCCTCCTTTATGCAGTGGAATATGTGATATTTTCCACATGGTAGGTACATAATCAGTAATAGAGCGTTAATTAGGATTGATTGTGGGGTGTGAAATAGATGGGGCAGCTAATTTCAGAAACTCACTTGGTAGTTAGCGGTGAGGGTACATGGCTTTACTTTAGCTAGTAAGCGTGATATGTAGTTTAAATTGGGTTTGTGATGACCAGATGGAGTGGGTACAGAGGGTGGGGTAGAAGTGTTGTGTAATAGGGAGGCTATTGATTTAAGAAAGCGGGAGTTGAATTGGGATTCAATAGGTTCTATAGTATTATTGGTAGTTGGGACTGGGGTAATGGGTTTTCTTGGCTTTAGTAAGTGGTTGACTGCCAACATTTTTGTGGATTTGTTTTATAGCTTAGCTTGCAAGTTTGAAAGTATTGTTTTTTTGTCTACTTTGATTTGTTTCTTAGCTTGTTTTCTAAGTTGTTGGAAGGTGACGAAGATTATCATGACTTTTGTTAGAAAGATAGAGGGATCATGCTTTGTCTCTTAATCTAAGTAGTTGTATTGTTTCTTTTGCAAACCATGGGAGTTTTTTGGTTTTAGAGCGATTTTTTTTTTTCCTGGGTGGGGCAAGTTTATTTAAGATTTGTAGTAAAATGTCATTAAAGTGTTGAACTGCATGATCTAGTTGCAGGGTTTTTAGGGGAGCTCAGTTTTGTTGTTTTAAGAGAGTCTGGAAAGTCGATAGTGAAAATTGTTTTTTTATACCGGATGTAGCGGTAAGTGCCATTACCACAGTTATTTGATTTTTTTCTTATTAGGTATACTGGGTAGTGAGCACTTATTGTCTGGTAGTCAGCCAGACTCGTAGTTGATGTTAGATTATTTGTTAGGCATTCCACCCTTGATTGGATTCTATTTGTATGCTTGACTATGCGTGTAGGGAGTTGTATGTTTTGATGGAAATTATATAGGTTTATAAAGTTCGTTGGTGTATTAGAGGATCATGTGAGCCAGTCTGGGTTAAAGTCGCCTAGTATTACTGTTTTCTGGTTAAAGCTAGTGGAAGCCCATTCCAGCATATTTTCAACATCTTGTAGATTGTTAGCAGGGGGAGGTAGATAGTTATAACTATTGATTTGTGTTGATTTATGTCAAGCCTGGCAGTTAAGATTTCAGAATTAGGGAGGTTAGGTGGGCTAGAGTTGAGTTGAGCTATAAGGGTTTCTTTGTATAGGATGGCTATGCCTCGACCATGTTTAACTAATCTGTCCTTTCCAATGATACTGTACCCATCAAGGAGTATTTCTTCAGATGTAATATGGGGTTTAAGTCAAGTTTCTGTTGCAGTAGTTGTGTCTGGGGAATGTATTGTCATGCCTGCATGGAATTCATCTGTTTTATGTAGGAGGCTTCTATGGGTGACATAAAGAGGAGATCTGACTTTTTTTTTTTTTTAGTGGTAAGGTAGGTGTTGAGGGAGTGGTAGTTCCTGGGTTTGGATTGAGGGTTTGGTTAGTGGGAGTGGTAGTAATTGGGCTTGGTTTGGGATGGATGTCAGGTTCAAGTTTAATTTGGGTAAGTGAGTGCAGGATAAATTTTATTTTGGAGAGAAGTCTGTTGTGTATATAAAGTTTATTTGTGTGGGGCTGTGTATTTGGAAGTACCTCAGTGAGAAACTCTCTGAGAGTGGAGAAATAGATGACGAGAGATGAGGATGGATGAGTTGCTTTGAGTGCAGTATTAATGGGTGAAGTTCTTCTTCTTCTGGCTTTGCCTGGTTAGGGGTCACCACAGCGGATCACCTGTCTGCTCACAATTGGCAGTGGAGGTTTACAGTGCCGAGTTGCCAGCCCGACGCCCAACCTTCCACGGAAGACGCACACATGCACGCACACACTCATGCCTAGGGCCAATTTGGAGTGTCCAATCCACCTACAACATGTCTTTGGGATGTGGGAGGAAACTGGAGCACCCGGGGGAAACCCACATGACCACAGGGGGGACATGCAGACTCTACACAGAAGGCACCACAGCTCAGAATCGAACCAGAGAACCTCTTGCTGTGAGACAGCAACGCTAACCTCTGCACCACCGTGGCCGCCATTAATGGGAGAAGTTGGAGAGGGGTAATAGATAAGATGGTGTGACTGGTAGGATAATAGGGCTAAAGTAGCGGAGTATAGGAAGAATAGCTTTAAAGAGGGCATGATTGGAAGTATTTTATTTGGAAGAAGGGTTGGGGAATTAACTGGTACAGAAGTAAAGGGTTGGGGGATTAAGTAGGGATTAAGTAGTAAAACTATCTGTTGTAAGAAGAATGTCAGATGGGGTTTTAGTGTGTATGTTTAGAAATAGGTGATAGGAGTTGATAGTTAATGATAATAAGGTGAAACAGAACAGGAGTTGATAGTTAATGATAATAAGGTGAAACAGAACAGGACGTAATGGCAATAGGGTAACATAGGAAATATGATAGGAGTAAAGATTGCAGGAACGAGTTAATGTCTTGTAGTGTAGCGAGAGTTGAAATGTGTTAGGTGTGAATAATAAGGTGAGCTAGGTGTGAGGAGGGAAGTATAATTAAGATATAATTGGCTTCGAGTTAGGATGGGGTTGTAGATGGGTGTGGTTTGGATAAGTATAAATTACAGGATATTGAGGGTGTGTGGGAATGGGGGTAGGGCACCGTAGCAGGGCGTACACCCAGGTCTGGAAATCACCCAAGAAGACAATCGGACAGCTAGGAAGGCTTGGATAGTATGGAGAAGGAGTAGGTACAGTGAGTGCTGTTAACTAGAAATGAAACAAGGGAGAAAAAACAGTGGCTGGAGGGAGACCATAAAAACTAACAGAAGTTAAGAAAGTATACCTCTCATGCACAAATATGTCTTATCTGCACTGGACATCAACTAGGAGTCAGCAGGATGCAGACAAAAAGCAGAGTGGAGTAAGATAGGGTGGACAGGGGTACTAGAAAGCAAAGTCAGGAGCAAGACAACAGCGAAGTAAGAGGCTTTAGGAAAAAGTGCGGTAAGGTAGCGAGGGTATTAAGATTTAAAGTGGGAAAATAAGAGTACAGGATAGGTTTTCTAGGCTGCTGGGTTCCAAGACTGCTACAGAAACAACCACCCAGTATTACTGATATAATGACTGGCCATAAACATTCAAAAACGAGCACACTGATTTGGCCATAAGTATTTGTTTCGTTATTGTATAATAGCAATAACCCATGGCTGGATGTGGGCAGTGCTGGGTTTACCCAAGGTTGGCTTTGTTGGGTCACGAGGGCTAGCTCTCTTGACCAAACCACACCAACCATGGGTAAATCCAGCATTACCCCAAACCACACCAACCATGGGTAAATCCAGCATTACCCACACCCATCCGTGGGTTATTGCTTAAGTACAAAACACCTTACAAGGGGGTAAGATAGCACATACTTGCCTATATGTATATCGTGCTTGTTACCTGAGCCAGCTAATCGCCAATAAAATAGTTATTTCCGGCTCAGTCTTGAGTCCTCTCCTGTTTGGCATCTACTTCTCTGAAGTACAGGCTAACACAGAAGGTCTTTGGCTAATGAAGTTCGCAGATGACTGCAAACTAGGAGCCCTAATCGAAACTCCTAATGATGTGGACATCCTACAAAAGGGCCTCACTGAGACAGATGCCTGGTGTCAAAGCCATGGCCTTAATCTCAGTGCCAAAAAGTGCATTGTCATCCCTTTTGGTAAAAACTCTGTACCCATGAAATACCACGGCGGTAGTCTACTTAACACCGAAAGTGTGATAAGAGACCTTGGGACACAGGTGGACAGTAGTCTCTCCTTTTGATAATCACATCACCACAGTAGTCTGGAAATCATTCTAAGTGGCACACCTCATCACAAAAGGTTTCTCATCTAGGAAAAAAGAGGTAATTGTTCCCCTCTACCAGGGGTGTAGCTAGGATTTCAAACTGCTACCCCCCTCCCCAGCCAAGCTACGGCCATTCTCGTAATTCACGGTTCGCTCTTTTAGTATCGATGAAGAGGCATTCGCTGTAATGCCTCTTCAGTAATGTAATATAGATTCACTCAAACTCGGTTCCTTGAATTGAAAATGAACCTGAAAGTCAGTTCTTTGAAAAATGCAGCATGGTAGTTGGGGTAGAGGATTCATGCTTTTGTTTTCTGTAACTAAGGTACAGGTTTTGAGCTTGAGTAAATTACTAACCACCTGCTACCCCTAACTAGGGTGTTTCATTCACACACACACACCCCACCTTCCTCTTAGTGCAAGAAATATGGACAAAGCCTAAAATAAACAGGGACATATATTAAATAGTGCTCTCGTGAACTTAGAAAGTTGCTAGAATAACAGGATTTGTGTTAGTATGAGAAAGTTGCTAGAATAACAGGATTTGTGCTAGTATGAATTTTTCTAAAGGACATGAAGTCTGAAACTCAGATGTGTCATTATTTAGCAACTTCAGCCTTCAATGATTTTCTAGAAAATCACAAAATTTATGAGGAACAGACAAAAAATATGGGGCAAAAATCTGGACATTCTGCAGAATTTGGACAGTTGAGGGGTATGCTACCAACCACACACACACACACACACACACACACACACACACACCTCTCAACCTCTTAGAGCAACAAACCCATAAATAAAATTGAGGCAAAGGCCCCAAAATAGACTTTTTTTTTTTTTTTAAATATTGCCCTTATAAATTTAGAAAGGTAATAGAATAGTAGTAGGTCTTGCATTAGTGTGAATTTTCTGAAGGGTATGAAATCTGAAACTCAAATGTCTGCCATTATTTTCTAACTTCAGTCTTTAATGATTTGCCACTAATTTGCCAGAAAACCGCAATTTTATGAAAAACAGACCAAAAATGTGATGCAAAAATATAAAATTGCCAGACAATACAGCTGGGAACCTGTCAAAAAGGGACACCATTTTAATATGAGCACTATTAACTTGTGCAGCTGACAAAATTAGAGAATCTACATGCATTTCTGAAATAAAAGTAATGTATAACTCTGATCATTAGTTATTTATAATTGTAAAGCCTCCACGTTTTCTTCCAAAATTGCTATTTTTGCGGAGGGATTATTAGGGGGAGCAACATTTTGAGCCAAAATTGGGGACAGTTGAGAGGTTTGGATATTCCTAATTCTATAAAGCGGTTTATTTGCACGTACTTCTCAACCTCAATGCAGGAAATTTGGACAAGGCCAAATATATTGGGGGAACATACAAACAGTACTAAAAATTGATCTTGTATTAAGACAGTTGACAGAATAACAGGTCTTGCTTTAGCATTCATTTTTCTGAAGGTTATGACATCTGAAACTTAATGTCTGTCATTATTTAGCGACTTCATTCCTAAATGATTTGCAAGAAAAGTTTTATTTTGCATTTTACAGCACAAACACCAATAAATATCTGCTAAATAAAGCAATGCAGTCTCACAATGAAACTAGACTTGGCATTAAAACTTCTCTGCCCTTGAAACTCAACATTCATTGAAACAGCATTGAAACCCACATTCAAAGAAAATACATTTTGCCAGTGGCAGGTGAAGATTAACTTTGTGCTGTTTTCAAATCATAGGCCCCTTGCACATGGAACATTCACGTGCTCTTTGATACACCTTCCTGACTGTATTAAATTATATTCCTTGTACAATACAGTATATTTGTTAGATATCTGTAACTAATGAAGAGGTTGCTGCTAGCAAACAACTTTATATTTCATTGTTTCATCTACAAATAAAGTGCCTTTTGCCCTTGAGGAATAAATTGCCTATGTTGCATTAAAAAAAGTGATACACTAGTAATATTGCAATAGGGAATCAATGGCAAACTGATAACAAGTTCATAGTTACTACTAGATATCTTCACCAAAAAGGACAACAGCATCCATCCCCCTTCGCAACACAGTACAGTATCAGCAATGCAACTACCTACTGTGGGAGAAGAACCCACAGCCTTCTGCATCAAAAGCAAGTACACTACCTGTTGTGCTATTAACAATATAAGCAGACTCCGCATAAGCAGCACTAAACTTTAGTTCCCTTGCAGCTCTCGGCTCCTTGTAAAATGTACTCAACACTCAGCTGTATCTCTGAACTTTGCAGCACAAGAAATCTGGAAAAAGCCAACATTTATGGGGGGGTGGACAAAAGCCCAAAAACCAGGGACACATTTTAAACATTGCTTGTATAATTTTGGAAGGTTGCTAGAATAAAATGCTGTGTTACCACCATGCATGTCTTGAACCCAGAACCATATGCACTACAATCAGTGCAACATACCACTATGCTAAATCAGCAGTTTGAAAAATAAGACTGAAACCTAATGGCTATTAGATAGCTCTCAACCTCTTGGCACAAAAAACCTGGACAAACAAAGGCAATAATGAGGGAATACATATTCAGTTCTCACTTCGCACCTTAGCCCAAAAAACCTGGACAAACAACAAAAATAGTAATGGGGGAATACAACTTCAGTTCTCACTTCTCACCACAACTGGGGAATACAACTTCAGTTCTCACCATAGCTCACAACTGTTAGAAATAAAAATCTGAGCAAAGTTCAGAAATGGTGGTGGTTAGGGACTTTAGGCTCTTCTTATCCAAAAGCAAAGGTACAGGGTTTGAGCCTAAACACCTGTTGTATTATGTGGGGGCATTTACACACTTGCTAATAAAAAATAATTTTTACATAGAATAAAAATCTTAGAAAGGTAAATGAAATGGAGATTAGAGTTGACCTTTAAGGACTTTGAAAGTCTGAGACAAGTCTGCAAATAATGATTATTTCTGTAGGCAGCATACTACAACTAGTGTTAAGTTTAGTGAACTTTTACCATATTTAAGGCTTAATTATATGAGTCAACTACCACGTCTCCTGTTCTCATTCAGTATTTCTACCTGACCTACCTTAGCCTTTTCTAGGCTCAGCCTGACCAATATCTCTGTGGTCACTGAGGAGAGCAAGGATTCTGGTGCAGCGTCGTACTGCTGCTGAGGAGTGTGGCCTACCCCTCCTCCATCCAGCTGTAGCTTTATATGCTGTGCAGTCACTGCATTTGTCAGATGTGTGTGCATTTCCATACATATACAACCTCCTGACCACGCTATTTCAGTGATTCAAGGTAGCCTCTCTCCTCTCCTGGATATCTGAGCTGGCTTCAGCCACTTACTCCCATCCTCAACTGACTAGTCTTTGTATTGCTCATGTTGCTAGTCAAACACACATAATCTGGGATGCAGTTTTGGCTTTGTCCCTTTGAACTACAGGGCTGTTCAACTGAATTTATTATTTGACCTTTTAGAAACATTTTATTCAAATAGTTTCTTGAAGATTTTGGCTACATGCAATAACAGAAAAGGGCTGACAACATGAAGCCTTTGATTTAAACATAGCTACAAATACTAGAAGCCTAAGTTATTGAAAAGAAAAAAAAAGTGAATTGTGAAAATGTTATTTATCGCACATAACTGCAAAGCAGTTTATCGTTTCTGTTGAACCTTGTAACAATCATTCAGGACAGTGCCAAAGATAATGTAGCAACACACACACACCGCCATAATTTCCTGATCTGTTTCACACACACTCTCCTTACCTGATAATCTGTTTCCTGCTCGCACTCCTATCTGTTAACGATTGCTCCATTCAAGCCAGATCTGTTTCACACATACTCTCCTTACCTGATTGCTCCATACTTTCCTGATCCGTTTCCCGCAAACACTCCCATCTGTTAAGTAACGATTGCTCCATTCAAGCTAATTTCCTGCTCGCAGCCAGCCGGACATGACGTCAGCTTCCATTCGTCTTCACCACAACACCCAGCAAGCATCCTTAAAGAGCCAACGGTTTTTTTTTTTTTTTAGTTAAAAAGCTGCCCCCTTTTCTAAATAAGTTGTACTGAAATCGGTACAGTGCTTATGCCTCCCGACATCCCTGCCCTCTACTCATCACTCTTTAAACCCATTATAGAGTACAATGCCCCTTTTGGTATGTACCTCACAAGACATCTACAACAACTGGAAAGGCCGCAGAAGTACCTCACAAAGAGGATTACTGTGCTCAAACATATGCCCTACGCAGACGTCTTAAAAACTCCAGCTGTACTCCGTCGCATATCGCCTACTCAGAGGAGACCTCTGCCTAACATACAAAGCTATGTTAAACCCAGAGCAGCTGGACATGCTCCACTTAAGGAAATCCCAATCACTCTGAGCTACACGCTCTAGGGACCTAAACCTTGTCACCACAATAAACAGAACATGCAGGTGGGATAGATTCCTGTCCCAGAGACTTCCCATACTCTGGAACAAACTACCTATGTCCAACCAAGCTCCTCATTAGCACTCTTCAAGAAAAATCTTGCTGACTGGATTGGAAATAGGAAATTCACCCCGGGGATCACTTCTGTGGCTCTGCTCGATGAGCACAGGAATATAATTTTCTTGGGTGGCGAAAGCCAGGGTTCCTTGTTGGCTAGGCTTATATAGACCCTAGGGCCAATAGCCTAGTGCTGACCTATGAGAGCCTTTTGTTGCAGTACAAAGTCCTTTGCAAATCTTGTATCTCTATAATAGCAATATGTCTGGCATATTTGTTTCCAATGTCAGCTAATCACCAACAGTACAAGTTATTCCTAGCTAAAAGTCCTTTGATACAGAGCAGAGACCTTGGTAATTTTGTATCTCTAAAATGGCAACATTTATGGCATATTTGTAACCAGTGCTTGCTAACCGCAGATAATCTGGTTATTTTAAGCTCAAAAAACCTTTGTCACAGTACAGAGTCGTAAGCCATCTTGTTCCTTTAGAGGCTGCACATAGATTGTTTCTATGATCCTATCTCATACTATTTGAGCCAATGGAACTTTGGTAACACACACATTATATTAGCAATACGTACAGACATCTAGTAGAGTATCGTCTGCTGTGCCTACAGCTCAGATTAAGATTAATTCAGTATTGGCTGTTACAACTGGTCACAAAGAAGAGTCATGCAAGACATTTACTCTACTAGACTAAATTAAAATAATAAGGTATAGTCAGCAGCTACACAGTTTGCATCCAACAACTTGCAACGTAAGCAAGCAGCAAAAAGGAGGCATTTGGCAATGATTCATTACACACATTCTGCTGAAATGCATTGAGAACAATGTTAAAGTGTTAATTGCAAACAGTAGCATACTAACAAAACAAAGAATTGGGAAAGATGGCTTTTAATCAGCTAAACACTTGCATGGTGGATGGCAATACAAGCGGCAAAGAAACGCACAGCAGCCCAGAAAGAAAGAAGTTTAAAAATGGTGCCCACACACCCAAGGCACCTATGAAAACTAAGGTCTGGAAATTAGGGGGAAAGGGTTTGGATCTGTAGTAAGAATGACATGACACCCAGGTCCAGAAATCGCCCAAGAAGACAGACAGCTAGGAAGGCTTGGATAGTATGGGGAAAGGAGTAGGTACAGTGAGTGGTGTTAACTAGAGATGAAACGAGGGAAAAAAAAATAGTGGCTGGAGGGAGACCATAAAAACTAAGAGGTAAAGAAAGTAAACTTCTCATTCACAAATATGTCGCATCTACACTAGACACCAACTAGGAGCCAGCAGGATGCAGACAAAAAGCAATGGAGTAAGATAGGGTGGGCGGGGTACTAGAAAGCAAAGTCGGGTGCAAGTAAAAGGCTTAGGAATAAGTACGGTAAGGTAGGGAGGGTATTGAGATTTAAAGTGGGAAAATAGGTAGGGAGGGTATTGAGATTTAAAGTGGGAAAATAGGAGTACAGAATAGGTTTTCTAGGCTGCTGGGTTCCGAGACTGCTACTGCAGTAAGCACCCAGTAAGCATTACTGATTAGTACAAAAACACCTTACAAGAGGGTAAGGTAGCACGTACATACAGTGGTTGCTGGATACTTGTAGATGTCCGCAATTTGCAGTTGTGCTTTCAGTTCTTCATCTGATGAGCCATACAGTTGTAAGTCATCAACAAAGAACATGTGAGGTCTTTACACTTTGTTGTTTTCTAAGAGCCAAATTATAACCATGGCCTAATCTGTTAAGTAAATAGCTTAAAGGGTTAAGGGCAGCAGCGGTGATAGGGAGTCACCCTGGAATATCTCCCTTTGAATTTTTATCCTTGGAATAATAATTTGTCCTTTATCATGGCTTAATTGCAAAGTGGTTTTCCACTATTACTGGTTACTGTAATGTAATTGATCAGCATAGGGTATGTTATGTACATTTTAAGCATGTTTTATCCATGCATGTGGGATACTATCAGATGCTTTTTTTGTAGTCAATCCATACCATACTTAGATTTTTTCCCCTTTTTACAGTTCTCCATTTTGACTTTAGCAACAGGTAATCCTTTGTTCCATATGACTTTCTTTTGTTACCCTTTTGTTCTATTGCCGTGATTTAATTTTTCTTCTAAATGACTATAAACTCTGTCGGCATCAATTACGGTATGTAGTTTCTGCGTCGTCAGAAGGCAAGTTATTGGCCTATAATTTTTAGAGTAACTTGCATGTTCACTCTCGAGCGTTGTGTTTTTCCTGTTAACCAGGTTGGTGTCTGTCTGGGGTGCGCATATAAATGGTTCTTATTCATGTCTAAATCTTTGTGCAAAAATGTTAATACTTTTAACCAGAAGTTAGGTACTGCAACTGGGCCTGGGGTTTTCCAATTGGAGGCTTTTCTCATCTTTATCTTAATCTCTCTAGCCATTACCTCATCCCAGTTCATATCCTATACCTTTTTGATCTTTTTTATTCTTTCTTTTACTTTTTATATCCATTTAGCATCTTTGTGTATCTATTTCTTCTTTTTTGGGTGGTGTTTCAATTCCTTTTGCCTTGTTTTCCAATTCTGTATAGAACGTTTTGGGGTCATCATTAAATTGCTTATTTTGTACTTTTCCTTTATATTTATCTTCTAAGTTTTTCTGTCTGTGCTGAGATTTTTAGTTTATTATTTGAAATGGTGAAAGATGGATCTTGATCAGTTATACTACGGATTACTTTTATCATGTCTATTTTTCTGAGTATTGTTTTGATCTGTTCCATCTTCTATATACTCTTCTAACAGTGACACTTCTTGTCTTAATTGCTGTGGTTCACCAGAGTCGAATCCAAGGATGACCTGTATGCCGGGCATAGATCTGTTACTACATTCATGATGCTGTTCTCACTAGTAGGCTGTTTTGTAACTCTTCACTTTTTCATGAGAAAAAAATAGTGCTTTGAAGTTCATCATACATTTCTTTTGTCTATGTACTCAGCTTTGTTCCCCATTCTGCTGGAAGAGTAGATGATTAAGAAACCAGTCGTTTCTATTGTACTGTCTTGAGTATGATAGAAGTTAATGAGAAATAATTAGTGCTTTGAAGTTCATCATACATTTCTCTCGTCTATGTACTCAACTTTGTTCCCCATTCTGCTGGAAGAGTAAAGGATTAAGAAATCAGTCGTTTCTATTATACGTCTTGAGTATGATAGAGGTTAATAAAACAGGCTATCAGTACCATTTTATTTATTATCTACGGTAAATTGTAGTTTACTTTTACCAGCTCTGCAGAAAAACATTTGTGGTCTTGTAGTAAGCATTTGTGATTGTTCCAGAGTTGTTTTTGATATCGCAACATTTATCCATGTTGTATCTTATCATAAGTGATAGACGGTCTGATCTTGCTGTACAGTTGTCTTTCCTGCTGACAGTCCCCCCTCGTGTTCTGTGAGTTTTTCTGACTACACAGCTGTTAAGACATTAGGCCATTCTGTGTCAAAGTCCAGTGTCCTCCTTTCTTCTAAAGGAATAAGATGCTAATGGCTCACATGTAGGTGATATCACTGTTGTGTTAAAGTGGGAGAAACTGCAGGTCTGCAGAATGACACATCCGTTATGCTTTTTTTGTAACTGGATTGGACCAAACTCATTTTAATATTGTTTGCAGAGTAGAGTAAAATGGTTGAAAGATTATTTCTGCTTATTTGACAACTTGGAGCTGCAAAAGTCTTGGTTTTACAGAGTTGAAAGGATGATAATAGGTTTGACAAGGTAGCATCAATTTCTGCCTTCTAGAAATCAAGTATACCACTACTTGAGTGGTGGGAGAGGTGGGAGATTTATGTAAAGTGGCAGCAGATAACTGTATGGTTAAACGTAGAAACAGAGAGAGTACTGTAAAGAGGGTGGAGAAGAGGGCACTTTGTTATGGGGCTTATTTGGCAAATTTTACTGATTTGAGGCCCACTCATTGAAGCCACCCTTTGCCATTTAGTCTTGATCAATTGTACTGATTTTATTCCCCCCTTCTGCTTTTATTCTTTTTAGCTACCCTATTTACTGTGTTCATCATTGTGTCTACCAGCCTTTCCTGCTGCCCTGGAGCTGTCTCTGTTCTGAGATTGAGGCTGGGACTGAATCTAAGGATATCCTTGGTGGTCATGAAGTTGACTGCTGCTTTCACATATGGCCTACCCCTTGCCTCTCCTTCCCTTTGTTCACTTGTTATATTTGAGAGACCTGTTAGGAAATCATTGTACCCAGCTCCCTTTTAGAAATGTAAAACCCTACAGAGTGGGTTCTAACACTGTGAGAAACCTAAACTTTTTGATTCAAACAGAGAACAATGAAACTCACTTTTGCATCTTTCAGGCTTTTTTTTTTTTTTTTGCAGGAGAGCTGTGTCTTCCTGCATCCTCAGCCATTATATTTATTTAAATTGTATTTATTTAATGTTTGTTTACCGGGAAAGTCCAACTTGGAATGAGGCCAATTTTCAGCAGAGGACCAGGGGAAAACTTTCCAGAAGCATGTCTTTGTAATGTGGGAGGAAACCGGAGTACCCAGAGAAAACCCACACAAATGCAGGGAGGGCATGCAGACTCTGCACAGAAGGCACTCCAGCGGAGAATCAACCGGAGAGCCTCTTGCTGTGATGCGACAACAGTACCACTGCGCCGTCCGTAAATGCTTACTCCCAAGATTGTTGTGATTAGAGAGAGTAATTTATCTCATTTACGGGCCTGGTTTATATCTATACCCCTTTGCACTTTAAGGATCACAGTTATGTCCTTGGACTTGCGTCATACCCCACTACATCTATTCTGTTGATTTAAAATTTGCAAGTGATAGCTTCTGCATAGCTGTTGAATATTCTGATGAATTGTGGTAGAAGTTCTTTAAAAAAAAAAATTTATGGGGGGAGGGTTGGCTGCTGTTGAATACCAGAGGATGGAACCTGCAACAGGTTCCAGGGTATCTTAGTTGAAAATCACTTTGGTTTTAAGTGTCCTAAGTTGCATCAGTTTTATTTATAATGCAATGGATATATCTTCCAAGCTATTTTGTAATTATGTATTTATTTTAAGACCTAGAATAAAGGAGAAAACATGGGGAAAATTCAAACCTTAAAAGTATAGGTAAAGTTGCTGTGGGGTAATGACAGCATTTTCTACCAGGGGAGAAGGCAGTGATAGGGGAATGAAACAACATTCATGAGATGGTGGTACTAATAGTAATACAAACTGTGTGGGAATACCTTGTTGAAAGGGGGGGGGGTATAAGGCTTTTATGTTGAGGAATTGGAGAACATTGGTACCATGTACAACTTTTACAGCAATGCATATGGTGGGAAACCAGGCTGGTAGAAAGCATGTTAGTGTTTCCAGAATGTTGAAGATGTTGAGGGCTTCGCATAGAATAGAATTGAAGGTTGGTCATGTAAATATTAGATTAGAGGGGGGTGATGACTTTGACAGTGTACATTGTAGAACTGTGTGTGCGCTAGTGGGGTGCAGTTGAACAGAGAGCAGGTAGTGTGGATGGATGGATGTCGAGAGCTGACAGCAATTGGGACAAGGGACCTGGGTGAAACTAGAAACGGGGCATTCTATATGGATTTGAATAATACTTTGCAGAGTAGATATAGCCTAGAATTAAACTGTTTGTAGCAGTGGTAGTTTGTCATTGGTGATGGTTAGAATTCTTTGGGATAAAAGTGAAGGGGAAAAGTTGTATGGGGGCTAGCTGCAGTGCTCAGACAGTTTTGATAAGCTCTGTCAGCACGTTTGTATGTGCATTTTTTAATGCTATGGTTTGGTGTTGGTCTGATTTTTTGTTAAAACTCCTAGATAAGTGTTTCCATATTTTTATAAATAATGTTTCTTCTTCGCTTACCCCACTGTTCTGTCAGCATTATTTCTCCATTTTTTACTGTGCAGTGGTTTCTGGATAAGAAATATTGTCTCTTGAATTGTATGCTAAGTAGAACACTAACAAGAATAGGCAGTGTCTGCCTAAAATTCGGTCCAGACTTTAGATTGAATTGGATAAAATTAGCTCCAGTTAGCTGTTGGTGCAGCACAGACTGCTGTCATGAAAAATGCAAAACTGTGGAATATTTTGTCTTCTCGCAGTACCTTTAAAAGCATTACTAGCTGAATCTGATAACCATGCCCAGGTCTTTCCTTGGAGCTGCAGTTTTCAGGAGTATGATCTCATTATGGAGGGTACCCAGTAGAAGTATTAGCTGGGAACTGTCTTCGTAACTGTGGATGGGCCTTCTTTAGAAAGTTTAATTTTCTTAACTTGTAGATATGGAAACAAGCCCTTGCTAAGTAATTATACTTACTTTCCTCATTGGGGTAGAAGGCTTGCATGTTTTTATTTAGCTTTGGGCAGTTAACATCAGATCTTCAGATACTAAGCACTGTGGTGCCTTATGAGGTATGGGGTAGGTACTTGGCAGATTTGGGAAGATAGTGTTTACCATGGTGTCCACATACGTTCATAGGTAAATACTAGGCTAGCTGCCCTTGTGGGCCATTTTAAGCCTAAGTCAAAAAAAGCAGAGCCAGCACAATTCGGTGTGAAAAAATATTATATGATAAATCGTACATGGTGTATTAAAAAATACACCTACCCAACAATTACATCAGACTGGTTTCGGCAATGCTGCCTTCTTCAGTGAGCAAAAAACAAATGACAAAAATTCCCTCCAACAAAGCTATATATACAAATGGCAATCAATTATCAATTATACAATTGTTAAACAATTTTTTTTTTTAAATGATCATTCAGGCCAGGTGGAAATAATCCACCGAGCTTGACTATCCATTTCTTTTACCTTACATTTAATATCTCATGTCTCCCTGCCTTATCCTGTGTTTTATGCACAATGTAGTCAATAACTGTAAATCTGAAAGACCCAGTCTTATGTTTACATATGTGTTTATACAATGCACTGGCTTGTTTGCAGTTCCTGATATCACTCATATGTTCACTTATCCGCATTCTAAGTGGTCTAGACGTTTGTCCAACATAAAACGCTGGACATGTACAGCTTGCCAGATATATCACCCAATTAGTGCTACAAGTAGCAAAAAAGTTATATCAAACACATGAGGTGTATTCTGGCTAGTAAATCTGCTAGTTTTATAAACTTTAGAACAATTACAACAATGACCACAAGGATTGCAACCCATCAGTTTGTCTCCCATCATAGTTCTCTGAACAGAAGACCTATCCTGATTTTGATACCTTTTATAGAGGTTGAAGAAGGAACTCAATGACCGACCTTTACGAAAGGAATAATTACACCTATCACCCACAACATCCCTGAGTAAATCTCCACCTTGTAATATGTCCCAATGTCTCGAAGTAATATTCATAAAAGAATGTGTATTTTTACCATATGTCATAACTAACCTAACATTATTACTCCTAGCGGGTTGATCACCCTCGTATACAAGCAAGTCAGACCTATCCTGCTGGGAAGCAAACTGACCCACTCTACTGTCACCTACCCTGTAACCCCGATTCCTAAAACAGTTGGAAAGATCATACTTATATTGGTTGTACACAGAGGAGTCTGAACAAATCCTTCTGATCCTAAGAAATTGGGACTTGGGGAGATTCCTGATGACATGCTGGGGGTGGAAGCTGGATGCATGTATTAAAGCATTATATTGCGGAAATTTGCAAAAAACTTCAGTCTCCAAGATTTAATCAGGGTTACGTTTAACCAAGACATCCAAAAGGGTAATCTCCTTTTGGTGCCATGTTACCCTAAATTGAATCCCCCATATATTGTGATTCAAATATTCAACAAACTCTGCCAAATAAGCATCCACTCTCCACACCATCTAGCAGTCATCAAGATATAGTCTCCAAATATCAATTTCTGCCAAGTAAATATTATGACTTAACATCATAAATCAGTTGCTCTTCTATGTAGGCCATAAACAGGTTGGCATATATGGGGGCAAAGGACACCCCCATGGCAGTGCCCTGTGTCTGCCATACACATTGTTTCTGAAAGTAAAACACATTTTTAGTAACAACCTGTTCGGGCAAACAGAACAATAAAGTATTAAAACCTGGTCTATATAGTTCGGCCCTATCCAACCAATATTGAAGGGAGGCCAACCCAGCCCAATGGGGGGATATTGGTATACAGGGAGGTGACATCAAGAGTACACAGTAACCAATGGGGTACAAGTTGCATATCTGCTACAGTACCCAAAAATTGGGTAGTGTCTTGTATCCTAGCCCGAATACACGGTAATAAGGGATGTTAAGTTGTCTGTCTTGCCTTCATTCTTGCTGGTTGGGATCGGAGCTGATCCTCTGCTCCGACTCAGCCATCTTCTATAGCTCGAGAGCTGTTTACTGGCTTGAGGCTACCCCTTATCCCATGACGGCTCACTTACTGAACCGATTTCTTAATTTCTTGCGTATTATCTGAAAAAAGAAGTTATGTACCTACCATAACGTTCCATGTTAGTTGTCTTCATCTCGCCTTCTTTCTTGTTGGTTGGGATTGGAGCCAAACCTCGGCTCCGGCTCCACCATCTTCTGTAGCTTGAGAGCTGTTTACTGGCTCGAGGTTACCCCTTATCCCATGATGCCTAGCGATAGCTACCCAGATCTTGTTTGCCGCTTCAGCTGTGAGGTGTCGTTTTTCCTGGCTTAGGCTCGTATAACTTTTTTGTAGAACTTCCTTACCATTAGAAATGGTCCTTTTTTGGTTTATTGTTAATTTTTAGTCCTGTTTTTTCTGTTAGCTAGTGATGTTCTTCATCTCACATTGCTGCTGTCCTCGGTCGGCCCGAATATCAAAGTATTAGGCTGACGTCGGTCAAGGCGCTTAAGACTGACATCAGGATGTCAGGGTACAAATGCGCATGACCGACGTCATATCCTCAGTCTTTTTTGCCGCATGGTCCGATGTAGAAGCAGCGTTGCAAGTGCCGTTCGGCGTTCTGAAATTTTTCGAATTCGGAGTTTCAGACCGAGTCAAAGTTGGCTAAGTACCCCGTTGGGGAATATTTTAGTTTTTCTTGCCTCAGTGGTTTACCGGATGTCAGAAAAAGTGAATAACTGTATTTCTTGTGGGAAACGGATACCGCATAGAGATTATCATACTTTGTGTATTCCTTGTTTGGGGCCTGAGCACGACGTTGTTGGGTGTCGCTTTTGTGCTAGGTTCAATAAGCGCACTATTAAGCGAAGGTTAGATTGTGCCAGGTTGGTCTTTGGGAAGCGGTGCAATTATAATATGCCGTCGGATGCTCCGACGCCCGCTTCTTCGAAGAAGCGCAAAGACAAAGCAGCTAAACCCAGGCAAGAAGAGTCGTCCGTACCGGACGCCGGTTCTTTAGAGGTGCCAGTGGAACCGGTGGTTCCGCAGGAGGTTTCTCTGGAGTCCCAGGGGGAGACTTTGTTATTGCAGGATGTGGCCTCTCAGGAGGCAGGTCAGGCTGGGGGGGCTTCTCAGGTTACTGTACTCCCCTCCCTTCCTAGGGTGGTTAGGCCCTCTCCTTCTGTTTCCAAGGCTTCTCCCAGAGGCAGGCCAGGTTTAGCTTCTGTTGGTGTCACTCCTAGTTCATCAGGATCTGTGCCCAAGAAGCACATGCTTAAAATGGCAGAAGATTTAATTACTTTGATTAGAGGTTCTTTGCCCCCTCCTGATAAGAGGCCTAGGGTGGAACCAGAGTTGGGGAGTTTTGAGCAGGCTTCGGATGTTTCAGAGTCTTCGGCTGAAGACTTGCAGGAGTATTCTCCTTATTCTGATTCTGATGTGGATGATTCTACTCCTTCTGCTTCTCCTCCAGAGGATTTTTCTTTTTCTGTGGCTCTTCATTCCATGAGGGAACATTTTAAGTGGGAAGGTCAGGACTTCTCTGATTCCAGGAAAAGGCTTAGGGAATTTTTGTTTTTACCCCAGCATAGGCCTTTGGCTATACCTCCTGTTCTGGATGTTGTGGAAGATGTGTTTGCAGAGGCTTCACTTAATCCTGATTCTTTGCCTCCTGCTCCTGTTAAACCGGATAGGTATTACAGGGTGCCTGAAGCTCATAAATATCTTTATAAGAGTCCTAGGGCGGACCCAGAAACTGTTAGTCAGGGACCTAAAGGTGTCAAGGCCTCTGTTGTAAAAAATCCGGTTCCTCCAGATAAAGAAGCCAGGGCTTTGGATAGATGGGGAAAGAAAGTCTATACTACTTCTTCCACCTTAGCTATGAGGGCTTTGAATTGCCAGTTTCACATGTTGAAATATCAAAACTATCTACTTTCTCAATTGAAGTCTAAGGTAGATGCTCTGGCGGAAGGTATTGAGTGTAAAGAATTACAAGATTGGGTACATGTTTCTGAACAGGTGGGTAAGCATTCTTTACAATGTGGTTTTGATGCTGTACAGGCCTCATCTAGGGTGGCTGCCACTGGGTCAGTTCTTCGCAGGCACGCCTGGCTGAGGGATCAGAATTTATCTGACCATGTTAAGACAAGGATTTTAGATGCTCCTTTACAGTCTGATGTGTTGTTTGGTGCACCTGTGGAGGCAGTCTTAAAGAAAATGGAAGACAAGACTAAGTCTATGCAGACTGTTAAAGATTTTTTGCAAGTTCAGCCTCCGAAGTTTAGTAGGAATTGGCCTGCTAAGGGGTGGACGTACCCTTCTTATGATTCACAGTCTAGGGGTAGATCTAGGCGTGGTAGGGGCAGAGCTCAGGGCTCTTTCAGGCCTAGAACAGGGAGTTCACCTGCACAGTCTTCGGGTGAGGGCAGGGGCCAGTCCTTTCGTAAACAGGCCCAATGACCTACCTTTTCAGCTGCCAGAGCCTTCTCGTCTGGCAGCACCTTTGGGAGGAAGGTTGGCACTCTTCAAGGAAAATTGGAGTTTAATTACCCAAGACAGATGGGTTTTGGATATCATACACCAAGGTTACAAGTTTTATTTCCATACCTTGCCTCCTTTCAAAGGCATGCCAGACGTTCCTCCTCAGCAAAGAATAGAGGCTCACAAACAAATTTCTCTGCTGCTTCAAATAGGGGCCATACAGCCGGTCCCTCTGCCAGAAGTGGGCCTAGGATTTTATTCTCGCCTGTTCCTAGTACCAAAGAAGGGAACACGTGGAGACCAATTTTGGATTTATCTATCCTCAACACTTATCTGGACATTCCCAAGTTCAAAATGTTGACGTTACAACAGCTTTTACCTCTGCTGGGCAAAGATCACTGGATGGTGACTCTGGATCTCAAGGAGGCTTACCTTCATGTTCCTATCAGGCTAAGTTGCAGGAAGTATCTGCGTTTTCGGGCTGGGACTTCTCATTATCAGTTCTCTGCATTGCCCTTTGGCTTATCTACTGCGCCCAGAGTGTTCACGAAAGTTCTGGCTCCAGTGATAGCTTTCTTCAGGCTAAAAGGAATACAGATCTATCCTTATTTGGACGATTGCCTGATTCTGGCTCAAGGAAGGGACGAACTTCTTCATTTGCAATATGTGATAGCAGTGCTAGGATGCCTGGGGTATTCTGTGAACGAAATAAAGTCCAGTCTAGTACCCTCTCAGGACATGTGCTTTCTGGGTGTGAGACTGAATACAGCATCCCAGATGGCCTTTGACCCCGGACAAACAAAAGAATCTTTCCCTTTACTTCCATCAATTGTCTCATCAGTCCAGGCTGACTGCAAGGACAGTCCTTCAAGCCTTGGGGTTCATGGCATCTTGTATTCTGGTGCTTCCCAATGCCAAACTGCATATGAGGAAGCTACAATGGTATCTCAAAAATGTATGGACACAGCACTGCCAGGATATGGACACTGTCATTCAGATAATACCTTGCATTCAAAATGAATTTTTGTGGTGGGCTCAGGAATGTCACCTAAACAAGGGACTCTCTGTGACCCGGCCAGAGGCGAGTCAGATTCTAACGACAGATGCCTCAGACAAAGCTTGGGGAGCTCATCTAAATGGAAAGTGGATACAAGACACGTGGCCTGCCAAACTACAACATCTACATATCAACTTGAAGGAGATGTTAGCAGTCCAATTTGCATTAATAGCTTTCAAGGATTTACTTCTTCCAGGGCAGGTGTTGATTCTAACAGACAACACAACTGTCATGTGGTACATCAACAAGCAAGGGGAACGATTCTTATCCTCTATGCAGGCAAGCAATGATTTTGTGGGAGACTGCTCTCAGTTTACAGCTAAATCTTCAGGCAAGGTTTCTGCCGGAGCACAGAACTCCTTAGCAGATGTGTTGAGCAGACAATTATGGATCCCCACGAGTGGAAATTGGATCCTCATGTATTTCAGAAATTGACAGTGTCATGGGGAACTCCAGACATAGATCTGTTCGCTTCTCCACTAAACTACCAGCTGCCAAAGTTTTGCACAAAAGGTTTCATCCCACAGCCTGGAAAGTGGATGCTCTTTCTTTCAATTGGAGCAATCTTCATGTGTATGCCTTTCCACCTCTGCCTCTCCTCCCAAAGGTACTCCTAAAGGTCAGACAGGACAAGCCAAAGATGATTTTAATAGCTCCAGATTGGCCTCGACAGCACTGGTACCCATTACTGAGAAGTCTGGCGGGAGCCTCCATGGCCTTTGCCTTCGATTCCACACCTGCTGTCTCAGGAGAACAGTCATTTACTCAATGTCAAACTTCACTCTCTTCACCTAACAGCCTGGCATATTCTGTTTTGAACCCTGGAGGGTCTCAGCTTCCACAGCAAGTTTTGAATGTTATTTTGGAGGCCAGAAGGCCTAGTACAAGGAAAGTGTACGCAGATAAATGGAAGAGATTTTTATTTTGGAGTACAGCAAAGGGATTTGATGTTTCTGAGCCTAATTTAAGTGTGGCTCTTCAATATCTTACTGAGTTACTGGACAAAGGTTTGTCCTTCTCTTCTATTAAGGTTCATGCTGCAGCAATTTCTGCTCACTATGACTGTGACCCACCATTGTTTTCTCATCCTTTGTTTAAGCAATTCCTTAGAGGGGCAAAGAATATAAGACCCCCACGTAGAGCTCCTACTCCTGCTTGGGATCTCAATTTTGTGTTGGAGAAACTTACTCTACAACCTTTTGAGCCTGCAGCTACTGCCGAGTTGAAATATTTATCATGGAAGACTGCTTTTTTGTTGGCCATTACCTCTGCAAGAAGGGTTTCTGAATTACAGGCCCTTATGGCGGTTGAGCCTTTCTTAATTTTCCATAAGGATAGGGTATCTTTGCGTACTAATCCTTCCTTTATGCCTAAAGTGGTTTCTAGTGTGGCTTTAAACCAAACTATTCATTTGCCTACTTTTTATGCAAACCCCCAAAATTAAAGGGGAAAAGATTTTGCACACTTTGGATGTACACAGGCAGTTGCGATATTTGAGCAGAACTAAAGGGTTCAGGCAGTCTCAGCAGTTATTTGTTTCATTTGCTTTGGGTTCTCAGGGCAAGCCTGTGTCAAAACAAACTATTTCTAAGTGGATTGGGTTTTGTATTGCTTTCTGTTATTCCCATCATGGTAAGGAGATTCCAGCTGGGATTAGGCCTCATTCCACTAGGGATACTGCCACTTCTACAGCCTTTTTAAGGGGGGTGGCAACTAAAGATATTTTGGAGGCAGCTACTTGGAGTTCAGTGCATACTTTCTCTAAGCATTATCACCTTCCACTTTACTCTAAATCTAGGGCTGGTTTTGCCACTGCTATTTTACAGGGCATTTTGGCAGCTCCTACTGCTTTATAGTTTTGCCATCCTCCCTTACCTCTGCTTTGGGATTCTACCCAAGTGTAAGGACTGCAGCAATGTGAGATGAAGAACATAGTACAGTTTTGTACCTACCATAAATGTAGATGTTCGAAGATCCACATTGCTGCAGTCCAATTTACCCTCCCTCCTTCCCCTCTGTAGTTAGAGCCGGTTGTATGGGTTGGGTTGTACATATTGTGTATATTGTATATATTGTACATATAATTAGTGCAAGGGTGGTTGGTTGGTTTTGCTGTCTTTTGGTTTTGACCTTTCTTTTTAGGGTCTTCTGACATCTGGGGCAAGAAAAGACTGAGGATATGACGTCGGTCATGCGCATTTGTACCCTGACGTCCTGATGTCAGTCTTAAGCGCCTTGACCGACGTCAGCCTAATACTTTGATATTCGGGCCGACCGAGGACAGCGGACTACCCAAGTGTAAGGACTGCAGCAATGTGGATCTTTGAACATCTACATTTATGGTAGGTACAAAACTGTACTTTTTTATTGTAGCTTTCCTCCCCTTCCTTGTAGAACTCATTTAACTTTGAGAGTGTCCCCCCCCCCCCCCCCCATCCTCTTCTTGTCAGGTTAGCCGTTTGGTAGAGGCTTTCCTTCTACCTTTCTTTCTTAGGCTAGCCGTTTAAGTTAGAGGCTCTCCTATTATATAAAAAAAAAAAAAAACCCTTAGTGTTAGTCTGCTAGTATAGTGTGTTTTTGTGTAGACTGTATTTGCTAGATAGTTTTTTTGTTGTTGTATTTGTAGTATTCTTTTGTCAGGATGTCAAAAGAATCCAAAGTTTCTGGATTCAAGAAGTGTGACTCATGCTGTCAGAAAATGTCTCTTTGGGCACACTTCTTGCGTCTATTGTTTAGGTGCCGTGCACCTGCAGGACTCTTGTTCCATCTGCCATGCTTTTAGCCCGAGAGTTCTGCAGGAGCGTAAAAATAAGCTTATTCTTGGGGGTCTTTTAAAGCCCCAGGATTCACCAGCCAAGACTCAGCCTGTGAAATCCCCTAAATCTTCCAAGCCGTTTGCTCCAAGTTCGGAGCCGTCCTTGGTTCAGATTCCACCTTCTACTTCAGTTCTGGCTGGTACCGATAAGGCTATCTCCCCGTCGGCTCCATCAGGATGTTCGGAGCCGTCGCAGAGCCACAAGAGGCAAAGGTCCCCTTCCTTGGAATCAATTCATTCAGCTCCTCTGTCTCCCCTGCTTCAGATCGAGCGCAGTCACAGATCTTCTCACTCCTCTCAGTCCTCCAGGCTGTTGGATCACGATGTGGAGAAAGTGGTCAGTAGGTTGCTGAAATCGCAGGCACTTGCCAAGATGTTGTCCAGCCCTCCTCAACAGGTGTCTGCTCCATCCACTTCTATCGATGTTCCTCCTCCGACTCCATTGAGTTCGGAGCCGGAGTTCGTTGGGGTTCGAGTAGTGGAACTGTCGGCTCCCATAACTATCTCCTTCGGTTCCGTCGTCTGCTCCAATCCCCTCGATGGTGCCATCTGTCGAGGGACCTGGGCGTCAGGGCTCCCTCGTCTGCTCTGAGGGGGCTAGTGGCATCGGACCCTTGTCCGGCCCCGTTCTCCCTCTTGGAGCTTTGGCGCAGGTGAGCTTGGCTCCTACATCGGCCTCGGAGCCGTCTCCCTTGGTGCGGAGAAAGATTCTGATTTTCTTCGGAACCGGAGCTTTCTCTGCATCGTGGCAGGGACGCCTTCGATGTCATGAGGAGTATGCTGGCCACTGAGTCAGCTCCACTATCGACCCCACCGACTCCATCCCCTGTATTGCCTATGCCAGCATCTGCTCCTCCTCCAGACCCCAAGCGTAGGGAACCAGCGCTCCAGGACACCCCATTGGGTGTTTCCTCTTCTTCCGAGGCCTCCCCTGATCATTCAGAGGAGCCCCTTTGTCAGAAGTGCAAGAGGAAGCACATTGACTCCCCTGAGTCAGTCACTTCTGATACAGACTTGGATGATTCGGAAGGGTCCCTGAGATCCCCCTCTGAAGATGTTTCCTTCTCGGACATCCTAGAAATGCTTAAGCAGAGGGGGAACTGGAATCCCCTAGCCCCTACCGAGGATGAGTCTGTATTTCTGGATGCGTTCGGTTCCCGACCTTCCACCTCCTGGGTTTCTCCGCCTTTCGATCCACTTATGGCAGTTGTGGCTTGAAAGGCTTGGTCAGCTTCGGATACAGTGGAACCAACTCCAACGAGACCTGGCAAGTTCATCTCCACACCCCACGATAAGCAGTTCCTTACTAAAGGTGTCCCTGTTGATGCCATGGTGGTAGCAGCAGCCACCAGAAAAGTTAGCGGAGACCTCTTCGTCTGTCCATCCTCCTAACAAGGAGTTTAGGACTATGGACAGATACGGGAAGCGAATGTTTGCTTCAGCGACCTTCTCTTTGAGGTCACTGAACTACTTATGCCATTTTACCCGGCTTCAGAGGGATCTCCTTAAAGAGCTCGGAGATACCCTTCAAGATCCATCAGCTGTGGGGGCTCAAGCTAAAGTAGCTTCCCAGCTGGCGACTCTTAATTCTATAGTCAACTCCTCCATGAGGTTCATTTCTTATGCAGCACATGGTGCGAGTAGAGCCGCAGGTACAGGTGTAGCCCTTAGGAAGTATGCATGGATGCGGCTGTGCAATTTTGCGGAACCCTTTCGAGCGTCGTTCACCAACACCCCCTTTGATGGTTCCTTTCTTTTTGGACCACAGGTGAAAGACACATTGACTAGGTGTGAGCAAGAAGGCAAGACACTCTCTGCCGTGGGAGTCCGGTTTTTCACTCCTCCTAGACCATATCCCAAAGGTCAGAAGAGTGGAAAAATGTGGTTCCGAAAATCCCAAGGGGCCTTGCCTGACACACGTAGCGATTTTTCCTCCAGTGGCAGAGGGGGAAACAATAACAGACACCGCCCTCGTGGCAGAGGGCATCCGCAGAACCAGGGCAACAGAGAATCCTTCTCTGAGCCTTTTCAGCATCCCTGAAGGGTTGCCGGCTGCTCACCTCCGGAGGCAGTCTGGGGAAGACTTTCACTGTACCCAGAAGCCTGGCAAAATTTAACGCAAGACAAATGGGTACGGTCCATTATATCCGGAGGTTACAAAATTCCCTTCTGTCAACCCCCCTTGCAGTCAAGGAAATCCCTTCCAGATGTTCCACCCAATCTGAAGGACCAAGCAGTCATAGAAGTTTCAAAACTGCAAGAAAAAAGTGTCATCCAGGAAGTCCCGGCAGACCAGCACGGATCCGGAACTTGCTCAAGATTCTTTTTGGTACCAAAAAAGACAGGGGGCTGGAGACCAATTCTGGATCTCAGTAGGCTAAACAGGTCTGTACAAAGAAAGTTTCGGATGGTCATGCTACAGTCCATTCTACCCTTTCTGGGTTGGGACAATTGGATGTGCTCGATAGATCTTCAGGACGCGTACTACCATATCAAGATGGACAGGCACTCCAGGAGATTTCTTCGCTTCCGGCTGGGAGCCATATATTACCAGTTCAGAGCTCTGCCCTTTGGTCTCACCACAGCCCCCAGGTTGTTCACCAAATGTATGACAGTGGTCACGGCTCACCTGAGACGTCAAGGATTCCAGGTGTTTCCATACCTAGACGACTGGCTCCTCACTGCTACTACCAGGCATCAACTTCTACAGGTCAGGGACTACACAATCACAATCTGCTCCCAGCTAGGCATTACAATAAATTTCAAAAAATCTGCCTTGTTGCCCTGTCAATCTATCACCTACATAGGAGCAGACTTAAACACAAGAAACATGTTCGCAAGACTACCGCTAGACAGGGTGTCTACAATTCGACAGCAAGTACAAATTCTTATGCAGAACAAAAGAATCCAAGTCACGTTCGTCCTTCAAACTCTGGGTTCCATAGCAGCAGCCATTCTTTTAATCCCACTGGCCCGCTTTCACATGAGGATCCTTCAGTGGCTTCTGTTCACACAATGGTCTTTCCAACAGCTGCCCATGTCTCACATGATTATGGAAGCATGCAAAAGGCACTTTTCCTGGTGGATGGTCTCCCCACTAGTGACTCAGGGCAGACCCTTCATTCAGCCCCCTCCGGTAGCCACAGTGACCACAGATGCCTCCCTGATAGGGTGGGGGGGGGGCATTATCAGGGCAGGACAGTCCAAGGCACTTGGCAGCCTCACGAGTACCATCTGCACATAAACGTCCTAGAAATGAGAGCCGTGCTCCTAGTGTTACTCTCTTCCTTCTGGCATCATTTCAAATCAAACAGACAACATGTCAGTGGTGTGGTACATCAACAAGCAGGGCGGAACCAGATCCTACCCAGTGTCGAGAAGCACTCAGACTGTGGCAGTGGGCGATTTCCTCCCAACGTTTTCTAATTGCGACGCACATCCCTGGGAGGTCCAACGTCATAGCGGATAGGCTCAGCAGAGCTATCCTCGTGCCTCATGAGTGGTCTCTGAATCAGGAAGTTGCGGATCTTATTTTCCACAAATGGGGACAGCCTTGCTGTGATCTTTTTGCCACCCCCTTCAACAGCAAATGCAGCAACTCCTTCTCCCTTCTTCTGCTTCCAGGTCACTCATCCAGAGCCGCTCTAGTCCACGATTGGCCTCAGGGACTTCTTTATGCCTTTCCTCCATTTCCCCTGATTCCAAAACTCATACAGAAAGCAATATTGTTGGGTTTCAAAATGATCCTCATTGCCCCCTACTAGCCTTGACAGATATGGTTCCCGATCCTGCCCCATTACCTTCTCGATCAGCCCTGGACTCTGGATCCGATTCCAGACCTTCTGATTCATCAATCAGACGGGTTGCATCAGTCCTTCCAAGTACTCCAGCTCACAGCTTGGTTGCTGCACTTCCAACCTTAACCAGGCTTTCCAGCATTTCCCCGGCTGTACGTGAGATTATCGTCTTCTCTCTCAAGTCCACAACCAGAAAAACTTGTGCTAGTAAATGGAAACGTTTTTCTTGTTGGGCAGAGGCTAGGAACGTAGATCCCTTTTCAGCCCCAGTCCACGAAATACTGGAGTTCCTAGCACAACTTTTTCATTCCGGGTCCGCTTCTGCTACGATCATGATTCAATTAGCGGACATTTCTAACTTTCATGTTGGTTTGTCAAATTCAAACATTATGTCTCATAAGCTCTGTAAAGCTTTTTTGAGAGGGACTACTCTCCTTAGGCCTCCAGTGAGCGATCCCCCTCCTCTTTGGGACCTTAATATGGTACTAACTTCCTTAACTCTGCCCCCCTTTGAACCAGCAGCATCCTGCTCCATTAACTCATTACAGCCGAGTGATGCCTCCAGGCGTTTCTGCAGTTACCTCCTACTGCGCTTCTAGGCATGAAATATTGCCTGTTCATATTTGCACTGATATTTCCAAAACCATGCTACATACAAGGTATCGGAATATTTTATCTTGAAGCATGCATGATGGCAAACACAATTGTATTGATATATGACCTCTATCAATTAGTATTTGGTAGAACTGTAAGGTGATAACTTCATTTTTTCAAGGCTGAAGCCACACCCACTGGGAGTTAAAGGTGCACACTTAACTCATTCCCTCCAGTAGAGTTCTTTTAAGTTTCTATCTTGGAAGACGCTCTTTCTATTAGCTATTACTTCAGCCAGACACGTCTCTGAACTTCAGGCACTATGTGTTTGTCCTCCATACTTGGTTTTTCATAAGGACAGGGTTGCTCTGAGGACTAATCCTTTGTTTCTTCCGAAAGTCTGCTCAGAAAATAATTTAAACCAATCTATAGGCCTTCCTGTGTTTTTCCCTAACCACACCAACAAGGCAGAGTACAAATTACACCAATTGGACGTTCATAGACAATTGCGTTTTTATCTGCACAGGACTAAGGAAACGAGGAAGTCTGACCAACTATTCCTTTCCAATGCTCTAGGCAAACAAGGTCTCCCAGTTTCCAAGGTAACCTTATCCAGGTGGTTGTCTCACACTATTACCTTCATCTATCAATTAAGGAACAAAGGGTTACCTATTAAACCGAAAGGTCATTCTACTAGGGCCTTGGCCACCTCTGTAGCCTTCCAATCTAGGTTACCCATGGATTCTATCTGTGCAGCTGCTACGTGGGCAAATCCTCATACCTTTATTTCTCATTACAAGCAAGATATGGTCTCCAGGAGCAGAGCTGACTTTGGTTCCACTGTTCTGAAGAGTCTGTTCCAATGAGCCACCCAGGATTGTAGGTGCTAGGGATGCTGTCTCAACCAGCAAGAACAAAGGCGAGACAGACCACTTAACATAAAGAAGTTATGTACCCACCATAATGTTCCATGGTAGTTGTCTTCATCTCACCTACTTTCTTGCGTCCCACCCTCCGTCCCCCTGTCCTGTTGGACCGAGAGGAGTTCTGGTTTCACTGGCTGAGTGATGTCCTTCAAGGATGCATCTGCAGTCATTACAAATGGGTTGTCCTGTCGTCGGGCAGCCCTTCGGTCGGCCGGATTCCAAAGTCTGGGTCTGGCCTCGGCTGGTGTCGTACTCCACCCGACGTCATAGCTGCAGTTATTCGGGTATAAAGGCATCAGCCGACGCCATCTTTCTTGCCGCGTGGCGCCCGAAGCAGAAGCTGTTCGCAAGTGCCGGTCGGTCAGATCCAGAGATTACTACTACCGAATACTACTTCGAAGACTTCTAAAAAGCTAAGTACCCCGTTGGGGACTCTTTCTTGCCTCAGCCGATGTCAGAGAAAGTGAATAACTGTTTATCTTGTGGGAAACAAATACCTCATAAAGATTTCCACTCCTACTGTATACATTGTTTAGGCCCAGACCACGACGTAGCAGCTTGTCTAGCCTGCGCTTCTTTTAACCGACGGACGCTTAGACGCCGGTCGGAGTTTGCTGAACAAATTTTCGGCTCTGATTTTGCCTACATTATGCCGTCAGATCCTCCGACAACGCAAATTTCCAAAAAACGAAAAGAAAAGGACCGACACTCGCGGTCCGCGGTCTCGGCCGAAACCGCGATTAAGCAAACCGCGAGTGTCTCTGTTTCGGCCGAAACCGAGCAAGCGGTTCTTTCTCCAGCCGAAACCATGCCTTCTGCCGAGGCCTCCTCTAACCTGGTAGAATCAGCTTCTGAAATCCAGCCTTCTGTTGCGGTTTCTCAGGAATTATCAGACACAATTCCCCTGGATATTTCAACCCCTGCACGTGGAGCTGCTAGGCCTCCTGCAGCCATGTCTATTAAGGCCTTTGCCAGGGCTAAAGCAGCCAAAGCTTCAAAAACTGTGCCTGCCAAACCCCCCCCCCCACACAGGCCCAGCACTAGCTCTCATATGCTTTCTTTGGCTGAGGATTTAATTTCTTTAATTCGTGGATCCCAGCCTCATCCAGACAGGTCCTCTCTCCCACCTCCAGAAAAGAGACCTAGAGCAGAGCCCCTGAACCAGTATCCACTGATGGTTCCTCTGATGAATCAGAACATACAGACCTTCCTGAGGCTTCTTATTCTCCTTACGAAGACTCTGATGCGGAAGAGTCCATTTCTTCAGCCTCTCCACCTGAGGAATTTTCCTTTGGGGAAACCTTGCATGCTATGAGGGAACAATTTCAGTGGCAGGGCCAAGATTTCTCAGACTCCAGAAAAGGCTTAGAACCTTTCTACATTTGCCACAACATAGGCCTTTAGCTATACCTCCAGTTCTTTCTGTTGTAGATGATGCATTTAATGATGCTTGCACTGCTCCTGATTCATTACCTCCGGCTCCTGCTAAGCCCGATAGGTTCTACAGGGTCCCGGACACTCATCACCATTTATACAAGGCTCCTTTTGCAGATCCAGAGACTATCGCCCAGGGCCCTAAAGCTGTAGCTGCTACTTCTACTAAAAACCCCCTCCCCTCTGAAAGGGAATCCAGGTCCTTAGAGAGATGGGGTAAAAAAGTTTACACTTCTGCTACCTTGTCAGCTAGGGCTTTGAACTGCCAATTTCATATGATTCAATATCAAGAGTTTATGCTTGACCAGTTAACTAAAAAGCTTTCCTCTGAAGAATCTTTAGATAAAAAATATGTTCAGGAAATGGTACATACAGCAGGTTAGTAACCATTCTTTAAAATGTGGCTATGATGCACTGGAGGCTTCCTTTAGATCAGCCATGACTGGCACAGTTATCAGGAGACATGCATGGTTGAAAACAGGCATTACCAGACCATGTCAAATCAAAGCTTTTGGATGCACCCATGGACAAGGTCAATTTATTTGGTTCCCCTGCTCAGCAGGTACTAAAAAAGATGGAAGAGAAGGCGAAATCTGTACAAACTGTGAAAGATTTCTTACAGGTTCAACCTCCAAGGTTTAGCAGGAACTGGCCCTCCAAGAATTGGTCCTTTCCGGACTCCTCAAAGGCTCAGAGAGGCAGGAATAGGCATTCAAGAGGCAGAAACCAATCCAGGGGTGCCTACAGGGACGCCAATGGCAAGGTAACAACCAGCGAGGCACGGACGCAGCCACCACCACTACAACACCTCAATCACAGTGACTTGACAGTGGCACCGCCTACCAGGGAACAACTAGACGCACCCTTAGGCGGAAAATTAACCTTATTTTCAAAAAACTGGCATTGCATCACAAGGGAAAAATGGATTTTGCAAACTATAGACCAAGGTTACAGGTTCCATTTCCATACTCTTACCAGGGAAGAGAGGAATGCCAAACCTACCACCTACTCAAAGGACAGAAGCTCTAAAACAAATATCTCAGCTATTAAGAATGAGAGCTGTGGAAAAGGTACCATCTATGGAGCAAGGAAAGGGATTTTACTCCAGACTCTTCCTGGTACCAAGAAAAGAAAACAAATGGAGACCCATTCTAGACCTGTCCGCTTTAAACACATTCCTTATTGTTCCTACAGCAGCTTCTTCCCATGCTGGGCAAGGAGTCTTGGCTGGTAACTCTAGATCTCAAGGAGGCATACCTGCACGTCCCCATAAGACCAATTTGCAGAAGATACCTCAGATTTCTTGCAGGATCAGAGCATTATCAATTTTCAGCATTGCCCTTTGGCTTATCTACTGCGCCCAGAGTGTTCACGAAATGCCTGGCATCAGTAATTGCTCATTGCAGACTTCAGGGAATCCAAATTTATCCCTACCTGGACGACTGCCTGATACAAGCGGACAACAAAAGCAAGCCGGCAGAAGACTTACAAAGAGTCATTTACCTGCTGCAAGCCTTGGGATATACAGTCAATATAAAAAAGTCAAGGCTGATTCCATCCCAAAGAATAACGTTTCTGGGTGCAGAGCTGGACACATCAAAACAAATGGCATTCCTAACTGCAGAAAAGAAAGAGCAACTACCTCTCTACTTCTTGGCATTAACAAAGCAGAACCACCTAACTGCAAGAAAAGTACTGCAAGCTCTAGGCTTCATGGCATCCTGCATAATTCTGGTCCCTCATGCCAGACTGCATATGAGAAAACTACAGTGGTACCTAAGGAATTTGTGGTCCCAACACAAGCACAGCCTAGAAACCAAAATCCCAATAATCCCATGCCTGAAACAAGAGTTCCTATGGTGGGCTCAGGCCTGTCAATCAAACGCAGGATTGCCCTTCTGCAAAAGCCAACCAAGCCAAACCATCACGACAGATGCCTCAGACCTCGGTTGGGGGGCACACATGCTGGGCAAGTGCATACAAGGCTTATGGACTCAAGACCGCCAGATCCGACACATAAATCTAAAGGAAATGCTGGCAGTAAAATTGGCAATCCAGTCATTCAGACCATTTCTCCAAGAAGGTCAGTTGATGATAAGGACAGACAACACCACAGTTATGTGGTACATCAACAAACAGGGAGGCACCCATTCATATCCTCTATGCCGGCTGGCACTGGACCTATGGGATGTGGCCCTGAGCTACAACATTCAGTTACAAGCAGTTTTGTACCGGAAAAGAAAACATTCTAGCAGACATATTAAGCAGAACAACCACAGATGCCCACGAATGGATGCTTCATCCGGACATCTTCAAAGCCATCACAAGGGAATGGGGATTACCACAAATAGACTTTTTTGCATCCCCATTCAATCACCAGCTAAAGAAATTCTGCACAAGGACGTGCCACCCACTTGCTTGGAAGGTGGACTCCCTATCTTTCAGTTGGAAAAACCTGACCGCATACGCATTTCCACCACTTCCTTTGATGCACAAGGTGCTTCTGAAGATCAAAGAGGACCGTCCAAGGATCATCCTGATGGCTCCAGACTGGCCAAGACAACATTGGTACCCATTGCTGAGGAGCATGTCTCGGGAACAAATATGGACATTACCCCTAATCCCATTACTGTTAACACAGAACAACTACAACATCCTGCATCCAAACCTGAAAACTCTGCAGCTAACTGCCTGGAACATTACATAACAGAAAATAACCCAAATTTATCCCAAAGGGTTAAAGACATAATCCTGGAGGCTCGCAGACCTTCAACAAGAAAGAATTATGCAGCAAAATGGAAAAGATATCTCATTTGGAGTACTGCAAAGGGAGAAGATGTGACTCTGGTAAACATGGCCAACATCCTAGAGTACTTGGCAGAGCTCTTCCACACAGGCCTGTCCTATTCTTCCATCAAGATACATGCATCAGCTATTTCAGCACAATACAGCTTGGATCCTCCTGTCTTCTCTCATCCCCTGCTCAGACAGTTTCTGAGAGGAATTAAAATGTAAAACCTCCCAGGAAACCACCATTGCCAGCATGGGACTTGAACTTTGTGCTAGAAAAATTGACACTTCCTCCTTTCGAGCCAGCAGCAACAGCAGAATTACAATACTTATCCTGGAAGACTGCTTTCCTGCTGGCAATAACTTCAGCAAGAAGGGTCTCTGAACTACAGGCATTAATGGCAGTGCAACCCTTCCTGATCTTCCATCAAGATAGTGTCCATGAGAACAAATCCTACATTTATGCCTAAGGTGGTATCCAGAGTGTCATTAAATCAGGCTATCCACCTACCTACATTCTTCCCAAACCCACAGAACAGGGGAGAAAGACTTTTGCATACCTTGGATGTACACAGACAGTTACGCTACTATCTGGACAGGACTAAGTCCAATAGAAAAACTGACCAGCTTTTGGTAGCATATGCCACAGGAAAGGAAGGAAAACCAATTTCAAAACAGACAATCTCCAAATGGATAGGAAATTGCATTAGATTTTGTTACTCCTACCATGGAAAGAAAACCCCAGAGAACATCAGGCCTCACTCCACAAGGGCTACAGCCACTACCACAGCATTCTTACGAGGAGTGGCTACCAAGGACATTATAGAGGCTGCTACTTGGACCTCCGTGCATACATTTGCCAAGCATTACAATTTACCTTTATACTCTAGATCCCGAGCAGGTTTTGCCACTGCTGTTTTGCAAGGGATCCTAGCTACACCATAATCTCTACTCTTTCCTCCTCCCCTTGTTTAGCTATGGTATTCTACCCATTTGTAATGACTGCAGATGCATCCTTGAAGGACATAGTACAGTTTTGTACCTACCATAAATGTAGATGTCCGATAGGAATGCATCTGCAGTCAGGATTACCCACCCACCTTCCCCTCTGAGGTACTCCTAGGGTATTTGCCAGCCTTCAGCTAGCTTGGGGGGGATCTATTATGGTGTATTTGTTTGTATATATGTACATACATGCTTATTTTTTGTGTTTGCTCTCTACTATTTGGAATCATTGGCATTTATCCAAATTTAGCCTTCCAAGAGGGCACCTGGCATCTGGGGCAAGAAACACTAAGGAAGATGGCATCGGCTGATGCCTTTATACCCGAATAACTTCAGCTATGATGTCGGGTGAAGTGCGACACCAGCCGAGGCCAGACCTAGACTTTGGAATCCGGCCGACCGAAGGGCTGCCTGACGACAGGACAACCCATTTGTAATGACTGCAGATGCATTCCTATCGGACATCTACATTTATGGTAGGTACAAAACTGTACTTTCTCTGGTTTGTTTCCTCGACTGACTTAGAGAGTATGACAGATATTCTCAACCTATTTGTTTGGACAGGTTTATTCTCTGGCTTTGTCTGGGGTTAGCTATTTCAAACGAGATCTGGGTAGCTATCGCTAGGCATCATGGGATAAAGGGTAGCCTCGAGCCAGTAAACGGCTCTCGAGCTATAGAAGATGGCTGAGTTGGAGCTGAGGTTCAGCTCTGATCCCAACCAGCAAGAAAGAAGGCGAGATGAAGACAACTAACATGGAACGTTATGGTAGGTACTCAACTTCTTTTTTCAGATAATACATAAGAAATTCAGAAATCGGTTCAGTAAGTGAGCCCCTTCCCGACACAATAGGTCTGCCTGGGGGGATTATCAAGATTCTTATGAATTTTGGGAAGCGAGTATAAACACTGTTGTTTAGGGTGATCAACTTTCAAATGGTGGGCAATTTCCTAAGAAATAATGCCTTCAACTGCCAAATCCAAAAAGGCATCAATCTCGACCTTAATTCTGGCTGTGGGATGTATAGGCATTATCTGATAATATTTTTGATCCAAAATTTGTCTCTGTGCCTCATCATTATATTGTGTCCAATCTTGGACAACTATTGCTCCCCCCTTGTCTGCCACAGAGATAACAATATCTTTATTTAATCTAAGCTCATCTGTGCAAAATCTTTCAGCACGATTAACATTGTCCATGCTTAGAAAATCCTTACCCAAATTTCAGTGTAAATCTTTGAGCACATTACCTTGAAATAGTGAAACCACCAAAGACATAGGTGGTATGAACGTAGATTTCCGAAATCTAAAAGATCGGTTATCAATCTGATTAGATTCACCCTGAAAAAATAGACATACATTTAAATTACGACAGAAATCTACCACATCCTGTGCAAATTGGTGTTCAGGTACAAAAAAACTAGGAACAAAGCTAAGGCCTTTAAGTACTTTTATTTGCATGTCCGACAGACTAGCAGAGGAGATATTAAAAACATTGCAAAAAGTTACACCTGTGCCATCCCCCTCATCATTCCTGCTATATCGGGTGGAACCTTTGTTTCCTCCCCCCCTCTTCTGGACTTAGACCTAAAGGGTGGGCCAATACTGTCTTCCGAATTATTCCTCACCTCGGTGACCTGTCCATGTGGGCCTCCTCCCCCTCAGTATTGGAAGAGGTATCCTCAGCTAAGGTAATATTTTTCCTATTCCTTTTCTTTAAGATAGATTTGGATCTCCTAGGTCTGAAATTCCCTGATTTAACATTAGGGGTAGCAAATTTGACATTCTTGCGTATTTCAAAGGGTCTCCCCCTATCAAAATCATCAACATCTCTTTGGAATTTCTTCATTGTTTTCTCTCTCAAAGCATTTTCCAACTCTAACAAATCTTTGCTTAGTTGGTTCAAACTAGCATTATAACATGAAAGAGTCTGAAATTCTTGTACCCCTTTACTCAACTCATCCAAACACGAGACATATTGTATAGTTCTCGCATAACAGGAAACTAAAGCATTAACAAAGCCCATTGAGGCTTGTTGTTGTATAGCAAGCCAATCCTGTTGTAATAACTGGTCAACCTGGGGAACAAGTGGCTGAATCTTAACCCTCAATCCCCGTGGGGATATCTTGTTTCCGTTGATATGCCTTGAAAAAACGCAAATTCTACACATTGCTTCTCAAACTCCTCATTTCCTTATTAAGTTTGGAAAATGCCAACTTGTGTCTTTTGGCAAAATCATCAGCACACCCACCAAGTTGACCACCCATATTTTGTGAACCCAGACCGAAAACACCCAAATCGTCAGTATCGGAGGACAATCCCTTTATAATGGATGCTAGGTCCATGGTACATCAATCTGACCTGAGCAAAAGATGGGGACCCAACCAAAATTAAGTCCAAAAACGTATTTAAATTCCCAAAAAACGTAAACCACCAGCACATATGTTGACAAAGAAGTACCAATGCCAAACAGTTTCTACCAAAACTAGGAGCCGGATATTCTCTTCAACTCCAAAGGTGGTACTAATTAAATAAAGACATAATCCGTATTCCATAGGCATCAAGCTAAGTGCCCGCCAACACCACACACCTATAACTGCTACGATATATTCCAAAATAAACAATTGGTAAAGTAGTAAGAAAAGGTGAGGATGGGCACAATATAGCACTGATGCACACAATGTCTTCTCAATTGCCCCAAGGGCTTATTATCGTATACCACCAAAACCAAACCATTAAGTCAGTACTCATCACAAAAAAATTTGCATCAGTCCCAAAATCAACAATGATATCTGGTGGCCCACGCCTCTCAAAGAGCAAAGCCAAAAATAATCCCCCTGTTCTGCTCGGGCCAGACTGGACACCACAACCCAGCATAAAAAAAAAAAAAAAAGTTGATCAAAAATTATTTGTGATATAACACCCTGAATCAACCCCAGAACAATATATATCCAACCATAAACCCTATCCTAAGCACTAAATAATCAAAACGCATTCGGATACACATTCCATACCCTACTAGCACAAATGTCGGCACCTAAAAAATAACTAATGCATATGAACTCACATTCCTAAACATAGCCCCAATACAAAAACATGCCCAACATATAATGTATAGCAAAATGCAGTTCTTAATTCCACATAATTATAATCATAAATTGACTGTTCAGGAAAGTCTGTTGGATACAAAGATAAATTGTCCATTATCAAAAGGATATTGTCTCAACAGAATGCACGGATGTTTCCGACCCATATGCTGAAAAACTTAGTATACTGTCTGAAAACATAGATTCACAGAATTAGTCAACTCCAAGGGGCATGCTTCGCCCGCTCCAGACGTAATGGCAAATAAAGTAGGAGAGCTTAATAGGCTGTAAACCACAAAATAATGTTATCCCAAAGTCTGAATGTCCCCTCCGATACAAGCACCCTCCTGAATCAGGGAAAAGCATAATAAACCTAAGATGTAGTTAACAACATGTGTCCCTGAACCATTGCCCAAAAACATCCAAAATCAAACAAACTGCAACAAAGGATAAATAAGTTCCTTCACGCTTTTCAAACCTCCGACGTCTGCTGTGACTGATGAAAAAAACAAAAACTGTTCATACGCTACATACCAGACATAAAATTCAGTCCCAATGTCCCAAAACCACCATATTGGATTCAAACACCTTTTTAAATTGGCAAAAAAAACACAATGGTTCACAGATATAGGCCCCTGTAAAACGATAGAACAAATTCCAAATCCAATGGACTCGTAAACTGCACAGCCAGCACCAACTACTATGTAGCCGTAACCGCAAAGTTAATATTCCGAATGACTGCATCCATATCTTCCCTGCTGTCCGCAAAAACGACACTTTCCACAGGAATAAGCAACATAAAAAGTCTGTTCCAGGTCCCAGAAGGAGAAATAAGTAACTATAAAAACTAAAAAACCCCAATCCAAAATCCACATGAGGGAAGAGGCCCACACCGATCCACAGCGAGTAAAGCCATGAGCCAACTGATACTGTAAGAAACCCGCAAGTACGGCTAGTGCAACGGCCCAAAATTCTAAATATCACAAGTCAAAAAAAGCAGAGCCAGCACAATTAGGTGTGGAAAAAATACACCTACCCAACAATTACATCAGACCGGTTTCGGCAGTGCTGCCTTCCTCAGTGAGCCAAAACAAATGACAAAAATTTCCCTCCAACAGAAGCGATTTATACAAATGGCAATCAATTATCAATTATAAACAGGGTTTTTTTTAAAATGATCATTCAGGCCGGGTGGAAATAATCCACTGAGCTTGACTGTCCATTTCTTTTCCTTTACATTTAATAGCTCATGTCTCCCTGCCTTATTCCGTGTTTTATGCACAATGCAGTCAATAACTGTAAATCTGAAAGACCCAGTCTTATGTTTACATATATGTTTATACAATGCACTGGCTTGTTTGCAGTTCCTGATATCACTCATATGTTCACTTATCAGCATTCTAAGTGGTCTAGAGGAACTTATTTATCCTTTGTTGCAGTTCGTTTGATTTTGGATAAAAACTCTTTTTGGACAATGGTTCAGGGACACGTGTTGTTAACTACATCTTAGGTTTACTCTGCATTTCCCTGATTCAGGAGGGTGCTTGTATTGGAAGGGACATTCAGAATTTGGGATAGCATTATTTTGTGGTTTATAACCTTATTAACAAGCTCTCCTACTTTATTTGCCATTATGTTTGGAATGGGCGAAGCATGCCCCTTGGGGTTGACTAATTCAGTCAATCTATGTTTTCTGACAGTATACTAAGTTTTTTAGCATACGGGTCTGAAACATCCGTACATTCTAACTGTTTGGACAATATCCTTTTGATAATGAACAGTTTATCTTTGTATCCAACAGACTTTCCGTAACAGTCAATTTATGATTATAATTGTGGAGTTAAGAATTGCATTTTGCTATACATGGGCATGTTTTTGTATTGGGGCTATGTTTAGGAATGTGAGTTCCTATGCATTATTGTTATTTTTTAGGTGCCGACATTTGTGCTAATAGGGTATGGAATGTGTATCAGAATGCATTTTGACTATTTAGTGCTTAGGATAGGTTTATGGTTGGATATATATTGTTCTGGGGTTGATTCAGGGTGTTATATCACAAATAATTTTTGATCAACCTATTTTTTTATGCTGGGTTGTGGTGTCCAGTCTGCCCTGAGCGGAACAGGGGGATTATTTTTGGCTTTGCTCTTTGAGAGGCGTGGGCCACCAGATATTATTGTTGATTTTTTGGACCGATGCAAATTTTTTTGTGATGAATACCGACTTAATGGTTCGGTTTTGGTGGTATATGATAATAAGCCCTTTGGGCAATTGAGAAGACATTGTGTGCATCAGTGCTATATTGTGCCCATCCTCACCTTTTCTTACTACTTTACCAATTGTTTATTTTGGATTATATCGTAGCAGTTATATGTGTGTGATGTTGGCGGGCACGTAGCTTGATGCCCAAGGGATACAGACCCAAGGGATACAGATTATGTCTATATTTAATTAGTACCACCTTTGGAGTTGAGGTGAATATCCGGCTCCTAGTTTTGGTAGAAATTGTTTGGCATTGGTACTTCTTTGTCAACATATGTGCTGGTGGTTTACGTTTTTTGGGAATTTAAATACGTTTTTGGACTTAATTTTGGTTGGGTCCCCATCTTTTGCTCGGGTCAGATTGATGTACCATGGAACTAGCATCTATTATAAAGGGATTGTCCTCTGATACTGACGATTTGGGTGTTTTCGGTCTGGGTTCACAAAATATGGATGGTCAACTTGGTGGGGGTGCTGATGATTTGGCCAATCGACATAAGTTGGCATTTTCCAAACTTAATAAGGAAATGAGGAGTTTGAGAAGCAATGTGTGGAATTTGTGTTTTTTCCAGGCTATCAACGGAAACGGATATCCCCACGGGGATTGAGGGTTAAGATTCAGCCAAATGTTCCCCAGGTTGACCAGTTATTACAACATGATTGGCTTGCTATACAACAACAAGCCTCAATGGGATTTGTTAATGCTTTCGTTTCCTATTATGAGAGAACTATACAAGAACTGGTCTCATGTTTGGATGAGTTGAGTAAAGAGGTACAAGAATTTCAGACTCTTTCATGTTATAATGCTAGTTTGAACCAACTAAGCAAAGATTTGTTAGAGTTGGAAAATGCTTTGAAAGAGAAAAAAATGAAATTCCAAAGAGACGTTGATTTTGATAGCGGGAGACCGTTTGAAATACGTAAGAATGTCAAATTTGCTACCCCCAATATTAAATCGGAATTTCAGACCTAGGAGATCCAAATCTACCTTAAAGAAAAGGAATAGGGAAAATATTACCTCAGCTGAGGATACCTCTTCCAATACTGAGGGGGGAGGAGGCCCACATAGGTAGGTCACCGAGGTCCAAGAGGAATAATTCGGAAGACAGCATAACCCACCCTTTAGGTCTAAGTCCAGAAAGGGGGGGGGGGTGATGGCTCAGGTGTAACTTTTTGCAATGTTTGTAATATCTCCTCTGCTAGTCTGTCGGACATGCAAATAAAAGTACTTAACAAAGGCCTTAGCTTTGTTCCCAGTTTTTTTGTACCTGAACACCAATTTGCACAGGATGTGGTAGATTTCTGTCATAATTTAAATTTACGTTTATTTTTTCAGGGTGAATCTAATCAGATTGATAACAGATCTTTTAGATTTCGGAAATCTACGTTCAAACCACCTATGTCTCCGGTGGTTTCACTATTTCAAGGTAATGTGCTCAAAGATTTACATCGAAATTTGGGTAAGGATTTTTTAAGCAGGGACAATGTTACTTGTGCTGAAAGATTTTGCACAGATGAGCGTAGATTAAATAAGGATATTGTTATCTCTGCGGCAGACAAGGGGGGAGCAATAGTTGCCCAAGATTGGACACACACTAATGATGAGGCACAGAGACAAATTTTGGATAAAAAATATTATCAGATAATGCTTATAGATCCCACAGCCAGATTTAAGGTTGAGATTGATGCCTTTTTGGATTTGGCAGTTGAAGAAGGCATTATTTCTGAGGAAATTGCCCACCATTTGAAAGTTGATCACCCTAAACAACAGTGTTTATACTTGCTTCCCAAAATTCACAAGAATCTTGGTAATCCCCCCAGGCAGACCTATTGTGTTGGGATGGGGCTCGCTTACTGAACCAATTTCTGAATTTCTTGCGCATTATCTGAAACACTTATTACTGTGTATTCGGGCTCGGATACAAGACACTACCCAAATTTTGGGTATTGTAGCAGATATGCAACTTGAACCTCATTGGTAACTTGTACTCTCGATGTTTCCTCCCTGTATACCAATATCCCCCATTGGGCTGGGACCAGGTTTTAATACTTTATTGGTCTGTTTGGCCGAACAGGTTCTTACTAAGAATGTGTTTTACTTTCGGAAACCATGTGTGTGGCAGACACAGGGCACTGCCACGGGGGCATCTTTTGCCCCCATATATGCCGACCTGTTTATGGCCTACATAGAGGAGTAACTGATTTATGATGGTAGTCATAATATTTACTTGGTAGAAATTGATACTTGGAGACGATATCTTGATGACTGCTGGATGGTGCGGAGAGCGGATGCTTCTTATATGGCTGAGTTTGTTGAATATTTGAATCACAATATATGGGGGATTCAATTTAAGGTAACATGGCACCAAAAGGAGATTACCTTTTTGGATGTCTTGGTTAAACATACCCCTAATGACACCTTGGAGACTGAAGTTTTTTGCAAATTTCCGCAATATAATACTTTACTACATGCATCCAGCTTCCATCCCCACCATGTCATCAGGAATATCCCCAAGTCGCAATTTCTTAGGATCAGAAGGATTTGTTCAGACTCCTCTGTGTACAACCAATATAAGTATGATCTTTCCAACTGTTTTAGGAATCGGGGTTACAGGGTAGGTGACATCTGTAGAGCAGGTCAGTTTGCTTCCCAGCAGGATAGATCTGACTTGCTTGTATACAAGGGTGATCAACCCGCTAGGAATAATAATGTTAGGTTAGTTATGACATATGGTAAAAATACACATTCTTTTATGAATATTATTTCGAGACATTGGGGCATATTACAAGGTGAAGATTTACTCAGGGATGTTGTGGGTGATAGGTGTAATTATTCCTTTCGTAAAGGTCTGTCATTGAGTTCCTTGTTCAACCACTATAAAAGGTATCAAAATCAGGATAGGTCTTCTGTTCAGAGAACTATGATGGGAGACAAATTGATGGGTTGCAATCCTTGTGGTCATTGTAATTGTTCTAAGGTTTATAAAACTAGCAGCTTTACTAGCCAGAGTACACCTCATGTGTTTGATATAAATTTTTTTGCTACTTGTAGCTTGGGTGATATATCTGGCAAGCTGTACATGTCCAGCATTTTATGTTAGACAAACCTCTAGACCACTTAGAATGCGTATAAGTGAACATATGAGTGATATCAGGAACTGCAAACAAGCCAGTGCATTGTATAAACATATATGTAAACATAAGACTGGGTCTTTCAGATTTACAGTTATTGACTGCATTGTGCATAAAACGCAGGATAAGGCAGGGAGACCTGAGATATTAAATGTAAAGGAAAAAAAATGGATAGTCAAGCTCTGTGGATTATTTCCACCTGGCCTGAATGATCATTTAAAAAAAAAAACTGTTTATTTAACATTTGTATAATTGATACTTGATTGCCATTTGTATATATAACTTTCTTGGTGGGAATTTTTGTCATTTTTTTGCTTACTGAGGAAGGCAGCATTGCCGAAACCAGTGTGATGTAATTGTTGGGTAGGTGTATTTTTTAATACACCATGTACGATTTATAATATAATATTTTTCCACACCGAATTGTGCTGGCTCTGCTTTTTTTGACTTGTGATATTTAGGATTTTGGGCCGTTGCACTAGCCGTACTTGCGAGTTTCTTTCAGCACCATTTTAAGCCTAGCCGGTAACCCCTTGTGCTTGAATTAATGTATCCAATTTGGTTAGAGGTTGGCTTTACCCATCCCATGGTTTGGTAATTGTATATTACCTTTAATGTGAATATCTGGGATAATACCATGGGTAATTTTGAGGGGAGCCATGCATGGAATAAAGCATTTAGAAGCTGCCTCTGTCCATTAGTGGTATAGGAAGCGGTCCTAAAGTAAAATTTCTGTTTCCTGTCTGTAGATCCAAGTTGCACTTAAAACAAAATTCATCCCTGTCCATATTCATGTGGATGGGGCAGTCTGTTGCAGAACAGAGGTATCCTCTGCGAGATATCTGTCTTGTCAAACCATTCTGTTGGTGTTGCAGAAGAGGTTAAATCCCTAGACCCAGTATTTCTGATGTAATTTGGTTTGTGGATATGCAGTAAATCCATCAGTATTTGGTAGGAGAATGCCTTTTATGACAGGCATGGGTCAACTCTTAGCAGTCTGTAGGATACCAAGTATAATGACCATGCTTAAGTCTGTATGTAGGACAAGTTGTTTATGCCTTGTATCCCTTTAGTAAGATATCTGAGTGGGCATTTTGATTGTTACAAAGTAAGAAAATCACTGGGAACTGCTGCTGTACGAACACAATAAATATTTATTAAAACACTGAGAGTAAAAAACAACAAAGTGAGCGCTTTCGGGCTAAACCCTTCATCAGACAAAAGTGCTCTTACAAACATCTCATTTTTAAAAAATACTTGCACCAATCAGTGCTCAGAAAAAACCCGCCTTTTTCTGTGGGTTGTCCTAATACAAACTATTCAATTAATAATTAAAGGCACATATTACTGCTGATGTGTATTCAATAAAATGAAATAATAATATAAAAATAAAAATTCAATAAAAAGCACGCCTGTTTTTGAGAGTGGGTTTCAGGGGTACCATATCATTCAGCCCTGGTTTAATATGGGCTGTTAGATCTAAAATCCATTGTGATTCTATAGCCTCTGTTTTCAGCCTGATATCACCACCTCTCTTATTGAGAAAAACATTAGCAATCACCCTAAATTTAAAATTATGTGTTGGGTGATCCTTAATATGACTATATAGTGCATTGTGCTCATCACAATTCCTAATGGAGCCTAAATGTTGCAGGATCCTGGTCTTTAACATGTTGTTGGTCTTGCCAACATAAGTACCCAAAGTACACAAGTCACTGATTGACCCACCACTTAGACTTAATTTGGGTTTCTCTGTTTTGAGGAACAATGGTGAAGAGCCGTTGAAACCGCTAGCGATGGACAAAACTTTTGAAGACTTGGCTCGTGACCTTAATTTTAACGCCATGAGGCTACAACGACTACAATGGCAAGCCTACCACTTGGAGGCTTGTCTGGATTATGGTATTGTCCCGAGGGGCATGCGTGTTATGTGCATGCCAACACAAGGGGACAAGTATCCAGATTTATTAGCTAAGTGGCAGGCTATCAATATAAAAACAAGCTTTCAATATATGGAGTTGTTGATAACTTTTTTCTCTTCAGAAGTTGCAGATTTGAAATGTGAGGTTTCCAATGCAAAGCAGAAGTTGACTGATAACTTCCGGGAACCACATCATAAGACCCGATTGGAGCAGATACATCAGGGTCTTCTGGATAATGATGATAAATTAAGAACTTTGAAAATGGGTAAATTAAGGCGAGATTATGAAGATTTTTCGAGGGGTAATATCTTCGTGTGGCCGAAGAATACCCCTCGATCCTCTAACAATACATGGAGGCCACAGGGACCCAGAGGGAGACCTATGAATGCAGAGGAGCGGCGCGGTCGTTTGACGTCTAATACAGAGACACTCACAGCAACAACAGTTCCGGTTGACGTTTTGGCGGGGAATCCGTTAATGGCTAATGAAAGAGTGGTAGCTATTGACAGCGAAATACGAGCTTCCCAATCTGCACAAACTTCGAATGTGATTACTGCTTGTGACTTAGCAGTCATGGGCAAAGAATCGGCGAACTTGGAAGGGCTGTTGAACACTGACTGTAATCAAAGTGATCCAGTTAAGAGAGGGACATTGATTACATCTGTGACTCCCTTGACTAGTTTGCAAGATACTTTTAATGAGAGGGTATGGGAGCGCGTCCTAAAGTGCTATTAGGACAGGATTATTTTTTGGGCATGTTGCCCATGAATGTCAAGAGGAAAGGTCCGTGGAAGCTGTCACGGAGCGACGACAGGGACTCTATGAACAAAAGGAGGACTTTGAATTGACTTCATGTTGTTTTATTCATGGTATTGTATTTAATCTATCTAAATATACACTAAATGCTGCCGAAATATATGTTTTGAATAGAGGAATGACATTTGTACCAAGTAAACCTTGTATGTATAGTGATATAGTGCTGGATTTAATGTTGTATTGCCGAAAGGTAATGTTGAATAAGATATATGGAGGGGCACAAGGTTCTAGTATGGGCCTACGAAAACCCAGTAGCTATATTCCCCCATTTTCACCAGCACTGAATTTATTTATTAACAAATGTGAGAGTGATTTGTGTAAGCTCTTGCAAGAAAAAGGAAAAAACTGTTTTTATAATTTAACTAATGAGCAAAGACAGGCCTTAGAGAAACTTAGTAAAAATCAAGATCTGACGATAAGGATGGCAGACAAAGGAGGGGGAGTAGTTGTCTTGGACACTGACTGGTACAATAGGAAGATATCAGAACTGCTATCAGAAAGAGAGGTCTATCATATGATGAATCCAGTAGAAATTAAGAACATCATAAGTAAGGTACATGTACGTGTAGAATGGCTATTTGCTAACATGTACATAACACAGGACCTTAAAGACTTTTTTCATGTAGATAAACCAGTCATTCCAGTGTTCAAGGCTCTACCCAAAGTACACAAGTCACTGATTGACCCACCACTTAGACCTATAGTGTCGGGTAGGGGCTGGGTCACTGAGAATTTATCTATATGGCTGGAATGCACACTTAGACCCTACGTTGATCTCATGGATAATGTTTTGAAGGATACAGCACACTTCCTAAGGATCTTGGGTGAGATGAATAGGGAGGGCAGACAGGAAGGGATTATGTTAGTTAGTTTAGATGTACATAGTTTATTCACAGTGATAGGTAATGAGTATGGAATATTGGCCTGTGTAGGGATTCTAAGGGACATGGGTGTTGCAGAGAGAGAACTTTTTCTCATAGAGGAGTCATTGAAATTAGTTCTGGAGAACAATGTTTTCTTGAGCAATGGCACAATGTATAGGCAAGCACAGGGGGTAGCTATGGGAACCCCCTGTGCTAACTCCTATGCTAATTTAGTTCTCTCTTATTGGGAAAAACATGTATTAAATAACATTGACTGGAATCAACACATAGGGGTTTACCTACGATTTGTGGATGACATCTTTATTGCTTGGAAGGGAGGTGAACAAAGGCTGACCTCCTTTGTGGAATTTTTGCATTCCACTACCTCCTTCCTGAGGTTTGATATAAAGAGCTCGTTTGTGGCCCTGGACTTTCTAGATGTTACTATTGAACTTACATCTGAAGGTTTTAGTTCAAAACTGTTTAGAAAAGAGAGTTGGAAGAATTCCTTACTCTCTTTTGATAGTATGCATCCTAGGTTCACCTTTTCCAACATAGTGGAAGGGCAGGTGGGCAGGATATCTAGACTTAGTTTGATGGATGACCGATTTGAGAAGGAGGTAGTGAATTTGAAGAAGTGTTTTCAGGATAGGGGATATAGACATGACTTAGTGGAAGCAGCAGCTATAAGAGGCAGTGATAATAGGAAAGGGAAATATAAGCCATGGCTTAGTATAGATACAAGGTCAGAAAGTAATGACAGCAGTCAAAATGGCTATAATAATAATGATAGGAACAAGGACATGAAACTTAGAGTGACTTTGACCTATGGGAGTAACATTCAAGGGGTATGTGACATCATTAAGAGAAATTGGAATATCATTACAAGTGATGGGAACCTGAGTGACATAGTAGGGGAAGTCCCGCAGTTTAGTTATAAGAGGAACAAGAATCTGAAGGATATACTCTGTCGAGATAGGGGCAATAATGATGTCACATGCTTACCTAGGTCCCAGGGCACTGTGCCATGTGGTAGTTGTAAGGCCTGTGAATATATTAATAGGGAGACAGTTTTTATACATCTGTTAACAGGGAAGAGTTTTACATTTAAGGGGAAAGCTACCTGTAGGACCACTAATGTGGTATATATGGCAGGATGTACATCATGTCAAGGATATTATGTTGGCAAGACCAACAATATGTTAAAGACCAGGATCCTGCAACATTTAGGCTCCATTAGGAATTGTGATGAGCACAATGCACTATATAATCATGTTAAGGATCACCCAACACATAATTTTAAATTTAGGGTGATTGCTAATGTTTTTCTCAATAAGAGAGGTGGTGATATCAGGCTGAAAACAGAGGCTATAGAATCACAATGGATTTTAGATCTAATAGCCCATATTAAACCAGGGCTGAATGATATGGTACCCCTGAAACCCACTCTCAAAAACAGGCGTGCTTTTTATTGAATTTTTATTTTTATTTTTATATTATTATTTAATTTTATTGAATACACATCAGCAGTAATATGTGCCTTTAATTATTAATTGAATAGTTTGTATTAGGACAACCCACAGAAAAAGGCGTTTTTTTTCTGAGTACTGATTGGTGCAAGTATTTTTTAAAAATGAGATGTTTGTAAGAGCACTTTTGTCTGATGAAGGGTTTAGCCCGAAAGCGCTCACTTTGTTGTTTTTTACTCTCAGTGTTTTAATAAATATTTATTGTGTTCGTACAGCAGCAGTTCCCAGTGATTTTCTTACTTTGTATTTGTTGATATTTGGAAGCACTGGGATTAGGCTAAGCACTAGCTTTCTTCTTGGATTTGCATTTTGATTGTTGTATGTGCCTGGACAGGTCCATGCCAAAAGGGGTACTATACTCCATGACTAACCTAATGAGAGGTACGTAAAGGAGGGGGCAGGGACATCCCTAGATATAGAGACAGTCCCTTTTGTTTATAAGTTATGCAATATAGAAGGACTTTCTTACAACAATGGCTACATGTTGGTCAAAAGATAAATCACTGTCCACGTACGTTTCCAAATTCTGAATTAGGTCAACTCTTGGGGGTTAATTGTCATTGTGGTAGTTCCCTGGGCTAGATGACTTCCTAAAAGATGCAGTCATGCACTTTTTGACATTTAGATTCAGTCCATATTTTCACCAGTTAGTTATTTGGCATGATGGCTGAGTCATTTGGGAATTCAGTAACTGCTCCTAGCTTGCTATCCTCTGGAAACCTAGTCATCCAGAACCCTTTGATAATTGCTTTTACTTTAGAAAAGTAGATGCCAAACAGGGGAGATCCCAGCACAGACACAAGGGAACTCCACTGGTGACTGGTCTCTTTGTGGAGGTAACTTGGTTGGAGCTTTTCTCCCCGGGCCTCTGCTTAAAATGGACATGGATCCAGTCGGACTATCCCGGTCAACAAATGTAAAATGAAATAAAAATAAACTCCTCCGATTTTGATTTCCTGCATCCTATCTGTGAGCCAGTTGGCATTCCACCAGGTGACATACAGGTTTATTTAGCTTTTCTGTTGTGCTTGAGTGGAGAATTGTGTGAAATGTTTTGTCCAAATCAAGGTGTGCAGTGTATACTGTTTTGCTTTCATCCATTGCTTTGGTGGCCTTTTAAATAAAATTCACCCGACCTGCCCTTGACGAAGCCAGTCTTGGACAAGCTTGTGCCCCTGGTCCTGCTCGTTACAGAGGATGGACATGGTCTTCCAGATGTAATGTTATGGTAGGATATGTAAGCTATGTTCATGTTTTAATGTGATAGCTCATGCACTTAACAAAAATATGTGATTGGTAGTGTAGGCTGTAGTGGATAATTTGCCAGATAACATTTTGAGTACTTTACTTACAGCAGAACAAGGGAAGGTTTGTGATAACCATTTCACTTGCAAAGATTCGGTTCCTTTTTAAGGATTTTGAAGACTGGCACCTGAGGCCGGTGGATAGTAATCAGTTTGTAAGGCAGTGGCATATGTCGTATACACACCTATAATACTTCAGTGCTTCTGGAAGCAAACAGTAACAGCTGTGTTACCTCAGTTTCCATATCCATTGACCTGCTCATTTTGTTTTTGCTAAGAATAAATCAGAAATGCCTTGTTGCTACTGCCTTTTAAGTGTTGCACACTAACGGGTTTTCAGTGGAGTGCTGACATAAAGGCATTACTGTTGGTGGGTGTGTTGATCGACAGATTAAAAGATTTTTAATTTAAAACTACAAAAGTAATCATTTAAGGTGGAATTACTTAAGATATCTAGTGAGAATAAATTCCTCCTTAGACTGGATTTATATACTGAGGGAATTTCTGACAGTCTAATTTCTGTAGCATTTATTTGTTTATTTTTTAGCCCCACTGCCTGATTGTCGTCAGCCCTCTACTGACCACTGGACCCATTCGTTCAACATCAATGGGGTGAGAGACTGCTAGGAAGGGCTATCACTTAAGCAAACATCAGATGTGGTTCAGCTTTTTATGTGCTGGGCCTACCCCACCTTCTATGCATTAGGTTAAGCCCAGGAGGGTTCATGCAGTAGGCTGACCACGGAAGCTATCCCTTCACTTTTGCAAGGGACATATCTCCCAAACTGCTTTTCCCCAGTCCCTACCAGGGAAATCGTGTAGACTCTCTGTGCCCCCCCCCCCCCAAGTGCATGCAACCCTCCCCACCCACTGAGAGAGACAGGTAAGCTACACCTCTTCACTCCTCCCACTCCCTGCCTAGATGTCCCACTGCTGGGGCTGCTAAACAGTCCTCATTTGATACGGTTGCATTAAGGGCTTTGTCCCTCTGTGTCACAAACCCAGGCTTCTCAAGCACAGTCTGTATATACAAAGGTATCATGCAGGGATCTCCTTTTTATATTTGATTTAGCAAGTAATTCCTGGCTGTAGTAATTGGAAGATCCAGTGATTTATATGCCTAGCTTGAGCATTTTCTGGCTTGTTAAACTTGATTTCTGTATTAGTAGCTGTATTTAGAGCACAACCAAAAGCTGTTTGCTGAAATTCCTGTTTGCACTTAATTTTAAATCGTTTTTTTCTTAAAACTTGCATATTTTCTGTCCTTGACCTAGCACTCTTGTGTGGGGTCATTTACTGCACTGTTATAACTTGATATTACTTGTGAACCTCTGCTATCTCTGTAAAAACAAAAACAAAAAAAAAAATCTTGCTTTTTTCCCACTTTTCTGAGAGTTAAAAAAGTTCAGTTACAGGCTTGCTGTTCCTAAACTGTTTGAAAGTTTCTGTGAGGCCATTTTTGCTTGGGCTGGAGGAGGGTCTCTCTGTTGATCAGTGGCAGTGACTAACATTGAGCAGCTTCCCTGCCCCCCGTAGAGGTGGTTACTGACTTGAAACTGTAGTTTTATTTTCCCTTTTGGGTCTATTTCTGCTTCTTCCAGCCCCCTGCTATCAAGCACGCTTTAACGTGCTTTAGCGCGGAGTTGCCACTAGAGCAGCATCGGGCAGCGCCGGTTAAACAAGGTTAAACTCTTTCTGGCTCCAGAAAGTCTGTTCTTCAATTTTTCCCTTAGAACTGCTCTGTTAGGAACCTAAACAGTTTACACCTACACTAAAAAGTGCAGCACTTGTTCCAAATTACTTTTTCTTCTCAAAAAGCTCAGCACTTGTCTTATAAGCATATCCCTTGTCTTATAAGCATTCTCTTTGCAGGTCAAGCACTCCTATATTATACAAATCTCTCACTAGCAAAACCCCACAGGAGTGCCCACTTCCCTGCTAAGCCCACTACTTTTCTGTCTCATACCAACTCATAATTCTTTCTAGCATGTCGAAGGGTCAGATGCTGGCGTCCTCTCCTGCCCAGTTGGTGAATCTGGGAATTCTGAGACAATGTTACAATTGTCTCATGTACACGGACAACCCTCTCCTCCTCCCACGTAACACTAACACTTGTGAGAGATGCAGCTATTTAGCCAGACTGGAGGCTGAGCTCTCTCAACTCAGGACTGGCAAGACCAGGCAGGAGGAGAAGGCAACTACACACACCACAATACCAGTCTCACATAACTCAACCACACCACTGAATCAAACACATAAACACACTAAGACATACTCGGAGGCTCTGAGTAAAAATTTACCTAAACAGCAGAGGCCTCCAAAGCAGACACCCAAGCAACTGCAAACTCATTACACCACACAAACAACACATAAACAACAAAATCAGTGTGCAAAGCAGTCACTGCCCTTAAGGCCAAATACAACACCAAACATACTTGTCATAGGTGACTCCATAGTCAGACACACTGACGTCCCGCTCACCAGACTGAGTAAGGAGAAGGTCACAGTAAGCTGCCTGTCGGGTGCTAGAATCCGCCACATAACACAAGCACTCAGGTCTCTCAACAGCAGGTACAAGTACGACTCAGTCATTGTCCACGCTGGTGTCAACGACCTGAGATGTACCTCCTTGGACTACATGAAGAGACATTGAGGAGCTCTCTGATTATGTAGCCCAGGCAGGTATGACCCTGACCTTGAGCAGTATCCTACCTTCACCTAGAATGATGCCACAATACAGTGATAAGATGATCAGCTTTAATAATTGGCTTAAATTCTGGTGTCATTCAAAGGGGATCCAATGTCTGTCTGCCTGGGATGACATGCTGGACAAGCCACGCTGCTTCGCAAGGGACGGCTTGCACCTGTCACCCCTAGGCTTCCGGATATTGGCAAAGGCTCTTGCCAACCCCCATAGTGCCTTTTTTAGGCGAGGCTCAAATTCTAAACCTACCACCCTAGAACACAAAAAAGTAAAAAAACTAAGGGTAATGCTGCTCAGTGCCAGAAGTCTCAATCTCAAGATGCACGCACTCGAGGCCCTTCTCAGTATGGAGAACATCGATGTCTGTGCTGTGACAGAAACCTGGTTCAAGGCTCCTGAGAGCACCCGAGCACTAGCAGGTTTCACCTCATATCATGCGTTCCGGCCCCAAAATCCGGACAACACCAAGAAAGGAGGGGGGGTGTCCATATTCATAAAGGACACCCACACCTCAAGGTTGGTGGCAACGCACGATGCATCGGAGACCATCCAGGTGCAATTAACCATAGGCAAGACTGCTCTGCAATTTGTAGCATGTTACAGGCCACCCTCTCAAACTCAGGAACCTCACATGGCCTTCCTGAAAACAATGGAGGGATAAATGTATCTCCAAACACCATCATACTAGGTGACTTCAACTACCCTAATATAGACTGGGAACACTACTCAAGCCCAAACACTCTAGCCCAAAGGTTCCTGGAGTTCATAAACTCAAATGCCATGGAACAACTAGTCACCATCCCCACAAGAGGAGAAAACATACTTGATCTCATCATCACGAACATGGGATCAAAATGTTCAACACCGGAAGTATACCCCTCACTGGTGAGATCAGATCATAAACTAATCTCGCTGGAGGTCCTCATCCCGCCCCACCTGAAATAAAAAGACCACAGTGAAAAACTTCTCAAAAGCCGACTTCACACTTCTAAAAACTAATCTGGTCTCCTTTAAGGCCCCTGAGCCAGTGGTAAACATTACTCAAACCGCTGAATCACTTACAAATGCCTTCTACCAGCACCTACAGGACTGCATGGATCAGGCAATCCCAAACAAAACTAAGACTCTTTGTACCAAAGGCAAGCGTCCAGTCTGGTGGACCCCAGCCATAAACAAGCTCTACAACAAAAGGAGGAAGCTACTACAAGATAGAGCAAAATCCTTGAAAGGTAAGACACCTTTGATCATTATAAGTAAAAAACTAAGAGCTCTCATAAAATCATCCAAGGCAAATTTTGAGAGAAAAATCGCCAAGGACTCAAAAGACAATCATAAGGCCTTCTTTAGCTAAGTTAGAAACCTAGGAGGAAACTCCCAGATATGCTCAGAATTAGTTCAAAATGATGTGAAGATTACTTATACTACACACATTGCCAACATACTGGCTGACAGGTTCAGTGCAAACTTCTCCCCCCCCCCAAAAGGAGAGATATCTATACCAGAGGATTGTAGCCCCCCAAACATCTCCAGCACCCAGGTGAGAACTGCTCTCTCCAAAGCAAATAACACAGCATCCATGGGACCGGATGGTGTCCCCGGCTGTGTGCTCCACGAACTCAATGAGGAATTAAACCCACAGTTAGGACAGCTGTTTAATCTTAGCCTCACCTCAGGATACGTACCCAAGGAGTGGCGCACGGCGACTGTGGTCCCACTTCACAAGGGCGGTGCCTCCACCGACCCTGGAAATTGCCGTCCCATTAGCTTGACAAGCCTTATCTGCAAAGCCATGGAGAGGATCATAATGGAACTCATAAATAAAGACATAGGGAACTTGCAGACTTTGGATCCAACCCAGTTTGGCTTTGTCAAAGGCAGATCATGTCTTTTTCGAGACAGTCACCAAGGCCATTGATGAGGGAAAGGCAGTCCATACAGCCTACCTTGACCTGGCAAAGGCCTTCGACACAATACCCCACTCAGGTATCATCGAAAAACTCATCAGCTTGAATGTAAACCCATACATCACAAGATGGGTTGCAAACTGGCTAAGTGACAGAACCCACAGCGTCAGAGTTGCTGGAGCCATGTCAGACTCAAAGCCTGTCACAAGTGGTGTCCCACAGGGATCAGTCCTGGGTCCACTCTTGTTCGGCATCTACTTTTCTGAAGTACAAGCAAACACAGGAGGGTTATGGCTGAAGTTTGCAGATGACTGCAAACTGGGCGCCATAGTCGAAAACACATCTGACACAGATATCCTTCAGAAGGGCCTCACAGAAACGGATAACTGGTGCCAGAGCCATGGCCTAAAGTTAAATGCCAAGAAATGCATAGTCATACCCTTCGGGAAAAACAAGGTTACCCCTAGCTACCATATAGGTGGCAATCCACTGAGCACAGAAGAAGTCATCAGGGATCTGGGGACCCAGGTTGACAGTAGCCTTTCGTTTGACACTCATGTTGCTAAAGTAGTTAGGAAAACCTTCTACATTGCCCACCTGATCATGAAGGGATTCACATCTAGATCAAGGGAGGTCATCGTCCCCCTGTACTCCTCACTCATTAGACCTATGATTGAGTACAATGCCCCATTCGGAATGTATCTGACCCGACACCTGCAGCAGCTGGAAAGGCCCCTAAAGTTCCTCACCAAAAGGATAAAGGGTCTCAAAAATATGTCTTATGCTGCCCGACTGAAAGAACTCCAGCTCTATTCAGTCTCATACCGCTTGCTCAGAGGTGACCTGTGCCTGACATATAAGGCCATGTCAAACCCTGATTTGATGAATATGCTTCACCTCAAAAAATCTAGATCCCTCAGAACCACAAGGGCGGGAGACTTAAACCTTGACACGGTTATTAATAGAACGTGCTGGAGGGACAGATTCATCACCCAGAGACTCCCTATGCTGTGGAACAAAATCCCGGTACATGTGAGGCAGAGCACCTCGCTGGCCTTGTTCAAGAGGAATCTTGACCAATGGATGGGGGATCGCAGATATACCCCAGGGATTACTTCAGTGTCACTGCTTGACAGAGGCACAGCAAAATAATAGGCATAATTTTATTCAAACTAAAGGGGTGGCGAAAGCCAAATAACTATGGGCTAGGCTTATAAATGCCCTTGGGCAGATAGCCTAGTACGAACCTATGAATAAATGCACAGGACTTGTGTTTTAAAATTAATCCGTTTGCATTCAAATGCTTCTTGCGTAGTAGATTATTTCAAAGGATTTTTTAGAGGGGGAAATGTGTTGCACTGTTTGCGCCTCACTGACCATCGCCTAAGTGCAGTCTACATTTGAAATATTGTCCATGAATAAACTTAATTCTGATGCAGCCTTTTTGAGTTGGCTTTGCTCCATAAAATTAAGGGAAGAGCTTCATCTCATCTGTTAGGCACTTCATATGAAATATAGGTTCATAGGTGTGTACCAGGCTAATGGCCCTGGGGGCTTTACAAGCCTGCCCATAGGATTACCCTGGCATAGTGTCACCCGACCATTGTTCCCAGTGCCTCTGTCGAATAGAGTCACTGGTGTTATCCCTGGGGTGCATTTTCTGTTTCTCATCCACTTATCAAGATTTCTCTTGAATAGGGTCAGCGAGGTGCTTTACTTGACATGTATGGGAAGTCTGTTCCATAGCATGGGCAGTCTCTGGGTTATGAACCTGTCCCTCCAGCATGTTCTGTTAATTGTGGTAACGAGGTTGAGGTCTCTGGAGCGTGTGGTGCGAAGGGATTGGGATTTCTTTAGATGTAGCATTTCTAACAGAGCTGGGTCAGACATGGCTTTGTAAGTCAAGCAGAGATCGCCTGTAAGTAGGCGATATGAGACTGAGAATAGTTGGGAGTTTTTTGAGTCTGTCCATATAGGACAAGTGTTTAAGACCTAGGATCCTCTGTGAGGTACTTTTGCGGCCTCTCCAGTTGTTGCAGATGTCTAGTGAGGTACATGCCAAATGGGGCATTGTACTCTGATTGGCCTAATGAGGGAAGAGTAGAGGGAGACGGTGGCCTCTTTCTTCTTGGATGCAAAACCTTTAGTAATGAGATGTGCCACATAGGACTTTTCTGACCACAGTGGCAATGTGGTGATCAAAAGAGAGGTTGCTGTCAACCTGTGTTCCCAGATCTCTTATAACGCCTTCTGTGTTCAGTGGACTACCATCAATGTGGTACTTCATGGGAACCGGGTTTTTTCCAAAGGGGATGACTACACATTTTTTGGCATTGAGCTTAAGGCCATAGTTCTGGCACCAGTCGTTGGTCACAGTGAGACCATTTTCTAGGATGTCAGCATCAGTTAGAGAGTTAATAATAGCTCCCAACTTGCAATCGTGTTCAAACTTTGCCAGCCAGAGTCCCTTCGTGTTGGCCTGGACTTCAGAGAAGTAGATACCAAACAGGAGAGGACCCAGGACCGAACCCTGTGGGACTTCACTCATGACTAATCAGCCGGCTGACTTGGAATCAGCTACTTTTACACTGTGGGTTCTATCTGTGAGCCAGTTTGCAACCCACCTAGTGATATAGGGGTTCATGCCAAGCTTAGTGAGTTTTTCTATGATTCCTGAGTGGGGAATGGTATCAAAAGCCTTGGCCAGATCAAGGTAGGCTGTATGAGCCACCTTGCCTTCATCCATAGCTCTGGTGACTGACTCAAAGAAGTCGACCAAGTTGAGCAGGCATGATCTACCCTTCACAAAACCAGACTGTGTGGGATCCATAGTTTGAGGGTTCCCTATATGCTTGTTTATTAGGTTCAAGGTGATACGTTCCATAGCTGTGCATATCTGAGTCGTCAGGCTAATGGGGTGATAGTTCCCAGGGTCTGTAGTCGCTTCTCCTTTGTGGAGAGGTATGACTGTAGCAGTGCTCCGTTTGGTAGGGGCAAAGCCTTAGGTAAGGCTGTGATTGAACAGGGCATAGAGGTGAGGTGCCAGTTCACTCTGTAGTTCATGTAGAACACAACCAGGGATATTGTCAGGTCCCGTAGAAGCTGTATTCTTGGCCCTGGATAGAGCTGTTTTAACCTGTGCAGCAGTAATACTGGGTGCCTGGTAATCTACTGGTATTGTGATTGGTCCTTTGAGGGGGGGGGGTAAAGTTGGCACTGAATCTGTCTGCCAGTATACTGGCAATATCTGTTGGGTTGGTATACGAGGTATCATTGTGCAGTAGCTCAGAGCAAATCTGGGTTTTGCCGTGGAGATTCTTTACATAAATATAGAAGGCCCTTGTGGTTGTCTTTACTTACTATCTGCTGCAATTCTGTTTTCATACCTAGCTTTAGAGGATTTGTTGAGGGATCTCAACTTTTTGTTGAGGCAGATAAGGGAGTTTTTCCAGTCTTGGGACTTTACCTTATTCCGCTTCAGTTTCCTCCTTCTGTTGTCGAGTTTGTTTATGGCAGGGGACCACCAGATTGGCTTCCTTTTTTTAGAGGAGTGTGTCTTTGTTCTATTGGGTATGGCAAGATCCATGCAGTTGTGTACGTGTTCGTACAGTGCATTGGTGTATGATTCTGCAGTCACACAACTATTCTCCTCCATTTGCATGGGTGCCATGAAATTAGCCACCTCTGTTTTTAGGATCCAAAAGTTAGCTTTGGAGAAGTATTTCATGGTGGTTACCTTTGCTGAGGGGGGGGGATTTCCAAGGTGATTAGTTTGTGGTCGGATCTAACCAGGGAGGAGCTGACTATTGGTGTAGAGCAGCTGTCTCCCATGTTGGTAATGACCAGGTCAGGGATGTTGCTACCTCTAGTGGGGGTAAGAATGAGCTGGTCCAGGGCATTGGAATTAATGAACTCCAGGAAACGTTGGGCAAGTGTATTGGTACATGAGTAGTTTACCCAGTTAATGGAGGGGTAGTTGAAATCACCTAGTAAGAAAGTGTTCTCCAGGATGCTTAAGAACGTGGAGTGCGAGGCTTGGGACATGGTTGGGGACCTATAACAGGCTACGACCTGAATTGCTGTCTTACCCAATGTTAACTGCACCTGAAATATCTCTGATGCGTTTTGTTGGGCTACCAGTTCGGAGGTGTGTGCATTCTTTATGAATATGGAAACACCACCGCCTTTGGAGCTTTGGTCTAAGTTCTGGGGCCAAAAGGTGTGGAATGAGTTATGGCCTGGTAGTGCAGGGGTGCTTTCACCTGCCTTGAACCAGGTCTCTGTTACAGCACAAATGTCGATGTTCTCCATTTTAAGAAGTGCCTTGAGCGAGTGCATTTTGAGATTTAGGCTTCTAGCATTGAGCAACATGACCCTCAGATTGCATTTGTTTGTAGCTGTTACAGTGGTAATTTTGTCTTTGGAACACTGCCTAAAAAAAGGCACTATAGGGGTGGCAAGAGCCTTGGCCAGTATCCGGAAGCCCAGGGGTGACAGATGCAGGCCATCTCTGGCAAAGCATTGAGGTTTGTCAGTCATGTCATCCCAGGCAGACCGATACTGGATCCCCTTTGAATGACATCAGAAACTTAGTCGGTTGTTGAAATCAGTCATTTTCTGCTTGTACTGTGGTATCAGTGTGGGTGATGATGGGATACTGCTCAGGGCTAAGGTCATACCCGCCTGGGCTACATAATCCGAGAGCTCCTCCATATCTTTCTTCATGTCTGGGAGTACTCTTGACTATTTGATACGAGGCTGTGCTGTTGCATGTTATGCAGAACAGTGAAAGGAGTCTTTTCTTGAAGTGGAAATATTTGTGTGCCTTTCAATATAATGATTTGTTGGCAAGGTTTGTGCTGTTTCATAAAGTTTGTGTCATACAGGCCTTTGGGGAAGGTCCAAGTAGGGAGTGAAGACTGGCATGGGGAAGAGAAGTATTGTAATTACTTGGTGGTAGATTAAACTTTGACTTTCATGCTGGTCCTGGGGTGGGGGTGCTAAGAACTCTTCACTGGTACTTATTGGCCCCCACAAGGAAGCCCAGCTATAAGATTTAATGGCAGTCACAGCAGACGAAGGAGTTCTTGTGGATCTTTCCTCTGCACGGACGAGGCTATTGAGAGAGCTTGAGCTAATTCAGGGATGGCATACAGAAGTACATATTTTCTGCCATTTGAAAAATTCTAGTTGGTGCCCAGTCTGAGGCTTCTGTGGACTTAAAATGGGTTGTCAGTTGTTGGGACAGGACAGGCTGCAGTTCTCCTAAAAGTTAGGGGAAGACTGTGCTGTACCTAAAAGGGAGTTTTCTAAATATTTAAATGTAGGATTGGGAGGTCCATTGTCGTCATGTCCTTCAGAACCAAGGCTGGCAGTACTTAAGACAGCCTTAAACCTGGCATCTAAAACTTTCCCAGAGTTTATCCTTATCCTTCTCTCTCTGCTGTCTGTAACAGTGACATATTTCTAAATATCCGTAGGCTACCATTTGCTATTTTTAGAATATTTTAATGATTTGTGTAATTTCAAAAACAAAAATGTTTTGTTGGTTTTATTTAGAATATTTTCCCAGTTGCTTCTGACCAGTGAATCTTCAGGCTTAAAGTCAGTGCATTCAGATTTTGTCGTATTCACCTTTTTTTTTTTTTTTTTTTCAGTGACATTGGCTAATTTCTTCTATATTTAGCTGTGTGCTGTATCTTCTGTCAGTTTGTGCAGTTACTCTTATTTAGTAACCTGCAAAGTTAGGAAGTATGACTTTCTGGTTAGATCCCCCCCCCCCCCCCCATGATTAATTTTATTTTGACCCCAGATTTTTATTAATTGAAAAACTGTGTAGACGCGTTTATATATATTGTTCCCTGTCTCATTGAGTTGAATGAGACTGAATTTGTTTTGTTTGGAGGGTTGGCTGAAGATCACAAGCTCTACTCCGGCTTTGATATCATTTGAAGCCATGTATTTGTCCAGCTTGTAGGCAGTACTTTTCGCACTTTTATTGAGTTCACTTGTGACAATGGGCAAACCTACATTGATATAGAATTAAACTATATTAACAAGTGCACATTTACAAATGCACATCATATATATTGTTCTATGTAATATAATCAAACCAACATTACATAATTTATTCAGTTCCTTCTTTCTCTTAAAACTCATTCCTCCTCCAAAATATTTTTCTGCATGTATTGTTCCCACAATTTCCATTTTTATTCTGTGTAATATACTCCTGTTCTTTAGAAAAGATCTTCTTTCTGTTCTCATTCTGTTAAAATATTCAGTACTTCAAGAATGGTTTAGACTTTGATTTCTATTTTTTCTAGTTATTGCTTTTATGGCAGGCACCAGAGTTAAATTTAAGGGTTTGCCATGTCTAGGCAATAGAGATCCAGTATTCATGACTGAGTACTGTTTAGGAAATTTTTAAAGTCTGCCATCTGATTACACCTCGAGAACATGTGCTGCCAGGTACCTCTTTTTTTTTTTTTTCCCCCCGTTACACCTCCAGCATTTGCCATTTACCTGAAGAAAAAATATTTGGAGTCTGCTTAGGGTGTAAAAGAACCTGTGCAAAACACTTCCAGGCAAAAATCCTAAGCCTTCTAGGTTTTGTTGCATATTTGGGAGTCATGCATACATCTTTTGTTTGTTTGTTTTTGTAAATTGATCTGATAGGGAAGGAGATCTGTAGCCTGCAGTCCAAATGTCTTCTTGGCCTCTTCCCATTCTGTTACCTTTCCCTCTGTAATTTTGTTTGTGACACCTTGGTTCCTTTGCCAGCTTCCACAAGTAAATTCAGCTCCCTTTTGCCTATTCTCTGTACCTGTAATTGTAGTCATCCCCATAAGCAGAATCTCCTTTCTCCATTCTGTGTTGGCTTAGCTCTTCGTATACTTTCTACTACTTTATGAAATGTAATATTTTGTTTGACTATTGCTTTCCTTAAGGATCTGCATCCAAAATCCCACTTTTTGCATATTTCTTGAATTCTCTCTCCCACCGCTTCATTATCATTCCTTTACACTTTGAATTGTTTTCTGCTTGTGTTCTGTATAAGAGCTTTAACTTTGGAGCTGTAAGGTATCCATTCAAATCAGGTAGTCCTAAACTTCTTTGTTCTATTGGAAGGATCAACTTATCCCACTTGACTCTTGCCCTCTTCCCCTCCTAGATAAAATTCTTTAATTGCTCTAGAACTGTGTGTGTGTGTTGCATCTTTAAGAAGCTTTTCAAGGACTGCACGTACGTATATAAATAGCAAGCACGTGCTATATATACTCTACGCCATTAAGAGTGCACCCAGAGAGTGAACATGTATGAATGTAATAGCTAGTTTGTTTATAACTTTACCTAAGTTACTGTATTAAGCCTCAATCCTGATGCTTTTATACATACTACAGCTGCTTTAACAGAACCCACAAAGCCTCGTTCATTGTGTCCTGACTAGATGAGTGACATGGAGTCAGAAGAGGGATTCCAGAGACTGATATTCAGTGCCACGAGGTGCTGAGATAAGTGAAAGTAAACTAAGAGAAACAAGCACGGAAGGGAGCCAGAAAAGCACCACAGGTAAAGAAAATTGGGTACTTTTCCGTTATTGGGGCAGCAGTTCTTTCACATTCTGAAACACTACATGGCACATGTTGCAGAGTTTTTGATGTGTACTAAATGGAAAACATTATGGCGCATACTTTGATTTAACTCATTCACTCCAGTGCAACTATTTTGAGTATGTACCTTTAACTCCTAGTGGATGTGGCCTGAGCCTTTAAAAATTAAATTATCACCTTACAATTCTAACAAATACTCATTAACAGAGGTCAAATATCAATACAATTGTTTGCCATCATGTATGCTTCAAGATAAAATATTTGTAAACCTTGTATGTAGCATGGTTTTGGAATTATTAATGCAAATATGCATAAGTAATATTTGACGCCTAGAGGAGCAGTAGGAGTTAACTGCAGATGCACATGGAGGCGTCACTCGGATGTAATGAGTTAAAAGTGGGTGCCAGATCACAACGGAATAATAAGTCTGTTGTAATGTTACTTGCATTACCTAACATTGCATATTATCATAACCTATTGCTTCCTCAACGTAACGAAAGACGTTTGTGTAACGCAAGTAAGCCATCCACATTTATGGCTGGCTCTGAAAGCGAAATAATTAAATGCGGTTGCCACCTTTTTGAATGCACAAACTGAGACATTTTGGTAAAAATGTGAGGTTTTGCAACACCAAATTTACTCACGCCCAGTACAAAGTACAGAACTTCACCTTTCTTGAACAGAAACTTCTCCAATTCCGAAATTAAACCTGTAATCTTTCGATCACACTGTTATCTTTCCCTCGATACAGTCAGTCCACATAATGCACTTAAAGGGATTATATTCAGCAGTAAGAATGGGGAAAAAAAACACAGGAAACAGATTAACTTCTTTCTGACAGCTGCAGTCAATTCCTTCTGTACATATCCGTTTACATACAGATTCTGACGCAACCTTCTTAGAAAAAGAGTGAACGACCATATATTCATAGAATAAGCTGCACTTTTGCTTTTAAGTCCTGCCTGAAACCCTTGCAATTCTTAACATGATCACCATTACAAATCAGCATATGGTGTTAAACAGGAGCACTGCCTTTTTTCGGAAAGAAAATGTCTGTCATTTTGACCCTGTTTAGGAAGTAACACTGAATGCAGTATACCCAACGTTGTTCTGCTTTCCCACATGCACGTAGCCTTGTACATTTAGAAATGTTCACACAGTTTACTATCATATTTTCGAAGCGAACTCCGTCGACTGCACTTTTTCGAACATGGAAATTTGGAAACTGTAATGTCGAACACCAAAAGCCAACCTAGGAACGGTTTTAACATGGGTCGAGATAGGTGTTCACTGTTATTGCCGAACTACAAACCTCTCCCCTATCTCGACCCATGTTAAAACCTTGTTCCTAGGTTGGCTTTTGGTGTTCGACATTACCGTTTTCTAATTTCCGTGTTCGACAAAAGTGCAGTCGACGGAGTTCACTTCGAAAATATGATATTAAACCGTTCACACTCTTGGGCTGGGTATATGTCCAGAAATTCTTCCTTTTTTGTTTTCTTCATAATTTCCAGTTGAAATGTATTGTCAGACAAAGTTAAGCCTGTACCCACATGTCCACCAGCAGTGCGATTATTGGGACTGTGTATTAACATTGAAAGTGCTCATTATACCTGTTGCCCCAATAACGGAAAAGTATCGAAAATTGCATGGAGTTTATTTAAAAAAAAAAAAAAAGATGAGAAACAGTATTACAAAGGCACAAACCGCATTATTAAACAAGCAAAAGGCACACAACGGTGTATTGATTAAGTGGAACGTTTAAGATTAAGTTTTTTGATAAAACGATTGTCGGCTCATAAAGTGGCAGAAATTACCTTGGCGTTGCAAAACGAGTATGTTTTAAAGCAAAACGGGTATGTTTAGAGTACAACTGGCACAAGAAAAGTACAATGCTCATAAAAAGAGATGGAAAACAAATATAATAAGGGCAGAAAGGGCACAGTAAACAAATAAAGCAAGGTGACTGCATGCTTTTAGGCAAAGTGCTGTGTTTGGGCAAAGCTATGACTTTGTGTTTTATTCAGGGCATAACTAAAGTTATTCGAAGTATCCCAGTGTGTGAAAATGCTTACAGTGTGTGCTTATTGCTCTGCATTTATTCCGAAGAGTCTGTTAGTGTGCAAAGTGTAACTGTTTTGTGAAGTACAGTCAGTGCAGCCATTTCAAAAAGTTTCTTGGGCTGGATGTGTCTGTTCACAACGTGTCGCCATTATAGTGTGTCTTGCACTGTAAAGAGTTACTTAGTGAAGTACCACCATTCTGCCGAAGTTTCAGTGTGCTGTGTATTGCTTATTCGCAAAATGCAATTACTTTGAAATATTTCTTATTCTGAGCTTCTCCTGCCCAGTTCATTCGCACAGTGCAATTATTTGAAATGTTTTTTACACTGATAAGGGGTGATTTCTTGAAGTACAGTGATTTCAAGAGTGTTACAATGCCCGAGAGACTTGTTTTGCAAAGTTCAGTTATTCAGAGGCTTGTGCTATTGGGCATAGTTACAAGTACTGGCATAAATTTCTGTGTATGTTAAACTCTTCACTGATAGGGATATGGCAGCCGGTTTTCAAAAGCCCTCACCCCTTGTATTTGATCAGAATATTGCAGAGAATTGGAGAATATTTGAGCAAGAGTATGATACTTTTATACAAGCAACTTATTTTGACAAAGACGCATGCACTAGGGCATTAATTTTGCTAAACCTAGCTAGGTCAGAGGCCATAGAGAGTGTTCATTTGTATATGCACTAGCAGTATATGAAGGAGAAGGTGAAAACAGTCATGTTGTTGTACAGGCTAAATCAAAGCCTAAATTCAGGGAGGTGTGTAACCCTCAGACAAATATTACATTAGAGAGGAATTAGTTTTACACAGGAGATCAGAAACCAGGGGAACATTTGCAGCTTATATAACTGATCTGAGAAACGTGTCAGTGTGGTCACTTAAAAGATGAGCTGATAAAGGACAGGCTTGTGTGTGGTGTTAATAGTACTGCAGGGAGAAAGATTTTGCTTTGGACAGTGATTTAACATTGAGAAAAACTGTAGAGATTTGTCATATCCATGAAGTTGCATAAAGGCACACACTTTTCCTTGCAAGTGAGTATGGTTTCAACAAGCTCTAGCGCAGTGATAGTGAACCTATGACATGCATGTCAAAGGTGACACGCCATGATGTTTTGGGTGGCGCGTCAGTTTTCACCAGCTCCAGAGTTACCAAAGAAACTACTTTTGCATTCGTTGTGCACTGAATTATTTTGTGACAGGAGCCCGTTCAACAACACTGCTGCAGAGGCCGGGTAAGTTATTAACCCTAAAGACTGCCATAGAGTCTGCAAAGGGCAGTGCTGACATTGTTTTCTCTTTATGGTTACACTTCTGCAAAGGGTAAGTAGTCTGCATTTCTAAGCATGTGCTGTTTTACATTCTTCTCAACTGTCCTCCTTAATCCCTCCTAAAACTGGTGACTTTTTACACTTGATAAGGACAATAAGTAGATTTATTTTACTTCAGAAAAGGTATATTAATTCACTGTCATTTTTTTCTCAGTGTCTCAAATTAATAGTACTAGAAGATTAAAACTGTCCATTGTCTTATTTCTAAATTTATCCCTGATTGTGTTGAGATTTATCCCTGATGTATAGAGAGCTATGTTGTTTTATTTTTATTTATTTTCGCTGTGTGTGTGTGTATGTGTGTGTTGGGGGGGGGGGGGGTTGACATACCAGCAGAGTCAAGTTAGGCATTTTCTGATTTTTTTTACATGCCGGGCTGAAAAGGTTCACCATCACTGCTCTACAGTAAATGTAGATAGTGTGCAACATGTGGCAAACAGAAGCATGCCTAAGCACATGGCAGCCACAGCCCCTGCTGCTTTGCCAGGGAAACCATGTAGCAAGTTCAAAGAAGTGTGCATGCTCAGTACAGTACAAGCATGAGTCAGCAAAACCCAAGTCCAACCTTATTGATAACTGTCGTAATTGTGGTGCCAAGCATGAGTCTAAAAGAGAGAAATGCTTAGCATTTGGTCAGCAATGCCACAAGTGTAGAAAATGGAATCGTCTTCAAAAGTTTTGCAAAGCAAGTAAACCTCACACAGTTGTAAAGAAAGGTTTCTCAAAAAAGCAAACTGATTAAGTAGAATTGCAGCAGTCCACTTTCTACATAGATGGTGAATCAGTAGTTGGTGAAAAGGTTGATGCAGTGAATTTAACAGGAAATTGTTTGTATTGTCCGATCAATGGTAAATCCACCAAGCTCAAAGTAGACATTGGTTCAAAGTGTAATGCTATGTCAGCAGATACTTTTCATTGGCTCATAGGTTCATACTAGGCTATCTGCCCTGGGGCATTTATAAGCCTAGCCCGATTGTGTTTGGCTTACGCCACCCCTTGATTTGAGTATACTGTGCCCTTTTTAAAGTTTAGTTTACTGTGCCTCTGTCTAATAGTGACACGGAAGTAATCCCCGGGACAAACCTACGATCCCCCATCCACTCATCAAGATTCTTCTTGAAGAGAGTCAGTGAGGTGCTCTGCCTAACATGAATTGCTAAAGTGAGAGCTAATGAGCAACTTAATTTGGCCAGTTGTGTGAAACGTTTTGCTTATGGAGGTGAAGAAATTCAAACCAAAGGCTCTGTGGTACTTTCATGTTATTTGGCCAAGAACTGTTACCGTTTGTTGTTCTATGTAGTTCGAAGACCTATGCAATCATTATTTGGTCTCAGAGACAGTTTAAGAATGAATTTGCTCTCTTTTACCAAAGAGGTTCATCACATAAGCACGTATCCTAGTTCCAATTTCACCAAAGCCATTTTCTCAGAGTGCCAATGTTTTCTTTGACAAGTTGGGCAAACTTCCATTTGTGTGTTCTGTGAAATTGGACCCAGAGGTCAGTACAGTGGTCAGACCAACAAGAAAAGTTCCTATAGCCATGCAGGATAGAGTCAAAGTTCAGATGGATAAAATGGTGCAGCAAGGTGTAATTTGTTCAGTTACAACCAACTGTGAATGGGTGTTGTCCATGGTAGCAGCTTACAGAAACAGCTCAGATGAAATCAGAATATGTATTGACCTTAGAGATTTGAACAAAGCATTGAAGAGACTACATCATTCAATGCATACAGTCGAAGTCGCAGCCTTAATACAGAATGCCACTGTTTTTTCTGTCTTAGATGCAAACAGTTCATTTTGGCAAGTGATGCTTGATTGCAAATCCTCATTACTACTTTCAGTACCCCATTTGACAAATACAGATTCCTGAGGATGCCATTTGGAATTAATTCTGTAAGTGAAGTCTTTCAGTGTGAGTGGAGCAATTTTTTTCAGGTTATCCCTGTGCCATAATAGTAGTAGATTTATTTTTTGGAGGCAGTGCTGAAGCAGAGCATGACAGAAATCTTAAGAGAGTTCTAGACAGAGCACGTGAAGTGAACTTAAAGCTCAATCGTGTGAACCGAAAATTCAGACTACCAGAATTTACATATGTAGGTAATTTATTTACTAGTACTGGCTTGCAGCCAGACCCGTCTAAACAAGCAGCCATTCTCGAGATACGAGCACCAGATAATGTTCAAGCTCTACAACGTTTTCTTGGTATGGTCAACTATTTAGGTAAGCTTATAGCAGACTTCAGTGAGTTGACAGCACCTTTGAGAGAGTTGACACGCAAAAATGTTACATAGTCTTGGTTAGAACAGCACCAAAAAGCATTTGATGACCTTGTGGAAAATTGCCAGTCCGCCTACATTAAGATACTATGATGTTAATAAGCCAGTAACCCTTTTCTGTGATGCTCAAAATTTGGTCTCAATGCAGTCATGCTTCAAGAAGGCAGACCAGTAGCCTATGCATAAAGAACTCTTACCGAGACTGAAATGCTATATGCTGAAACTGAGAAACAATTTTTGGCAGTAGTGTTTGCATGTTCCACGTTTCATGATTATATCTATGGTCGAGCTATTCAGATTGAAACTGATCACCAACCTCTAGTTACTGTTTAAAAGAAGCCTACGCATTCCGCTCCAGCAAGATTACACAAAGAATGATGCTCAAATTGCAAAAGGACAACTTCAAAATGGTCTATACGAAAGGTAAACTTCTTTATCTGTCTGATAATCCAGATCACCCAGAAATACAAAAGAACAGCTTTACCAAGAGATTTTCGACTTTGACATCATGGAAGTGCACAATTGTTCTACTATGAGACTTGATGAGCTGATAGATCATACAGACTGATCCAATTTTGCAAAAGCTCAACCACTACATTAATGTTGGATGGTTGTCAGAGCAGTCTGGTGTACCACCTGAAGTGCAGACTTATTTTCCTTACAGAGCTGAGATGTTGATGGAAGATGATACTATTTTCAGAGGTCCTAAGATTGTTGTCCCTGCTTCCTTACAGCTTGAGTATATCCATATTTTGCAATGTGGTCACCCAGGTTCCAAATCTACCAAAAGAAGTGCGAGAGAATTAGTATTTTGGCCTTCTCTAGCAAAAGACCTTGATAAAGTACTTTCATCTTGTTCAGTGTGTAATAGTACTAAACCGTATTTGCAAAAAGAACCACCTCAGCTAGGTCAAGTTCCTGAACTACCTTGGTCAACAGTAGCCACTGATGTATTCAAATGGAACAATCGGCATTACTTGGTAATGGTAGACTCTTATTCGAACAGGTTTGAGATTGATTTACTACAAAACAGTGTAAGAAACTCTGTGTGGAAGATTTTCAGTCCATATATTTCTAGTTAATCACTGTATATTAATCCGATCAGACAGTAGTAGAAGTAGCAAACTTAAACTCGTCTCAAGTCAAAACAAAACAAAAATAATAGAAAATATATAACTGTACAGCATTACTAAGTATTCAAAAGTAATCCAAGCAAGGCAGGCAGTCTGTTTCCAGTCGAAAATCCTTTGTTTCACTATTGCAGTAATTACATTTGGGTAATCTGCTGGGAGGTTGCCCTCAATCGGCCTGAATAACAAAGTCTTGGGTCCTGCGTCGGTTGCTGTCTCCTCTTCCATGACGTCAGGTCGTCAGGGGTATAAAACATGGAGCCGATGCCATTTTATTCAGTCTTTCTTGCTGTGCGGTGCCCGAAGCAGAAGCAGTTCGCAAGTGCCGGTCGGCCGACTCCTGAATTTTTCGCATTCGAGTTTCAGAACCGAAGTCTTAAACTAAAGCCAAGTACCCCACTGGGGAAACTTTTTTTTTCTTGCTCCCTACCGATGTCCGTAAAAGTTAATAATTGCATTACTTGTGGGAAGCAAATACCTCATAAGGATTTTCATTTGTACTGTATTCCTTGCCTAGGCCCAGATCATAACGTGCCTTGCTGTCGGTTTTATGCTGGATTTAACCAACGCACTATTAAGTGTTGGTATAGTTTTGCTTCAAAATATTTTGAATCCAGATTTAATTACCCTGAAATGTCATCTGTTAGCAATCCGACTACCGGAGTTCACAAAAAATGTAAAGAAAAAGAGAGAGACCGTCTAGGTCCAAAACCGACGAAGCTTCTCCTAAGCCAGTCGCTGGTTCTCCGGTACTCAGTGAGGCGCTTTCGCAGCCCCTGATACTTGCTATTTTTGAGAGACAGGCCTCTACCGAGACCCAAGCGAGGTCCGGTATGCAGCGAGATTCTCAAAGTATTGAACCCGCGGATGTGTCTCCCTTGGATGGGTCCGGAGCCGCTGAGCAGGCACCGGCTTCTGAGGGTGTTTTCTGGCCTCAACATTTTTATATAAAACCGACGCCAGCTTCAGAAACAAGATCAAAAACATCTTCTAAGACTAAAAAACCGACGTATGAGCCACGTGCTCAGGCCCCTATGCCTGAAAAAACAGATGATCAAAATGGCTGAGGACTTAATTACCTTGATCAGGGGTTCCCAACCCCCCCCCCCCCCCCCCCTGTTAAGAGGCCTAGGCAAGACACTGATTATGAATCTTCAGATCAGGTTTCCAGTTCTTCTTATCGGGAATTTTCTGTACCACCATATGAGGATTCAGATGCAGAAGAATCCATCCCATCTGCATCTCCTCCTGAATATTATTGCATACTTTAAGGGAATATTTTCATTGGGAGAGTCAGGATTTCTCTGAATCAAAAAAGAGGCTTAGGGATTTCCTCCTTCCTCAGCATAGGCCTTTGGCTATACCTCCTGTAATATACATTGTTGATGTGTTTTTGGAATCAAGCATGGCTCCTGATTCCCTACCTCCGGCTCCTAGTAAGCCAGACAGATATTACAGGGTTCCTGATGCCCACAAATTTCTGTTCAAAAATCCTGCTACTGATCCTAAAACTATCTCACAGGGTCCCAAAGGTGTAAAGGCCTCTACAGCCAAAAATCCTACCCCCTCTGATAGAGATTCCAGGGCGCTGGATAGATGTGGAAAGAAGGTTTATACGTCTGCAACCTTGGCAATTAGGGCCTTAAATTGCCAGTTTCATATGCTTAAATATCAACAGTATGTTATGGGCTTATTGAAACAGAAAATGATGTTGATTTCTGATTGTGTGGAAAATAAAGAATTACAGGAATTATTGCATGCAGAAGAAGAGGTTGGAAAGCATACTTTGTAGTGTGGTTTTGATTCCTTGGAGGCCTCTTGCAGGGCCGCAGTTACTGGATCTGTGATTAGAAGGCATGTCTGGCTCAAGGAGCAAAATCTGCCTGATCATGTTAAAGCTAAATTGTTGGATGCCCCTTTACAGCATGATACTCTGTTTGGTAATAAGGCAGAGAGGTTTTAAAGAAAATAGAAGACGACGCTAAATCTATGCAAACTGTAAAAGATTTCTTACAAGTGCAGCCACCCAGATTCAGTAGGCACTGGCTTACTAAAAAGTGGTCCTTTCCTGTGTCCAGCAGAGCCTCTCAAGGCAAATCCAGGCGCTCAAAAGGCTAGATACCAATCACAGGGTTTTTACAGGTCAAAGCAATGGGGTGCCTCCACCTCCAAATCTGGAGGAAACAAAGCACAACCCTACAGTAAGCAGTCTCGATAACTTCCCTCTACCGTCACCAAGCACTTTTGGCAGCCCCCTTGGGAAAATTAGCACTTCATGCTCAAAATTGGCAGTTAATTACCCAGGACAAGTGGGTATTACACATGGTATCCCAGGGGTACAGATTTAATTTCCATACTTTGCCAATTCCAAACAGTTGGCCAGATCTGCCACAAAATCAATGGGCAGAGGCTCAGAAACAAGTTACATCCCTCATGGATATGGGGGCTATTCAGCCAGTACCAGAAAAGGAAAACGGACAAGGTTTTTATTCAAGACTGTTCCTGGTACCCAGAAAAGACCATGCCTGGCATCCCATACTGGACTTATGGATTTTGAACACGTTCCTGGACATTCCAAAATTCAGAATGCTGACTTTACAGCAGCTACTGCCTATGCTGGGCAGGAACACTTGGTTAGTGATTCTAGACTTAAGAGGCATACCTGCATATCCCAATAAGGGAATTGTGCAGAAGATACCTCTGCTTCAAGGCAGGTTTTATGCATTACCAATTCTCTGCACTGCCCTTTGGCTTATCTACTGCGCCCAGGGTCTTTATAAAGTGCCTGGCACTAGTAATTGCGATTTGCAGACAAAGAAGCATACAAATTTATCCTTACCTGGACGACTGTCTCATTCAAGCAGAGAACAAGGACCTTATTCTTCAACATCTGGCATTTGTAAAAAGGCTTCTAACATGCCTAGGGTACACAATAAACGAAAATAAATCACAACTGGTACCCTCTCAAGAAATTATATTCCTGGGTGCAAGCTTGAATACAACTGCCCAGATGGCTTACCTTACGCCAGACAAACAAAGGCAACTGACTATATACTTCAAACAGATGGCAACAAAAACCCAGTTATCTGCAAGACAAATTCTGCAGGCTTTGGGGTTCATGGCATCCTGCATTCTACTAATTCCATATGCAAGACTGCATATGAGGAAACGTCAGTGGTACCTAAAAAGTTTATGGATTCAACATTGTCACAGTCTGGAAACAATGATTCCTCGTTCCCTGCCTACAACAGGAGTTTCTTTGGTGGGCAGAGACATGTCACCAAAACAAGGGACTGTCATTCACTCTACCCCCTGCCACCCAAACCCTAACTACAGATGCATCAGACTATGCTTGGGGGGCCCACCTGGCGGGGAGATGCATTCAGGGCATATGGAGCCCAAAACAAATGCATCTGCATATCAACCAGAAAGAGATGCTAGCTGTTCAGAATACCTTGACAGCCTTCAAGGACTTACTTCATCCAGGACAACTACTGATAAAGATGGACAACACCACTGTTATGTGGTACATAAACAAGCACTGGGGTACACATTCCTGCCCCCTTTGCGGACTAGCCATGGCATTGTGGAACACAGCCTTGACTTACCAAGTCCATCTTCAAGCTTAATTCCTGCCAGGAAAACAAAATACTCATGCAGACGACCTAAGCAGAAATCTTATGGACCCGCACGAGTGGAAACTGGATCCACAGATCTTCAGCATGGTAACACAGAAATGGGGGAGCCCATACATAGATCTATTTGCCTCTCCCCAAAATCATCAACTGGACAAATTCTGCACACGGACTTATCACAGACAAGCATGGAAAGTGGATGCCCTATCCTTCAGTTGGAAACGCCTATCATTCTATGCCTTCCCCCCTCTGCCTCTTCTCTCCAAGGTCTTACTAAAGGTCAGACAGGAAAAAACAAAAATTATACTAATTGCTCCAGACTGGCCACGCCAGCACTGGTACCCAATTCTAAGGAATATGTCTCCACTCCCTCCTTGGTACTTGCCTCAAATACCTCATCTACTGTCTCAGTAGAACAATCAAATTCTGCACACTCCGCTCCAAACTCTGAACCTTGCAGCATGGCTGATCATGTAATTATTCAAACAACATCTCTCAGTAAATCTGTGATGGATGTCATTTTGGAAGCCAGAAGGCCTAGTACTAGAAAATCTTATGCTGATAAATGGAAGAGATTCTGTGCTTGGAACCAAGCACAAGGAACAGACGCATCAAAACCAAATATCCCTCAGATTTTACAATACTTGACTGAGATGCTTGACAAGGGCCTGTCTTTTTCTTCAGTAAAAATCCATGCCTCTACCATCTCGGCTTATTACAACACGGAGCCTCCCATCTTTTCTCATCCTCTGCTAAAACAGCATCTTAGAGGGGCCAAAATTTTAAGGCCTCCCAGAAGATCACCAACTCCTGTGTGGGACCTCAATTTTGTGCTGGAAACACTCACCCTGCCTCCTTTTGAACCAGGAGCTACTGCGGATGTAAAGTTTTGATCTTGGAAAACCGCTTTCCTTTTGGCAATTACTTCAGCAAGAAGGGTTTCAGAACTACAGGCTCTCATGGCGGAGGAGCCTTTTATTACATTTTACCCGGACAGGGTGTCCCTCAGGACCAATCCTTCCTTTATGCCTAAGGTGGTATCCAGTGTGGCTCTTAACCAAACTCTTCACCTGCCAACATTTTACCCAAATCTGCAGGACAAGGGGGAGCAGATTCTGCATTCATTGGACGTACACCGACACTTACGTTTCTACTTAAACAGGACCAAATCTCTAAGAAAGTCTGAGCAATTACTGGTGTTATTTGCTTCAGGATCAGAGGGGAAGGCTATATCAAAGCAGACTATTTCTAAGTGGATAAGCCACTGCATTAGTGTCTGCTACTTGCATTATGGTAAACCTGTGCCCAAGGGAATCGGGTCATGTTCCACCAGGGCTGCCTCTACCTCAGCAGCCTTTATCAGGGGAGTTACAACCAAAGACATACTAGAAGCTGCTACTTGGAGCTCTGTTCATAGATTCACAAAGCATTATCATTTGCCTCTCTTCTCTAAATCCAGGGCAGGCTTTGCCACTGCAGTTCTGCAGGGCCTTATAGCCGCTCCTAATGCTGTTTAGTTCCATCCTCCCATCCATAGCTTTGGGATTCTACCCAAATGTAATGATTACAACAGTGAAACATGAAGAACATAGTACCAGTACGGTTGTGTACACTTACCATAAATGTAGATGTTCGAGTGTATTCACTGTTGCAGTCCGGGTTACCCACCCGCCATCCCCCTTTTCTATAACTTCTCTTTCCTTCGCTATATTCTAAAACCTGTGTGGTGTATTCGCTTTTAGATTAAGGTAAAGTTTATGTTGCTAAAAGTGCATTTACATATATTACTATTTATTACATCTTGGGCAAGAAAAACGGAATAAAATGGCGTCGGCTGCATGATTTATACCCCTGACGACCTGACGTCATGGAAGAAGAGACAGCAGCCGACGCAGGACCCAAGACTTTGTTTTTCAGGCCAACTGAGGGCAACCTGCCAGCAGATTACCCAAATGTAAAGACTGCAACAGTGAATACACTCGAACATCTACATTTATGGTAAGTGTACACAACTGTACTTTCCATCTCTGTGGTAATTCTAGCTAATCTATAGCCTTGGAACTTCACTACATTATACTTGGTTTTTGTAGGATGTAGACTTTTACTGTGGAGTAATAAGTTAACCCTCGTTGGTTTTCTGAATAGATCAGTGGTGATTCTGTTATTGTTGGTGTCCTTGGAAATCTGAATATCTAAGAAAGTGGTTGAAGTACAGCTATGGGAAGAGGTAAACTTAAGGAAGGGAGTTGTTTGATTTGAGGTAAGTGATAAAAATCTCCAAGCTGCAAGGTGTCACCTTCCCACACAATAAAGATGTCATCAATAAAACGTCAATAGCATGTGATATGCTGCATGTAGTCTGTGTTGTTTAACACAAAGTCCTCCTCCTATTTGCCCAGGGCTATGTTAGCTATGCTGGGAGCCATGGCAGCCCCCATTGCTATACCAGTTTTTTTGTTTGTAGTATTTGCCATTAAAAGTAAAGAAATTGAAATCCAGTACAAGATTAATGAGCTTGCTTAACTTTTGCAGTTGTGTCTGTGTACCCTGATTATTTCTTATTATTATGATTTCTTAGATATGCAGATTTCCAAGGACACCAACAGTAACAGAATCACCACTGATCTATTCAGAAAACCAACGAGGGTTAACTTATTACTCCACAGTAAAAGTCTACATCCTACAAAAACCAAGTATAATGTAGTGAAGTTCCAAGGCTATAGATTAGCTAGAATTACCACAGAGATGGAACCATTTTTGTCTGTGTACTTAATAAAAGGATTTTCGACTGGAAACAGACTGCCTGCCTTTTCTTGGACTACTTTCGAATACTTAGTAATGCTGTACAGTTATATATTTTATATTATTTTTTTGTTTTGGTTTTGTTTCGACTTAAGACGAGTTTAAGTTCGCTACTTCTGCTACTATTGTCTGATCTGATTAATATACAGTGATTTAACTAGAAATATATGGACTGAAAAGCTTCCACACACAAGAGAAGTTTCTTGCACTGTTTTGTTTTTGGACCCACTACACTTTAGTGGGTTGTTTTTGAGACTTCCCGGATTCCATGGAGATTACTTGTTTTTTTAGGTTGATTTACTACCTAACCTAACATCCACTGCTGTTATTACTAAGTTGAAACGTCATTTCTCAGTCCGTGGTAGTCCACAGTTATTTTGACAGTGGTACTCAATTTACTAGTCACTTGTTTTGGAAATTTGCAAGAGATTGGGACTTTGTACATGTCACTAGTAGTCCAGAATATCCACAGTCAAATGGTCTAGCTGAACGTGCAGTGCAGAGTGCAAAGCAATTACTTGAGAGGTGAAGGTGTGACAGTACCGATGTCTGTTTGAATTTACTTGATCTCCGAAACATACCCCGTGACGATATACTTGGCTCGCCTGCTCAGAGACTTCTGTCTAGACAAACCAGAACAACATTGCCTATTAGTTCCCATTTGTTGAGCCCTAAAGCTAAGAACAAAAAGACTATTAGAGCTTAACTATTCAGAAAGCATTCTTACCAGAAGTTCAGCTATGATAAATCGAGCAGATTTCTTCGTCCATTGAAAGGAGGAGAGACAGTGAGGATACAAACAGCGAAAGGTATCCACCAGAGTGGTCAAGTTACAGGTATGTGTACAGAGCCAAGATCATATTTTGTAGAATCTGAGGGTTTGGAATACAGGAGAAATCACAGGCATCATCTTCCTGTATCAGAATTGATGTCGCATCATTGTTCCTGCGATACAGACTCTGGATCTCAGAGCAACCTAGACAGTGTTCCTGCTCCAGAATGTGTCTTTACTTATTATTCCATTTCTAATGATGCTCCTGATGTCCCGGAAGTTGAACATTATGCAGAGACAGTCCCAGTTGCTAAATCTAATTCTAATTTATGTCACATGATTTGGTCATATTTCCAGACCTAGTGTGAAATGCACAGTGATCTGGACTTAGCTGTATATGTACATATTTTGCATGACCAAGAGTTATAAATCAATTGCATGTCAATTACTGTTTTCAACATTACATTACTTATTTCTCAAAGAGGGAGGATGTAGAACAGTGTGTGTATACTGTGTCTTTAAGAAGCGTTTAAAGGACTGAACGTGTATATATAAATAGCGAGCACGTGCTCTACTCAGTGCCATTTTGAGAGTGCAGCCAGAGTGAACATGTATGAATGTAATAGCTAGTTTGTTTATAATTTTACCTAAGTTAAAGTATTAAGCCTCAATCCTGATGTGTTTGTACATAATAAAGCTGCTTGAACAGAACCCATAGTCGTGTCTGTTGTGTCCTAGACGAGCAACTGTTACTAGCCACATCTTTTCTTCTGGTTGATAAATATGACACACTTGTCTGATTTGTGTATAAATCTAATAGGACTAAAAACATTTTTATTGCTTGTCCATAGGCAAGAGCTTCCAGTTTCACAGTTTTTGTATTATCTTTTGTTTAGTCTCTTCTCACATATCCTTAACTGCCATAAATGGAACCCTTTTTACCCCTTGCTCCTGAATACTTAATTTTATCATGTCCCCATAAATATGGGTATTGCTGAACCAGTTCATGTGTGGGTACATAATTTATAGCTGTAGCCTTTATTTTATCTTTATTAATTTTACATCCTGAGAAAACCCTGAATGGTCTCAGAATGTTCCACAACACTAAATGCCCATTTGTGGTGCTGTTGGGTACAAAAATACTGTTATCTGCAAATAAAGGCAACTTTTCTTGAAAACCTTATCCAGTTCTATTTTCTTTGCCAATGGTTTTAAATGTAATGCAAATAACGTAGGGGAAAGGGACACCCCTGTCTGGTTCCTCTTTTCAGATGCAACTTATCAGAGAGGAGCCCTCCCTTTTTTGACTTTTCACCTTCAGTCCCTCATATGTCTTCCTAATTATCCTTATTACTTTGTCAGGAAATGCAAATGTTTCCATTGCCCTACTCCTAAAATCTCAGTTTACTCTATTGAATGCTTTCTCTGCATCAAGACCCACCAACAACAGTGGTATTTTCTTACATTCTACCTCCCAGAATTGTTGTTCTGGTAATGTTGCCAAATGTTTACATCCCCTCCACAAAACCACATTGATCCATATTTATCATTTGTGGCAACATCTTTGCCATTCTTTTCGCCATTATAGATATAACCACTTCATAATCCTTGGTTAAAATTTAAATGGGCCTATATGAAGCTGGATCTGATGGGTCTCTACCGTCTTCAGGTATTGCAGCCGATGCAGATTTTTTTCCAGGATGTTGGTGCTTCTCCTCCTTTTAAAATACTGTTAAACAAAACCTTCCAGATCTTTATCACTTTCTTCCCGTAGAGCTTCCAAGCTTACCTGGAATACCATCTGTTCCTGAAGACTTTCCTGCAGATTGGCTATACATCACCATTTTTTATCTCATCTTCTCCTATCTTAGCTGTTAGTTACTGAGCTTCATGTACCTCTAACCTTGGCATATTGAAGTCTTCTATAAATATTTCCATTTACAGTAAACTCTAGTAACCAGAACTCAAGCTACCGGTAAAAAAATATGAAAGAAATATAGTACAATTTCCATGTGTTGCACTTTGTTTACCCCCACAAAAACATACCTTATGTCTTTAGAGTTTGAGTTTTAAAAGGAAGATAGGAATAAATTCCCCCTCTCCCCAACCTGAGAACAAGTCAAACCAAACAAATAGTATAGGGTACAGTATTAGTCAGGCCTGTTCTTAATAGTAACTGTCAAGCAACCAGAAACCACAGTTATCTGGCATCTACCAATCCCCATGAGTGCCTGTTAACAGAGTTTACTGTGTGCTTTTTCTTGATTTCCCCACTTTTCTCCTTTCATACAGATTTTATTTCCAAAATGTCTATAATTCCGCTACAGTATCTCCAGTTATTTTTTCTTGTTATAGGCTCCATAAGTTTGGCAACAACCCTTTTTACTTTCTGTTGCCTGTGTCATTGTGCCAAACGTTTTTGTGCTCTGTAGTAGTTAAGGAACTTTTTTTTTTTTACAGCAGTCTTTCTAAACTCCTGGATATTATCTAGGTACTCCCTTATTTTCTGTGTAGTACTCTGCAGTTGCATCTTTTTGTTTTGTGAGAATCCCCTTAAACCTTTGTCAGCCACTGTGAATAATAATTATTTCTTAACCATATCTCTCTCTTTCCTCCTTATTTTTAAAGTCCACATGCATTTTATCCCACTCCCTAGCTTTAACTACTGGAGTACTTTCCATCTTAATTTCTACTACCCATTCCTTAAATTCCTTTCTTTCCAACAGGTAGGTAGGGAAGCACTAGTGTCTCATCTTTACTTCATTATCTTGCATTTCTATCTTATTAGTTATTGGTGCTTTATCTGAAGTAGCTATTGGATATATGTCAGAGTTCAGTTAAATGCATATGTTCCTGTGAAATATAATTTCTGTCTAGTGTAACCCAGTTATTGTACCTTGGGAATAATATGTAAATTCTGAGTTTCTACTACACAGTTCACATCTTTCATTCCAAATATTTTCATAAATTTCTTCAGAAGTCTACCCTCTCTTATGCTTTTCCCTTCTAGGCCTCCCATGTACGTCCTTGTTGCAAGTCAAATTCCCGTCCCCACCTTCAAGTAATATTCCCTGCTGAAAGCTGATATTTCTCCCCCAATTTTTTAAAGCTCCATAATGGCAGTTTCAGGTAGAATATAAATAACATGCCAGCATAATCTTCATCCCTTGCCAGTAGCCCCTTTACTCTCTCAAGTCTGCCATTATTATATTTTTCCCTCTTCTGTCAATATTGGAGTTTCTGTAACAATGCTGAATATCCATCCTGAAATAATTTCCTTATCAAATTCACATGCTCCTTTTTTTCAAAATGTGTTTCCTGTAGCATTGAGGTTTGCACTTTGCATTTCTTCATATACTTATTCTTTTTTTGTCTGTATTAGTGTGATTATTCACATTCTAAGACAATATGGAAAGTGTCACCATTATGGTAATAGTCATTATTCCCACCTGTTATATATTACAGCTTTTTAAAATGTCTGTTTCCAGATGTTGTAATACATGCATCTATTAATGTTAGACAGGATAATCATTCATACAGTTTTTTCTTATCAACATTGGAACCTATGTCACATTTACAAGACTTTTTGTTTTAATGAAAACCCTCAAAAACACACCCTCCTAATAGGGACATTTGCCATAAATAACTTCTAGCACAGGCCTTAATTACCCTAAAATTGATGTTTTCCATGCTAAGACCATATCATTGCATGTGGGTCTACTTAAACAGTTTGCTGTCTGTGCTTTTTTATCCTTATTCCCCTCCCAGATGTTAAAAAATTATTCCCCTTCCAGATGTTTTAAAAAAAAAATGCATGCTTTCAGAAAACATTAACTTTTAGCATTGAAGAAACCAGTGATGTTCTTCGTGTTTCACTGTTGCAGTCATTACATTTGGGTTATCCTGCTGGCAGGTTGCCCTCAATTGGCCTGAATTCCAAAGTCTTGGGTCCTGTGTCGGTTGCTGTCGCCTCTTCCCTGACGTCAGGTCATCAGGGGTATAAAAGATGTAGCCAACGCCATTTTATTCAGTCTTTCTTGCCGCGCGGTGCCTGAAGCAGAAGCAGTTCGCAAGTGCCGGTCGACCGACTCCTGAGATTTTCGTGTTCGAGTTTCAGATCCAAAGTCTTCATTAAAAGCTAAATATCCCGTTGGGGAAACTTTTTTTTTTCTTGCTCCAGTCCGATGTTAGAAAAAGTTAATAATTTTATTTCTTGTGGGAAGCAAATACCTTATAAGGACTTTCATTCTTACTGTAATCCTTGCCTAGGCCCTGACCATGACGTTGCTAGTTGTCGGTTTTGTGCTAGATTTAACCAATGCACTATTAAGCGTCTGTATGATTTTGTATTAAGCTATTTTGGGCGAAGATTTAATTATACAATGTTGTCGGATAGCCATCCGACTACCGGAGTTCACAAAAACACAAAGAAAAAGAAAAAGACAGTTAACCGAGGTCCAAAACTGACTAGGTCCAAAACTGACTAAGCTTCTCCTAAACAAGTCGCCGGTTCTCAGTGAGGCGCTTTCGCAGCCTCTGACTCCCGCTACTGTAGAGTCGCAGGCTGTCGACTCACGTGGAGTCGGCCAGGCCGCAGGAAACTCAAGGTATTGGAGCCTCGGAGATTATTCCCTCAGATGGGTCCAGAGCCGCTGAGCAGGCATCTGCTTCTGAGGGTGTATTCAGACCTAAACAATTATACATTAAACAGACTTCAAAGATTAAAACACCCTTAAAGACAAAGAAGCAAGTTCACCAGCCACAAGGACAAGCCTCCATGCCCAAAAAACAGATGCTCAAAATGGCCGAAGACTTAATTACCTTGATCAGGGGATCCCATCCCTCTCCTGATAAGAGACCTAAGCAAGAGACAGACTATGAATCTTCAGATTAGGTTTCCATTTCTTCTGATTCCTCTTCTGATCAGGGATATTCTCTTCCTCCCTATGAGGATTCTGATGCTGAAGAATCTGTTCCTTCAGCTTCTCCTCCTGAGGACTACTCTTTTGGGGAAACCTTGCATACCATGAGGGAGCATTTCCACTGGAAGAGCCAAGATTTTTCAGAATCTAATAAAAGGCTCAGAGACTTCCTTTTACTTCCTCAACACAGGCCTCTAGCTATTCCACCTGTGTTGGATATTATAGATGATGTGTTCTCAGAGTCCAGTCTGACCCCTGACTCTTCAGATACTACAGGGTCCCTGACTCATTCCTTTTCAAAAACCCTACTGCAGACCCAGAAACTATTTCTCAGGGTCCAAAAGGGGTCAAGGCTTCTACTGCAAAAAACCATACCCTCTCTGATAGGGATTCTAGGGCTCTGGATAGATGTGGAAAAAAGATTTACACATCTGCTACGTTGGCTATAAGGGCCTTAAATTGCCAGATGTTCATCGTGTTACACTGCTGCAGTCATTACACTTGGGTTATCCTGCCGTCAGGCGGTCCCACAGTCGGCCAGAGTTACAAAGTCTTGGTCCGGCGTCGGTTGCTGTCACTTCTTCCCTGACGTCAGTGTGCCAGGGGTATACAAGATGCATCCGACGCCATTTTCTTCAGTCTTTCTTGCCGCGCGGTGCCCGAAGCAGAAGCAGTTCGCAAGTGCCGGTCGGCCAACTCCTGAGATTTTCGAAGTAGAATTTCAGATCCGAAGTCTTCAATAAAGCTAACTACCCCGTTGGGGAGACTTTTTTCTTGCCTCAGACCGATGTCAGAAAAAGTTTAATAATTGTATTTCTTGTGGGAAGCAAATACCTCATAAGGACTTCCACTCTTACTGTATTCCATGCCCTAGCCCTGATCACGACGTCACTAGTTGTCGGTTTTGTGCTAGATTTAACAAACGCACTATAAAAAGACGTTTTGATTTTGCTTTGCACTACTTTGGCCAAAGGTTCAATTATACTATGCCGTCGGATCAACCGACCGCAATACCGAAAAAACGCAAGGACAAGGATAAAGACAGGCATCTGAGGTCCAAAACCGACGACGAAACCTCTTCTAGGCTTGTCGCCGGTTCTCAGTGAGGTGCTTTCGCAGCCCTGACACCCGCTACCTCAGAGCCACAGGCCGCCTCCGACTCCCACGTGGAGACAACTAGGCCTCTGGAAACTTGAGGTATTGGGCCTACGGAAACTAATCCCTCAGATGGGTCCGGAGCCACTTAGCAGGCATTGGCTTCTGAGGGTGTTTTCAGACCTTTACAACTTACCATTAAAACAACAGCCAAGACAAAAGTACCATTAAAGACAAAGAAACAAGTACAGCATTCTCCTGGACAGTCCTCCATGCCTAAGAAACAGATGCTTAAAATGGCCGAAGACCTCATTACTCTAATCAGGGTTTCCCATCCCCCTCCTGAGAAAAGGCCTAGGCAGGATACAGACTATGATTCCTCTGATCAGGTTTCCATTTCCTCTTCAGACCAGGGATGCTCTCTACCCCCCTATGAGGACTCTGATGCTGAAGAATCTATACCTCCTCCTGAGGATTATTCTTTTAGGGAAACTTTACATACCAGGGGTTAAGGCTTCCATTGCAAAAAATTCAGTACCCTCTGACAAGAGATTCCAGAGCTTTGGATAGATGGGGGAAGAAAGTATACACTTCTGCAACTTTAGCAGTAAGAGCTTTAAATTACTAGTTTCACGTGCTTAAGTACCAACAACATTTAATGACTCCGTTAAAACAGAAAATGCTTGCAAGCTCAGAAGCTCCTGATTGTAAAGTAATGCAGGATTTATTGCATGCAGTTGAACAGGTGGGAAAACATACTCTGCAATGTGGATTTGATTCTTTAGAGGCCTCTTGTAGAGCCGCAGTTACAGGTTCTGTGATTTGAAGACATGCTTGGTTAAAAGAACAGAGTTTACCTGATCATGTTAAGGCAAAATTATTGGATGCTCCTTTACAGCATGATGCCTTGTTTGGTGTTAAGGCAGAAGCGGTGTTAAAGAAAATGGAGGATAAAGCTAAATCTCTGCAAACAGTCAAGGATTTCTTACAGGTACAGCCACCTCGATTTAGCAGAAATTGGCCAACAAAGAATTGGTCTTTTCCAGTGTAAGACAGGCCACAGAGATACAGACGCCCAAGAGGCAGATCTCAACCCCAAGGCTCAAACAGACAACGACAGTGGGGGCACCTCAACCACAAAAGGAGGTGAGGACAAGTCTCAACCTTACAGGAAACAGTCACAATGACTTTCCCCTTCGTACGCCAAGCACTTCCCTTTTGGAAGCCCCCTTAGGGGGAAAACTAGCACTTTTTTCCCAAAACTGGCAAACAATCACCCAAGACAAATGGGTTCTGAATATTGTGTCTCAGGGTTACAGGTTCCACTTTCATACTTTGCCAAGGCTAAAAGGAATGCCAGACCTGCCACAAAATCAATGGGCAGAGGCACAAAAACAAATTTCAGCCCTCTATGGACATGAGAGCTATTCAAAAAGTACCACAACAGGAACAAGGACAAGGATTTTACTCAAGACTCTTCCTGGTCCCCAGAAAGGACAAGGCCTGGAGGCCCATACTAGACCTTTCAATTCTAAATACTTACCTGGATATTCCGAAATTCAAAATAGTGACATTACAGCAGCTTCTACCCATGATGGGCAAGAAGGCTTGGCTTGTTACTCTGGACCTCAGAGGCATACCTGCATGTCCCTATCAGACAAAATTGCATTTCTTACAGGTACAGCCACCTAGATTTAGCAGACACTGGCCTACAAACAATTGGTCCTTTCTAGTCTCAGACCTCAAAGGGGCAGATCAGAGCCACAAGGATCCTACCAGTCTAAGCAGTGGAGTGCCTCTACCTCCAAAGGTGGAGAGGACAAATCACAATCCTACAGGAAACAGTCCCAATGACTTCCGCCTTGCCTGCACCAAGCACTTAACTTCTGGCAGCACCCTTAGGGGGAAAACTGGCACTTTTTTCTCAAAATTGGCACATTATAACCTAGGACAAATGGGTTCTAGACATAGTGTTTCAAGACTACAAGTTTCATTTCCATACCCTACCAAGGGCAAACGGTTGGCCAGACCTGCCAAAAAATCAGTGGGCAGAGGCTCAAAAACAAGTCGCAGCTCTCATGGACATGAGAGCCATTCAACAAGTGCCTCAGCAAGAGCAGGGACAAGGATTTTACTCGACTGTTCTTGGTACCCAGAAAGGACCAAGCATGGAGACCAATACTGGACCTATCTATTCTAAACACTTTCCTGGATATACCAAAATTCAAGATTTTGACCTTACAGCGGCTTCTGCCCATGCTGGCCAGCAAGGCTTGGCTCGTGACTTTAGACCTAAAAGAGGCATACCCGCATGTCCCAATCAGACAAACATGCAGAAGATTCCTCAGATTCAAGGCTGGCTCAAAGCATTACCAATTCTCTGCACTGCTCTTTGGCTTATCTACTGAGCCCAGGGTCTTCACAAAGTGCCTGGCACCAGTAATTGCTTACTGCAGACAGAGGAATACAAATACATCCTTACTTGTATGACTGCCTCATACAAGCAGAGAACAAGGACATTCTACTACAGCATCTGACATTTGTGATAAGACTTTTAACATGCCTAGGGTACACAGTCAACAAAAAGAAATCAAAACTAGTACCCTCTCAAGAGATAATATTCCTGGGTGCAAGCTTAAATACAACTGCCCAGATGGCTTATCTCACTCCAGACAAACAAAGGCAACTAACTACCTATTTCAAGGAAATGGCAGAAAAGGCCCAGTTATCTGCAAGAAAAATTCTGCAGGCTTTGGGCTTCATGGCATCCTGCATCTTACTAATTCCATATGCAAGACTGCATATGAGGAAAATTCAGTGGTACCTAAAAAGTGTTTGGACGTGACATTGCCACAGTCTGGAAACAATGATTACTCTAATTCCCTGCCTGCAACAGGACTTTCGATGGTGGGCAAATGCTTGTCACCAAAACAAGGGACAACCATTCTCACTACCTCCAGCCAGGCAGAGCCTAACGACGGATGCATCAGATTATGCCTGGGGGGCACACGTGGCAGGAAGAGGCATTCAGGGCACCTGGTCCACAAACCAAAATCATCTACATATCAATCAAAAAGAAATGCTAGCTGTTCAAAATCCCTTGACAGCGTTCAGGGACCTACTTCATCCGGGACAACTACTGATAAAGACAGACAACACCACGGTCATGTGGTACATAAACAAGCAGGGGGCACTCATTCTTATCCCCTGTGCAGACTAGCCATGGCATTATGGGACACAGCATTGACTTACCAAGTTCATCTGCAGGCACAATTCCTGCCAGGAAAGGAAAACACTCTGGCAGACGAACTAAACAGAAACCTCATGGATTCCCACGAGTGTCACCTGGATCCACAAGTCTTCAGCATGATAAAAAAATGGGGACGCCCTGACATAGATCTATTTGCCTCCCCTCAAAACAATCAACTAAAAAGATTCTGCACAAGGACTTATCACAGACAAGCTTGGAAAGTGGACGCCTTATCTTTCAACTGGGCAAACCTGTCAGTATGTGCCTTTCCTCCACTACCTCTCCTCCCCAAGGTACTCCTAAAGGTCAGGCAGGAGAAACCAAAAAGTGATTCTAATTGCCCCAGACTGGCCCCGCCAGTACTGGTATCTGATCTTAAGGAACTTGGCAGCATCGCGGATAATGTAGCCATACAAACCACACCTCTCAGTAAAGCTGTGATGGATGTCATTTTAGAAGCCAGAAGGCCTAGTAATAGAGAATCCTATGCTGGGAAATGGAAGAGATTTTGCGCTTGGAACCAAGCTCAAGGAACTGATACAGCTGTCCGAAATATTCCTCAGATTTTGCAGTACTTAACTGAGATGCTGGACAAAGGCCTATCTTTCTCATCAATTAAAATCCATGCCTCTGCCATTTCGGCTCATTACAATACAGAGCCACCACTCTTTTCTCATCCTTTATTAAGGCAGTACCTCAGAGGAGCCAAAAACATAAGGCCTCCAAGGAGAGAACACCAATACCTGCATGGGACCTCAATTATGTCTTGGAAAAACTCACCTTACCTCCTTTTGAGCCAGCTACTACTGCAGATATAAAATTCTTATCTTGGAAAACAGCTCTGCTCCTAGCAAAAACTTCTGCAAGAAGAGTTTCAGAGCTACAGGCTCTCATGGCCGTGGAACCCTTTATCATTTTTTATCCAGACAGGGTCTCTCTGAGAACAAACCCTACATTTAGGAGTACAAACCAAAGACATTTTAGAGGCTGCTACTTGGAGTTCAGTGTATACCTTTACAAAACATTACAATCTGCCTCTTTACTCTAAATCCAGGGCAGGCTTTGCCACTGCAGTTCTGCAGGGCCTCATAGCCGCTCCTAATGCTGTTTAGCTCCAGCCCCCCCAACCATAGCTTTGGGACTCAACCCAAATGTAATGACTGCAACAGTGAAATACGAAGAACATAGTACAGTTGTGTACACTTACCATAAATGTAGATGTTCAAGTTTATTCACTGTTGCAGTCCAGGTTACCCACCCGCCATCCCCCTTATTTTTGCTGGAACTTATCTTTACTTCTCTGATCTATACAACCTAGGTGGTGTATTTGCTTACAGATGAAGGTAAAGCTTATTTCTGGTGCATGTATGTTGTATTTACATAAATTTAGCCTACCCTTTTGGGGGCACCTGACATCTGGGGCAAGAAAAACTGAATAAAATGGCGTCGGCTGCATCTTTTTTTACCCCTGATGACCTGACGTCAGGAAGAGGTGACAGCAACCGGCGCAGGACCCAAGACTTTGGAATTCAGGCTGACTGAGGGCAACCTGCCAGCAGGATAACCCAAATGTAATGACTGCAACAGTGAATACACTCAACATCTACATTTATGGTAAGTGTACACAACTGTACTTTCTGGCTTTTTATTTCCCTATTATCAGCTTGTCTTTATGTAGTTATCAGCTGCAAGCTGAAACATTTATTGCTAAAGGAAAACTTTACATTATAGTCTGTGTTCTCTTATTTACTTGTTTCCACTTAAAATTTATTTGATTAAGCCAGGGGTCGTAATCCAACATCCGCATATGCAAAATTAAGAGAAAACATATCAGCTCTACCTATGTTATGATCTGTATACTTTTGCACCTCACCAACTCAAGATTACAGTCTATGAATGTTAAACTTGCGTTTGTCTAGCCTTTTTTTCTTTTACGTTGTAATGCCCACATTTCTTAGTACTAAACAAGAAAGAAATAAAAAGGCTTCTGTTTACGTTAGTAATTTTATTATTTTATCACATACAAGAACAACTTAAAGTATTTTTAAACATGCAATTTATGTTGTGAACAGTTTCATAGAAATACTGTTAAGAACAGAAATTGTTTGTTTTTACTTTCCTGTTCCCTCCCCTCACTGTCCTTACAAACATTAATGACGTGAAGTGAGGCAAATGCCTTTCAGTTCCCCAGACGTTTAACAAAGTCAACAAAAGTCCACTCTTTCCACATGTTCTTGTACAGCTACAGTGCAATGAAAAATTATTTGCCCCCTTCCTGATTTTTTATTTATTTATGTTTTTTGCATGTTTGTCACACTTAAACGTTTCAAATCATCAAACAAATGTAAATATCAGACAAAGATGATCCAAAAACACAAAATGCAGTTTTTAAGTGATGTTAAGGAAAAATACTGTCAAAACCTACATGGCACTATGTGAAAAAGTAATTGCTCCCTAAACCTAATAACTGGTTGTGCCACCCTTGGCGGCAACAATTGCACTCCAGCATTTACAATAAATGGCAATGAGTCTTTCCCATTGCTATTGAGGAATTTTGACCCATTCTGCTTTGCAGAATTGTTTTAATTCAGCCATATTGGAGGGTTTCTGAGCATGACCCACATTTTTAAGGTCATGACACACTCAATTGGATTAAAGTGTGGACTTTGACTAGGCTACTCCAAAACCTTCGTGTTTTTTTTTTTTTTTTTAAGTCATTCAGAGGTGGACTTGCTGGTGTGTTTTGGATCATTGTCTTGCTGCAGAATCCAAATGCTCTTTAGCTTGGGGTCACGAGCTGAGCAGAATTCATGGTTCCATCAATCACAGCAAATTGTTCAGGTCCGGAAGCAGCAAAGCAGCCCCAGACCATCACACTACTACCACCATGTTTGACTGTTGGTATGATGTTCTTTTTCAAATGCTGTTACTTTTACGCCAGATGTAACGGTACGCCCACCTCCCAAAAAGTTCAACTTTTGTTTTGTCAGTACACAGACTATTTCCCAAAAGTCTTGAGGATCATAGAGATGTTTTTTGGCAAAAGTGAGATGAGCCTTTATGTTCGTTTTGGTTAGCAGTGATTTTCACCTTGGAACTCTGCCATGCGTACCATTTTTGCCCAATCTCTTTCTTATGGTTGAGTCATGGACACTGACTTTAACTAAGGCAAGAGAGGCCTTCAGTTCTTTAGATGTTGTTCTGGGTTCTTTTGTTACCTCTTGGATAAGTCATTGCTGCGCTGTTGGGGTAATCTTTGTAGGCTGGCCACTCCTGGGAAGGTTCACCATTGTTCCATGTTTTTTCTATTTGTGGAGAATGGCTCTCACCGTGGTTCGCTGGAGTCCCAAAGCTTTAGAAATGGCTTTGTAACCTTTTCCAGACTGAGAGATGTCAATTACTTTGTTTCTCATCTGTTCCGGAATTTCTTTAGATCGTGGCATGATGGCCTACTTCACTTTGACAGGTTTAGACAGTGATCTCTTGATTCAACAGGTCTGGCAGTAATCAGGCCTGGGTGTGGCTAGTGAAATTGAACTTAGCTTTCCCAAAAATGTGATTAACCACAGTTACTTCATGATTTAACAAGGTGAGCAATTACTTTTTCACACAGGGCCATGTAGGTTTGGATAGTTTTTTTTTCCTTAAGTAAAATCATCACTTAAAAACTGTATTTTGTGTTTGAGTTATCTTTGTCTGTTTGTCTAATATTTAAATTTGTTTGATCTGAGACTTTTTTTGCATGTTTGTCACACTTAAAATAAGAAATCAGGAAGGGGCAAATACTTTTTCATTGCATTGTATATTTTACAAATGGGATTGATGCTTTGCAGTCTCATATTTATTCACTAATTTCTGTGTTGTTGGTCTTTTTCCAGTTAACTTCAATTTCCCAACTTCAGAGTTTGGTTCAGTTCTAGGGTACTCCCGATTCTTCTAGTTAACTTCTGTCTCCCCAGTCTTTTCCTTTGGAACAGTGTAAAAGGTTTCATTGGCAAATTCTCTCCATGCGTTTTATTATTAGAAGAATGGGAACCAGTCTCCTGTTCTGCTTGATGGCTCACTTTTTGTTGGATGAACTTTTATGTGTTTTCCTCCTTAGCCTGTTCTACAGCAAAAAAATTGCTTTGATCCTCCAGGAAACAATATTCTGAAGACAGTTGGATAGAGCAGCTTAAATCTCACACCTGCCTCTCAACATTCCCTGATTGCTAGAATAAATTAGTTTTTCTCTTCTGCCTAGTGTACAGTGAATTAATCATTTTCTCCTAACACTCTACTGGCTCGAACTGTTAATACTTTGCCACAATTTTGTCAGGCTCAATACTCTCTGCTGCTGGGTTTGCATCTTTACTATTATAGGTCTTGGCTGCTTTCTCTGGGCCAGAATTAGAGCATACACACATTGTGTCCTTTCAATTAACAGTTCCTGCTGTGGAATGCCAGCCAGTCCATTTGCTTATTTGTGCCTTCATAAATTAATACAGACACTTACAGCAGAAAATCTCAGATTTTCTCCACACGCTCTGTCCTCTAATTGTACCGTTTAGTTTGAAACCTGTCTTCTTGAACAGTCTTGTACACAGCCAGCTTTTGTTCATTTTGATCTCTGATTTTTGCACTTTTATTAGCTGATCTGAAAATATATTTAACACTTCTGCTTCCCAGTTTTTTTTTTTTAATTGAGTTGATGTACTCTTTCACTGTTTTTGTTTTAACCAGCTCTGAGCACATTTGACTTATTTTTTTTCCACTAGATTACTGGAAGTTGCGTCTTGCACCTAAGTTTGAGCTAACTGCTTTTTGCTGAACAGATGCAGAATTCTTCTACTCATTGTTTCCTCTTTGCCTTTTCTAATTGATTTTCTTTCAAGCGGTCTTTGTTTCTTCTTTGCTGGCATCCAGGCAGTGCATTTGCTAGCCAGTAACTGAATTTACTAAAAGTGACAGAGTTCCTGGCCACTGTCTTTCATTTTCTTTTTTCACACTTGGAGAGCTGAAGGTAAGTTGTTAATCAGAATGTCGCCATCTAGGAAAGTCCATAAGCAGTACTTTTTGATCTTCAAAGTTGATATCATGCGAGTCTGTCTCCATGTCTGACCTGCAGGGTACTTTGATTTTGATCTCAGTATAGTGGCTGAATGTTTAACTTCAGGGCTTCCAAGGAGTCAGCTCTGCTTGATCCTTGGATTGACATTTGATCAAGATCTTCTTCAACTTTGTACTCTTCTTAACACAGAGCCTGGCAGCCCTGTTGCCTTTTTGATGGAGTCCACACTGATGTTTTCTTTAAGGTCCAGCTCTTGAGCTTGACTTGACACAGCCTGTCTTAATGTAAGGTTAGACATTGACCCTTTCAAGCTTGTCTCCTTAGTGGTTTCGAGTGTAGGATCAATAGTTCAATCTTAATGTAAATTCTGTATGGGTTTTTCAAAAGTTTATAGGTGTAAGCTAGGTTAAAGACCACCAGGACCTTTATAAGCCTAGCCATGTAACCCAACCCAATTGTATCCAAATGCAACTTGGATGGAAACTGTATGTTAGGAAGTTTCTAGGGGTTATGTGGGGGTTATGTTAATGTTGGACAGTACTGTCTGGCTGTGTCAGAGACATGGGGGCCAGACCCAGGCTGAATTTCTGATTTCCCATCCATTGGTCAAGGCAGCATTTAAATAGTGGTGGGATTGACTCTGCTTCATATGGGATGGGAAGCCTGTTCCAGAGCATAGGGACCCTCTAAAACACACATCTGTCTTGCCAGCATGTCTTATTTATATAACTGGTAAAATTTAAATCTGTAGATCTAGTGGTTCTGATGCTGTTTGTTTTGCAGATGTGTAAAAAGTCCATCAGCGCTAGATCCAAGGATGCCTTGTATGCTTGGCATACATCACTTCTCAGTAACATGTAGGAGACTGAATAGAGAGAGGGCTTTGAAGCGATCCTTCTAGGACAGTGTGATTATAACTTGGATTCTCCTAATAATGGACCTTCATGGGTGTTCTAACTGTTGCATATGTCTGGTCAGGTACAGGATAAAGGGAGCATTATACTGAATGATGGGTCTGAAGAAAGTGGCACTTTAACTTACTTGGACCTGGACGCTATGCCCTTACTTATAAGTTGGGCAGCATAAAATGATGCTTTACTGCCTTGCCCAAATGTTGGGCAGGGGCCAGATTACTGTCTGCATATGTTCCCAGATCTTTGGCTACTGGGTCAACTCTTAGGGGTGTCATATCGATGGATAATTAGCCTTGGTGGCAGTTTTCCCAAAAGGCACTATTATACATTTCTTGGCACTTAGTTTTAGTCTGTGACTCAGTGCCAGAAAATAGCAGCATTAAAGTAGCATTTCTTTTGCAACAGAAATGTTCGAGACATATGTGTTATAAAGGTGTATGCGCAGTTTGAGCTGCCATGTCATTGACTAACGGTCGTTTATATTTATGACATTTATATACTGTGAAATAACACTCAAGTCTGGCAGAATTTTTTATCTCAACTGTCTTGATGTGTGTAAAAGATGTCATATTGTACACCCAGTATTTATGATAAATAACCGCTTCGAGTATGTTAGGAAATGTCAAACTGATACTAAGTTTAACTAGAGATTTTAAAAGGGTTGGCAATATCATGTATGTCATGTGCAAATGATATATTTTAAGTTGGTAATGTATTTGACGAATGAATTAAGTATTGGTAACTCAATGCAGTTTTGTCAAAAGATTGAGGCATGTTTGAACTTGTGGCAAATTGCTTCTATTATGTAATCTAACAAAAATTAACATTTAGTCCGCTGACTGATATTTTTTTTTTTTTTTTGGAACTATTTGATAGTCTATTTTCACAGGCCAGTTGACAGTGCAAGTCATGCATATGTAATATCATTTTTTCGCAATCAGGATGACTGAAAAATTAAATTGGGGTGGGGGCAAGGAATGGTACGCCTGGCCATATAGGTCTATAAAAGGGATTACATATTTGTGCATACCAATATATTTATGAAAAAAAGGGCAAGAAATTAGCAAATAAGGATATTTTATTCAGGTCACATTTTTCTCTACCATGTGATGGAACTTATTGTTTTTTGTCATATATAAAGTATTAAGAGCAGTATAGACAAATGGGTCCAATGCAGAAACAGGATAAAATGCAGTAAAAAGATGTAAAGGACCAAACCACGGCAGTAAATGAGATCCACAAATAAAATAATGTAACAGATGCATTACTGTACAGCCTGAAAATATGTAGTTTCCACAAAACAATTTCAAATTACAGCTGGATTTAAACTCTAGAGGAATTAACTCACTAAACATAACTGGTCAGGAATTTCAACCTGATGAAAAAAATAAGTTTTAAGTTTTTTTTTATGGAAAGGCAAGGTTTCCCTACATGTACCCCACATGAAGGGAAAGCAGCCCACACTCCCTGAATTTATATAAACTAACTCCATGGTCAAGGAAACATGAAGAAGGTAGAAATTTCCCTCCAATAAAAGGAATCACTGTTGGTGCACATTTATAAAACTGCACCAGCAGTGATTTTTCTAAGGAAAACTGATCAAGGTGATTGACTTCACCAAGTTATGCTGTGTCCTCTAATAATTTCAAGTGTGTGAAGTCAGAAGCTTGCATACTAAGCATTTATCAATTAAGCAATGATCCATTATTGTGTATGGGTATAGCAGGATTTACCCACAGTTGATGTGGTTTAATTACAAATGATTAAACAAAGCCAACCCTAGGTAAATCCTGATTTACCCACAAACGGGTGTGGATTATTAATATTATAAGACATTATTTAAGGAAGAAATTGCTTACCTCTCTTAAATAATTGTGTTCCTCTGCGTCCTTCCTTGTTTACTGATGTACTTGGACAGTACACCTGTGCAGTACATGAGGAACAACTGAAAAAAGAGAATCTCCATTGCTGCTTTTTTTATTACTGCCAAAATTTTACAAGGAGCAGGAGAGAAATATAAGGAAAGTCTGGTACTTTTCTGATTCTTTAGTTTTGCAGAATGTACCTTAAAGTGTTTTGCTCTGTCCTCTAAGTATATTCTGATAGAAGTTGTGGCTGCTCAATAATACTTCAAAGGCTGGACTTTTATTTGTATCATTATATGCTCAATTTACAACGGCACGCAGGTTTGTCTGTCCAGTCAGCATTCTCATTTTTGAATAACAGTGAGTTGTTGTTGTATAATACTTGTCTTCCCACAGAGAATAAAACTCCAATAAATATAAAGATTTGTGCTGCACAGAAGTCCAGGCAAACTTGAACGGCCTGCGGCTGGCAAGAGTTTGCTGACAATTGCAAACTGGGAGCAGTCATTGAGTCGCACAAAACTCCATGCAGCGTTAAATAGCACCAAAGGAAAAAATATATACGCAGGAAGCCAGGTATGAAAAACCACCAGCGGGGAAAATTAAAACTGTTTAATAAAACAAAAGTAACAAACGGGCATATGATTTAGGACGGTCGTCCTGCCACAATCAGGACTACTTCAAAATAAACCAACATCCATTAAAATTTGTTTTATAGAGAGACTCAGTACATCAATCACAGATAAATAATTTAAAACAATTTCCTTAAAGGCATAGTGAACACTTCATACTGTTCTCATATTTAAAGTGTTTTATTTTCCCTGTTAGTACTTTTTCATACATGACTTCCTTCGTTATATGTAGCAGTCATCGTGTCCCCCAATGATATACTGAAGACAGGGTTAATGCAGACAAATGATTGGTGCTGAAGCCAAGGATTAAAGCTAGATGCACAAAATGCATTATTACCACCTTTGGAAAAGCTGACATCCCTGCTGTTTACATTATAGGCAGCACCCCCAAGTGTAGACCCAGTGGTACATGAGCTGGGTACTCATGTTGATAACCTGAAATTTAACCACCATGTATCCACAGTAGTAAGGAAATCCTTTGTGGCACATCGTATAAGTAAAGGCATCACATCTAGATCTAATGTTCTATTATACTCTGCCCTCATCATACCAGTAACTGAGTACAGTGCTCCTTTTTGCATGTACCTCACCGGAGACCTGCAGCAGTTGGAGAGACCACAGAAGTTTCTCACCAAGAAATTACAGGGTGCAGTAAACAAGTCATATATGGAAAGACCGAAAGCCCTGTCACTGTATTCTGTCTTCTACAGGTTGCTAAAGGGTGACCTGTGCTTGGCTTACAAAGGCAGTCTCTGACCTGGCCCTGTTGGAAATGCTACACATTTGTAAATCCAGCTGCACAAGGGTCACTTTCTTCAGGGATCTTAACCTAGTGTCTGACATGAACCGGTCATGCTGGAGAGATAGATGCATCTTCCAGAGACTGCCACTTCTCTGGAACAAGCTTCCAGTTTATGTGAGAGAGAGCCTTCACCTGACCCTGTTTAGATGTAACCTAGATCAATGGATGGGTGACTGCAAATTCACTGCTGGGGTGACTCCCATGTCCCTCCTGGACAGAGGAAGTTATTAACTACCATAGACCCTCACCTCTGCAAACATCACTCACCTAACCACCGACAGTTGGGATAACTCTGAATATGACTAGGCTTATAAGGGCTGTAGGACCATTAGCCTAGTAACCTTCTATGAAGTTATGAACATAAAGAACTACTGACTGTGGTTACCAAAAGGAAAATATTAATCCATTGTCTTGTGTTCCGAAAACCCAGCAGCCTAACAGATGGAACTGATTCCTTATTAACCAACTGCTGCAGTCATTAATGACTACATATAATAAAGAAACTAAAACATAAAGTGTTGTCCATATATAAACTATATAGCATCCCAGATTCATTTACTGTTAACAAGAAACACGTTTGTTATACATTTATAATAGTGACCTGCTAAATTAAAGAAACAACATTGAACTTGATTTTTTTTTGAGAAAAATAGAATGAAGAAATCCAACTGGTGTGTGCAAAGATGCTGGCAGATCACATCCTAGCAGGAGCAGCAGATAATGGCCTTTCTTACCAAAATATCTCTGCCATCTAAAGTTGGTTATCGGCAGAACATGCCCAGCAAGTCACAGAGGTGACAGATTGCAGAGGGCAGAACTGACCATGATAGCTGCATATAGGTTCATAGGTTGGTACTAGGCTATCGGCCCAAGGGCCTATACAAGCCTAGCCATAACAATTCCCTGGCTATTTCTTCCCACACTATTTACTTCCCTGGACCCCTGTCTAGCAGGGCGACTGACGCGATCCCTGGGGTGAATTTCCTTTCTCCCATCCAATCGTCAGGGTTCCTTTTGAAGAGGGCCCAAGAGGCACTCTGCTTGACATGTATAGGCAATCTATTCCAGAGTCTGGGGAGTCTCTGGGTCAGGATCCTATCCCTCCAGCTTGTTTTGTTTATTGTGATGACAAGGTTTAGATCCCTGGAGCATGTGGCTCTGAGGGATTGGAATTTCTTTAAGTGTAGCATGTCCAACAGCTCTGGGTTTGACATGGCCTTGTATGTTAAGCAGAGATCGCCTCTGAGTAGACGATATGTGACTGGGTATAGCTGGAGTTTAAGGCGGTCAGCGTACGGCATCTGCTTTAGGCCTGTGATTCTTTTAGTGAGGTATTTCTGCGGCCTTTCCAGTTGTTGCAGACGTCTTGAGAGGTACATAGCAAACTGGGCGTTTTATTCTATAATGGGTCTAATGAGGGATGAGTACAGTGGGACAGTGACCTCCTTTTTTCTGGATGAAAAGCCCTTAGTGATGAGGTGTGCCACATAGAAGGATTTCCTGACTGTTGTGGCGATGTGGTTATCGAAGGTGAGACCACTGTCCCTAAGTCTCTTATCACACTTTAGGTGTTTAGTGTACTGCCACCTATATGGTAATTCACGGGTACATGTTTTTTCCCAAAGGGGATAACTATACATTTCTTGGCATTGAGCTTGAGCCCATGGCTCTGGTACCAAGCATCTGTTCCTGTAAGGACCTTTTGTAGAGTATCCATATCATTTGGGGATTTAATAATGGCTCCCAGTTTGCAGTCATCTGCGAACTTTGTTAGCCAGAGTCCCTTGGTGTTGGCCTGTACTTCAGAGAAGTAGATGCCAAACAAGAGCGGTCCCAGGACTGAACCCTGAGGTACTCCACTTGTCACTTGTCTGGAGCTGGATTTGGAGTCTGCTACTTTTACAGTGTGGGTTCTATCAGTAAGCCAGTTAGCAACCCATTGGGTAACGTAGGGATTAATGCCCAGCTTAGTAAGTTTATCTATGATTCCAGAGTAGGGGATGGTGTCAAAGGCCTTGGCAAGGTCTAGATAGGCTGTGTGGGCCACCTTACCCTTGTCTATGGCTCTGGAGACTGATTCTGGAGACTGATTTGAAGAGGTCAGTCAGGTTCAGGAGACAAGATCGGCTCTTCACGAACCCAAACTGGGTGGGGTCCAGTGTTTGAAGGTTGCCAATGTCTTTGTTTATAAGTTCCATGATGATACGCTCCATGGCCTTGTTAGATAAGGCTCGTCAGACTGATGGGACGGTAGTTTCCGGGATCCAAGGTGGATCTCCCCTTGTGGAGTGGGATAACTGTAGCTCTGCGCCACTCAGTGGGCACAAAACCTGAGGTGAGGCTATGATTAAACATGACACTTAGATGAGGTGCCAGTTCATATTGTAGTTCATGTAGTACACAGCCCGGGATGTCATCTGGTCCCATGGATGCTGTATTCTTAGCTTTGGAGAGTGCGTTTTGTACCTATGTGGCCGTTATTACTGGAATTTGGCAATCTTCCGGTATTGAGATGGGCCATTTAGAGGGTGAGAGGGGGGTGAAGTTGACACTGAATCGATCTGCCAGGATATTGGCAATATTCTTGGGATCAGTATATTTAATGCCATTCTGTTTTAGCTCGGAGCAGATCTGAGCATTGCCTTTAGATTTTTGACATAGTTATAGAATGCCTTGTGGTTGTCTTTGGAATCTTTGGCAATTTTATTTTCGTAACTAGCTTTGGAGGATTTTATGAGGGATCTCAGTTTCTTACTGAGGCTGGTAAGGAAGTTTTTTGCATCCTGGGATTTTCCTCTCTTCTGCAACAGTTTCTTCCTTTTGTTGTAAAGTTTGTTTATGGCAGGGGACCACCAGATTGGCTTCCTTTTTTTGGATGAGAGCATCTTGGTTCTATTTGGGATGGCACGATTCATGCATGAGTGGATGTGCTCGTACAGTGCCTTAGTGCAGAATTCAGCAGTTGAACTTTCAGTTCCCGTCTGCATGGGTGTCATGAAGTTTGTCACTTCTGACTTGAGTAGCATGAAGTTGGCTTTGGAGAAGATGTTCATCGTGTTACACTGCTGCAGTCATCACACTTGGATTATCCTGCCGTCAGGCGGTCCCGCAGTCGGCCAGAGTTCCAAAGTTGTGGTCCGGCGTCTGTTGCTTCTTCCCTAACGTCCGTGCGCCAGGGGTATATAAGAGGCATCCAACGCCATTTTCTTCAGTCTTTCTTGCCGCGCAGTGCTCGAAGCAGAAGCAGTTTGCAAGTGCCGGTCGGCCGACTCCTGAGATTTTCATATTGAATTTCAGACCGAAGTCTTCAATAAAGCTAAGTACCCCATTGGGGAACCTTTTCTTGCCTCAGTCCGATGTCAGAAAAAGTTAACCATTGCATTTCTTGTAGGAAGCAAATACCTCATAAGAACTTTCATTCTTATTGTATTCCTTGCCTAGGCTCAGACCACGACGTCACAGGTTGTCTGTTTTGTGCTAGGTTTAACAAACTAACTATAAAACGTCGGTTTGATTTTGCCCGACATTATTTTGGTAGGAAATTTAATTATACCATGCCGTCGGAGCAACCGACGACCGGAATACATAAAAAACCGCAAAGATAAGGACAGGCAGCCGAGACCCAAACCAGACTCAGAGGCCTCTGCTAGGCCAGTCGCCGGTTCTCCGATTTTCAGTGAGGTGCCTACGCAGCCCCTGACGACCGCTGATTCAGAACCCCCGGCGGCATCCGATTCCCAAGAGGAGATTGCTAGGCCTCCACAACCTTTATCTTTAGGCCCTTCCGACTCCATGGCTGAAGGAGATTCCGGTGCAGTTGAAACGGCTTCAGTTGCAGAAGGTGTCTTCAGACCGACTACACTCACTATTAAATCCTATGTAAAGCTGAAAACTCCTTTAAAAGCAAAGAAGACTGTACAGCAGTCTCCAGTACAAGGCCCCAGGCCCCATGCCTAAGAAACAGATGCTTAAGATGTCTGAAGACTTAATTACCCTAATCAGGGGTTCCCATCCCCCTCCTGATAAAAGGCCTAGACAGGAGGAGGACTACGCTTCCTCTGACCAGGTTTCAATTTCCTCAGATTCTTCTGAGGAACAGGAATATTCTTTTCCCCCTTATGAAGACTCTGATGCTGAAGAGTCTATTCCTTCAGCATCTCCCCCAGAAGATTACTCTTCTGGGGAAACTTTACATACCATGAGGGAACATTTCCACTGGGAAGGCCAGTATTACTCTGATTCTAAGAAAAGGCTCCGAGAGTTCCTTTTACTACCCCAGCACAGACCCCTTGCTATTCCACCAGTGTTAGACATTGTGGATGATGTTTATTCAAATATAGCCTTAACCCAGATTCACTACCTCCTGCACCAGCCAAACCAGACAGATACTACAGAGTCCCTGACTCACGCAAATTCCTATATAAAAGCCCTGTTGCTGACCCAGAAACCATTTCCCAGGGTCCCAAAGGGGTTAAGGCCTCTGTTGCTAAAAATCCTGTACCCTCTGAAAGGGATTCTAGAGCACTAGACAGATGGGGAAAGAAAATATATACCTCAGCTACTCTAGCTATGAGGGCCTTAAATTGCCAGTTTCACATGCTGAAATATCAACAATATTTGATGTCTCAATTAAAACAAAAAATGATCACACATACAGAGCAGCCTGATTACAAGGAAATGCAAGGTTTGTTGCATGCAGCTGAACAAGTGGGAAAACATACTTTGCAATGTGGATTTGATTCATTGGAAGCTTCTTGCAGAGAAGCAGTGACAGGGTCTGTCATACGTAGGCATGCTTGGTTAAAAGAACAAACTTTACCTGATCATGTAAAAGCAAAGTTATTGGATGCACCTTTACAGCAGGATGTTTTATTTGGTGTAAAAGCAGAAGAGGTTTTAAAGAAAGTGGAGGATAAGGCAAAATGTATGCAGACGGTCAAGGATATTTTATAGGTTCAACCCCCTCGTTTCAGCAGAAATTGGCCAACCAAAAACTGGTCCTTTCCAGCTTCTGACAGACCACAGAGGGGCAAATACAGACGCCCAAGGGGCAGAGGTCAGTCACAATGCTCTTACAAGCCTCGACAATGGGGTACCACAACCCAGAAAGGAGGAGACGACAGGTCTCAAACTACCAGAAGACAAACACAATGACTTACCCCTCAGACTGCCAAGCAAATCCCTCTTGGCAGCTCTCTTGGGAGGAAAGCTAACACTTTTTGCAGACAACTGGCACATCATCACAAAAGGCAAATGGGTCCTAAATGTTGTATCTCAGGGATACAGATTCCACTTTCACACTTTACCAAAGGATAAAAGGAATGCCAAACCTGCCACCAAATCAATGGGCAGAGGCTCAAAAACAAATTACAGCTCTCATGGACATGAGAGCCATTCAACAGGTTCCTACGCAGGAGCAGGGTCAAGGATTTTACTCAAGACTCTTTCTAGTTCCCCGAAAGGACAAAGCTTGGAGACCCATTCTGGACCTCTCAATTCTAAACACATATCTCGAAGTACCCAAATTCAAGATGCTAACACTACAGCAACTTCTTCCCATGCTGGGCAAGAAGGCTTGGCTAGTAACGTTGGACCTCAAGGAGGCATACCTGCATGTCCCTATCAGACAAAATTGCAGAAGATACCTCCGATTTATAGCAGGTTCAATCCATTACCAATTCTCTGCACTGCCCTTTGGCTTATCTACTGCGCCCAGGGTCTTCACAAAATGCCTGGCACCAGTAATTGCTTACTGCAGACAAAGAGGAATTCAAATATATCCATACCTGGACGACTGCCTTATTCAGTCAGAAAGCAAGGACATTCTTTTAAAGCATCTGGCGTTTGTGAAAAACCTATTAAGTTGCCTAGGGTACACAGTAAGCAAAAAGAAGTCAAAACTAGTGCCTCACAAGACATAATATTCCTGGGTGCCAGCTTAAATACAACGGCCCAGATGGCTTATCTCATGCCAGACAAGCAAGGACAACTGACTCAATACTTCAAAATGATGGCAACAGACCCAACTCCCTGCAAGAAAAATTCTGCAGGCCTTGGGATTCATGGCATCTTGCATACTACTAATACCATATGCAAAACTGCATATGAGGAAATTACAATGGTACCTGAAAAGCGTATGGACTCAACACAGCCACGGCTTGGAAACAATAATACCACTCATTCCCTACCTTCAACAGGAGTTTCTATGGTGGGCTCAGGCATGTCACCTCAACAAGGGCCAGCCTTTTACCTTACCCACAGCCAGGCAAACTATAACAACGTATGCATCGGATTATGCCTGGGGAGCACACATGGCAGGACAGTGTATTCAGGGCAAATGGTCTGCAGATCAAAGGCATCTACATATCAATCAAAAAGAGATGCTAGCTGTACAAAATGCCCTAACAGCTTTCAAGGACCTCCTACATCCAGGACAACTACTAATAAAGACGGACAACACCACAGTGATGTGGTACATAAACAAGCAAGGGAGCACACATTCCTACCCCATATGCAGGCAAGCAATGACCTTGTGGAACACAGCACTGACCTACCAAGTTCAACTACAAGCACAATTCCTGCCAGGAAAGAAAAACACATTGGCAGACGATCTAAGCAGAAACATCATAGATCCTCATGAGTAGAAACTAGATCCACAGGTATTCGCAATAACAACTCAAAAATGGGGGAGCCCAGACATAGAGCTGTTTGCCTCCCCCCAAAACTACCAGCTACGGAAATTTTGCACAAGGACATACCACACACTAGCTTGGAAAGTGGACGCCCTCTCATTCAGTTGGAAAACATTAACAGTGTATGCCTTTCCTCCACTGCCTCTTCTGGCAAAGGTGCTGCTGAAAGCCAGATTAGAGAGGCCACAAATGATACTCATTGCTTCAGCAAAACAATTGGATTCTACACAGCCAGCTCAAGACTTTAAATCTGGCTGCATGGCAAATTACCTAAACAACCAGTCAACACTTCTCTCTAAAGCTGTTATGGATGTCATTCTGGAGGCCAGGAGGCCCAGCACCAGGAAAGCCTATTCAGACAAATGGAAAATATTCTGCGCCTGGAACCAGGCTAAAGGCCAGAATCCCCTTGTCCCAAATATTCCTCAGATTCTACAATATTTAACTGAGATGTTGCACAAAGGACTTTCCTTTTCATCTATTAAGATCCACGCCTCAGCTATTTCAGCTCAATACAACACGGATCCTCCTATATTTTCACATCCATTACTAAGACAGTACCTCAGAGGGGCTAAGAACATAAGACCGCCCCGGAGAGCACCAACACCAACTTGGGATCTCAACTTCGTTTTGGAAAAACTTACACTACCGCCCTTTGAACCAGCTTTTACAGCTGATTTGCAGTTTCTATCATGGAAAACTGCCCTGCTGCTAGCAATAACTTCAGCACGAAGAGTCTCAGAGCTACAGGCCCTAATGGCAGTGGAGCCTTTCATCATTTTTCATCAAGACAGAGTCGCCATTTAACTAACCCTTCCTTTATGCCAAAGGTGGTATCCAGTGTGGCCCTAAACCAAACCATTCATTTGCCCACCTTTTATCCAAACTCCCAGAACAAAGGGGAAAGGCTCCTACACTCTTTGGACATTCACAGGCAATTACGTTATTACTTGGATAAAACTAAGGCTTTCAGAAAATCTGACCAGCTCTTTGTATCCTATGCTGCAGGATCACAAGGAAAGGCTGTCTCAAAACAGGCCATTTCAAAATGGCTAGGACATTGTATCCGTTTCTGCTACACACACCGTGGGAAACCTGTACCTGGTAACATTAGGCCCCATTCCACCAGGGCTACAGCTACATCAACAGCTTTCCTCAGAGGGGTACCAACCAAGGATATTTTGGAGGCTGCAACTTGGAGTTCAGTGCACACCTTCACCAAGCACTATCACTTACCTCTATGCTCTAAAACCAGAGCTGGCTTTGCCACTGCAGTTCTGCAGGGCCTACTAGCTTCTCCAAACCCTGATTAGTTCCACCGCCCATCCTTAGCTTTGGGATTCAACCCAAGTGTGATGACTGCAGCAGTGTAACACGATGAACATAGTACAGTTTTGTACCTACCATAAATGTAGATGTTCGAGTGTTCACACTGCTGCAGTCCAGGTTACCCTCCCTCCATCCCCTCTGACCTAGCTGAACTTTTCTATACCTTTCTATCCTGTACAACCTTTGTGGTGTATTTGCTTGTAACTGAAGGTATTCCTTTTATATGTTTTATTAGAAATATGTATTGCCTACCTACTTGGGGGCACCTGACATCTGGGGCAAGAAAAACTGAAGAAAATGGCGTCAGATGCCTCTTGTATACGCCTGGCGCACTGATTTCAGGGAAGAAACGATAGCAGCCGATGCCGGACCAAGACTTTGGAACTCTGGCCGACTGCGGGACCGCCTGACGGCAGGATAACCCAAGTGTGATGACTGCAGCAGTGTGAACACTCGAACATCTACATTTATGGTAGGTACAAAACTGTACTTTCTCATGATCCCTTTAGCCAGTTACACATGAGAAAAAGTCAGTGGTTTCTGAACTCTGTTTGGATTCGGCATTATCACCCTTTGTCTTTCAAACACCTGTGTTGAACTTGTAAAGGTGTTTTGCTGGTGGATAATACTAATTGTTTCTGAATCCAGGTCTTCCTGTTTTCCCCTCATAGCCACTTCCCAGTCTGTAACTATGGATGCCTGAGATTTTGCAAGGGGGACCAAGGTATTCAAAGTACAAGGTCTTTTAGGACCCTCATTTCAAAAGGAGAAGTATATAAACAGTAAAGAAATGATGGCATTAGTAAATTTATTGAAATCCTGAAGTCATTTGTTGAGCCCAGGACCTCTTTTGGTAATCACAGTCAACAACACTGTCATGCAGTATATAAACAAGCAAGGAGGAATTTGTTTGTATCACCTTTGCGGACAAAACCTTCAGAGCCAATTATAAATTATCTTTGCAAGAGGTGTCTATTTAATCATAAACCTTTTTTAATTATGGTAGTAATCTTAGTAGTAGTCCTCAACACTACCCTGAGATGACCTCCTAATGGTGATACCTGTTCTTAAATTTTTTTTTTTTTTTAATTTCTCCAAGTCTTACAACTTTCTAATACGATGATGGGGACTGGACGTCATTCCTCAAAGTATGATTAAAGTTCATCAAATTAGTATTGTTTTAGTCTTTGTTAGCCAGAAGTGCTCTTTGCAGCAACCGCAGTGTGCCCAGTAATGACTCCTGCAATTCATATGGAGTTGCATGTATCGGTAGCATATTGAAGTAGAGTTACAAATTCTTTTTGATAAGACCCGATGTTCTTCATCTCACATTGCTGCAGTCCTAACACTTGGGTAGTCCGCTGTCCCTCATTCGGCCCGAATATCAGAGCATAAGGCTGACGTCGGTCAGGGCGCATTTAACTGACATCAGAACGTCAGGGTACAAATGCGCATGACCGACGTCATATCCTCAGTCTTTTTTGCCGCATGGTCCGATGCAGAAGCAGTGTTGCAAGTGCCGTTCGGCGTTCTGAAATTTTTCGAATTCGGAGTTTCAGACCGAAGTCAGAGTTGGTTAAGTACCCCGTTGGGGAATATTTTGTTTTTTTCTTGCCTCAGTGGTTTACCGGATGTCAGAAAAAGTGAATAACTGTATTTCTTGTGGGAAACAGATACCGCATAGGGATTATCATAATTTGTGTATACCTTGTTTAGGACCTGAGCACGGCGTTGTTGGTTGCCGCTTTTGTGCTAGGTTTAATAAACGCACTATTAGCGGAGGTTGGATTGTGCAAGGTTGGTCTTTGGGAAGCGGTGCAATTACAAAATGCCGTCGGATGCTCCGCCCGGCTTCCTCAAAGAAGCGCAAGGACAAGGCAGTTAAACCTAGGTTAGAGGAGTCGTCCGAACCGGACGTCAGTTCTTTAGAGGTGTCAGGGGAACCGGTGGTTCCGGAGGCCTCTCTGGAGACCCAGGAAGAAACTCTGATTTTACAGGATGTGGCCTCCCAGGAGGCAGGGCAGGCTGTAGGGGCTTCTCAAGTAACTGTACTCCCTCCTTTCTAAGGGGCCTAGGCCCTCTTTTCTGCTGCCAAGGCTTCTCCTAGAGGCAGGCCTAGTTTAGCTCGTGGGTGTCTCTCCCAGTTCTTCAGGTGCTGTGCCCAAGAAGCACATGCTCAAAATGGCAGAGGATTTAATTACTTTAATTAGAGGTTCTATGCCCCCTCCTGATAAAAGGCCTAGGATGGAACCTGTGTTGGGGATTATGAGCAGGCTTGGATGTGTCTGAGTCTTGCTGAAGACTTGCAGGAGTATTCTCATTATTCTGATTCTGATATGGATGATTCTACTCCTTCTGCTTCTCCTCCTGAGGATTTTTCTTTTCAGAGACCCTTCACTCCATGAGAGAGCATTTTAAATGGGAAGGTCAGGATTTCTCTGATTCCAGGAAAGGCTTAGGGAATTTTTGTTTTTACCCCAGCATAGGCCTTTAGCTATTCCTCCTGTTCTGAATGTGGTGGAAGATGTGTTTGCAGAGGCTTCTCTTAATCCTGATTCTTTGCCTCCTGCTCCTGTTAAACCGGATAGGTATTACAGGGTGCCTGAAGCTCATAAGTATCTTTTAAGAGTCCTAGGGCAGACCCAGAAACTGTTAGCCAGGGGCCTAAGGGTGTTAAGGCTTCTGTTGTCAAAAATCCGGTTCCTGCAGATAAAGAGGCCAGGGCCTTGGATAGATGGGGAAAGAAAGTTTATACTTCTTCCACTCTAGCCATGAGAGCTTTGAATTGCCAGTTTCACATGTTGAAATATCAAAATTATCTCCTTTCTCAATTGAAATCTAAGGTTGATGCTCTGGCGGAAGGTATTGACTGTAAAGAGTTACAAGATTTAGTGCATGTTTCTGAGCAGGTGGGTAAGCATTCTTTGCAATGTGGTTTTGATGCTGTACAGGCCTCGTCTAGGGTGGCTGCCACTGGGTCAGTTCTTCGCAGGCATGCCTGGCTGAGGGATCAAAATTTATCCGACCATGTTAAAACTAGGATTTTGGATGCCCTTTGCAATCTGATGTCTTGTTTGGTTCTCCTGTTGAGGCAGTTTTAAAGAAAATGGAAGATAAGGCTAAGTCTATGCAGACTGTTAAAGATTTTTTACAGGTTCAGCCTCCAAAGTTTAGTAGAAATTGGCCTACTAAAGGGTGGGCGTATCCTTCTTATGATTCCCAGTCTAGGGGTAGATCTAGACGTGGCAGGGGCAGAGGTCAGGGCTCTTTCAGGCCCAGAACAGGAAGTTCTCCTGCACAGTCTTCAAGTGAGGGCAGGGGTCAGTCCTTTCGTAAACAGACCCAATGACCTACCTTTTCAGCTGCCAGAACCTTCTCGCCTGGCAGCACCTTTGGGAGGAAGGTTGGCACTTTTCAAAGAAAATTGGAGTTTGATTACCCAAGACAAATGGGTACTGGATATCATACATCACGGTTACAGGTTTTATTTCCATACCTTGCCTCCTTTCAAAGGCATGCCAGACATTCCTCCTCAACAAAGAATAGAGGCTCACAAGCAAATTTCACTACTACTCCAAATAGGGGCCATACAGCCGGTTCCTTTGACAGAAAGGGGCCTAGGATTTTATTCTCGCCTGTTCCTAGTCCCAAAGAAGGGGAACACGTGGAGACCAATTTTGGATTTGTCTATCCTCAACACTTATCTGGACATTCCCAAGTTCAAAATGTTGACGTTGCAGCAGCTTTTACCTCTGCTGGGCAAAGATCATTGGATGGTAACTTTGGATCTCAAGGAGGCTTACCTTCATGTTCCTATCAGACTGAGTTGCAGGAAGTATCTGCGTTTTCGAGCTGGGACTTCTCATTATCAGTTCTCTGCATTGCCCTTTGGCTTATCTACTGCCCAGAGTGTTCACAAAAGTTCTGGCTCCAGTGATAGCTTTCTTCAGGCTAAAAGGAATACAGATCTATCCTTATTTGGACGACTGCTTGATTCTGGCTCAAGGAAGGGAAGAACTTCTTCATCATCTGGAATATGTGATAGCAGTGCTAAGATGCCTGGGGTATTCTGTGAGCGAAATAAAGTCCAGTCTAGTACCCTCTCAAGACATGTGCTTTCTGGGTGTGAGACTGAATACAGCATCCCAGATGGCCTTTTTAACCCCGGACAAACAAAAGAGTCTATCCCTTTACTTCCATCAACTTTCTCATCAGTCCGGGCTGACTGCAAGGACAGTCCTTCAAGCCTTAGGGTTCATGGCATCTTGTATTCTGGTGCTTCCCAATGCCAAACTGCATATGAGGAAGCTACAATGGTATCTCAAAAATGTATGGACACAGCACTGCCAGGATCTGGACACTGTCATTCAAATAATACCTTGCATTCAAAAGGAATTTTCGTGGTGGGCTCAGGAATGTCACCTAAACAAGGGACTCTCTGTGACCCGGCCAGAGGCGAGTCAGATTTTAACGACAGATGCCTCAGACATAGCTTGGGGAGCTCATCTAAATGGAAAGTGGATACAAGACAAGTGGCCTGCCAGACTACAGCATCTACATATCAATATGAAGGAGATGTTAGCAGTCCAGTTTGCATTAATAGCTTTCAAGGATTTACTTCTTCCAGGGCAGGTGTTGATTCTAACAGACAACACAACTGTCATGTGGTACATCAACAAGCAAGGGGGAACACATTCTTATCCTCTATGCAGGCAAGCAATGATTTTGTGGGAGACTGCTCTCAGTTTACAACTAAGTCTTCAGGCAAGGTTTCTGCCGGGAGCACAGAACTCCTTAGCAGATGTGTTAAGCAGACAAATCATGGATCCCCACAAGTGGAAACTGGATCTTCATGTATTTCAGAAACTGACAGTGTCCTGGGGAACTCCAGACATAGATCTGTTCGCTTCTCCACTAAACAACCAGCTGCCAAAGTTTTGCACAAAGCGGTTTCATCACACAGCTTGGAAAGTGGATGCTCTTTCTTTCAGTTGGAAAAATCTTCATGTGTATGCCTTTCCACCTCTGCCTCTCCTCCCAAAGGTACTTCTGAAGGTCAGACAGGACAAGCCAAGGATGATTTTGATAGCTCCAGATTGGCCTCGACAGCACTGGTATCCACTACTGAGAAGTCTAGTAAGAAAGCCTCCATGGCCTTTGCCTTTGATTCCACATCTGTTGTCCCAGGAGGACAGTCATTTGCTGAATGTCAAACTTCACTCTCTTCACCTAACAGCATGGCATATTCTGTTTTAAACCATAGAGGGTCTCAACTTCCACAACAAGTTTTGAATGTGATTTTGGAAGCTAGAAGGCCTAGTACAAGGAAAGTGTACGCAGATAAATGGAAGAGATTTTTATTTTGGAGTGCAGCTAAGGATTTGGATGTTTCTGAGCCTGATTTAAGTGTGGCTCTTCAATATCTTACTGAGTTATTGGACAAAGGTTTGTCCTTCTCTTCTATTAAGATTCATGCTGCAGCAATTTCAGCTCACTACGATTGTGACCCACCATTGTTTTCTCATCCTTTATTCAAGCAATTTCTCAGAGGGGCAAAGAATATAAGACCCCCACGAAGAGCTCCTACTCCTGCTTGGGATCTCAATTTTGTGTTGGAGAAACTCACTCTACAACCTTTTGAGCCTGCAGCTACTGCTGAGTTAAAATATTTGTCATGGAAGACTGCTTTTTTGTTGGCCATTACTTCTGCAAGAAGGGTTTCTGAATTACAGGCCCTTATGGCAGTTGAGCCTTTCTTAATTTTTCACAAGGATAGGGTATCTTTACGTACCAACCCCTCCTTCATGCCTAAAGTGGCTTCTAGTGTGGCTTTAAACCAAACTATTCATTTGCCTACTTTTTATGCAAATCCCCAAACTAAAGGGGAAAAGATTTTGCACACCTTGGATGTTCACAGGCAGTTGCGATATTATTTGGACAGAACTAAAGGGTTCAGACAATCTCAGCAATTATTAGTTTCTTTTGCTTTGTGCTCTCAGGGCAAGCCTGTGTCAAAACAAACTATTTCAAAGTGGATTGGATTTTGCATTGCTTTCTGTTATTCCCATCATGGCAAAGAGATTCCAGCTGGGATTAGACCTCATTCCACTAGGGCTACTGCCACTTCAACAGCCTTTTTGAGGGGGGTGGCTACTAAGGATATTTTGGAGGCAGCCACTTGGAGTTCAGTGCATACCTTCTCTAAGCATTACCACCTTCCCTTGTACTCTAAATCTAGGGCTGGTTTTGCCACTGCTGTGTTGCAGGGCATTTTGGCAGCTCCTGCTTCATTATAGTTTAGCCATCCTCCCTTACCTCTGCTTTGGGATTCTACCCAAGTGTTAGGACTGCAGCAATGTGAGATGAAGAACATAGTACAGTTTTGTACCTACCATAAATGTAGATGTTCGAAGATCCACATTGCTGTAGTCCAATTTACCCTCCCTCCTTCCCCTCTGTTGTTAAGGTGGTTGTGTGGGTTGGTTTTTCCATCTGAGGTAAACTGCATTTGGTTTATTGCATTTTGTATATATTGTATATATTATACATATTTTTGGTGTTAGACTAGCTATTTGTTTAGTTGTGGTCTTTGGGTTTGGGCCTTTCTTTGTAGGGTCTTCTGACATCTGGGGCAAGAAAAGACTGAGGATATGACGTCGGTCATGCGCATTTGTACCCTGACATTCTGATGTCAGTTAAATGCGCCCTGACCGACGTCAGCCTTATGCTCTGATATTCGGGCCGAATGAGGGACAGCGGACTACCCAAGTGTTAGGACTGCAGCAATGTGGATCTTCGAACATCTACATTTATGGTAGGTACAAAACTGTACTTTGCTCCTACTGCTATTGGAACTGTCTGGTTACCTTCCACATTGCTCTCCTTTCTGCCTGCAAATCCTTGTGTTTTATGACTTTGTCTCTCTGCACATTAGACAGTGTTGTCACTACAGTTGAGAGGCGATTATCCAAGCGTCAGTTATCTAAATGCAGTTTTCTTAAGTTTTTGGGTAGGAAAAATCATAGTCTGAATAAACATTATACGTATTCGCTTGTGAATGTTTTTTTTTGTTTTTTTTAGCTTGTATTACAATATACTGAACCGTGTTTTGTACTTGCAGTAAATTTGTTTTATTTTTCTTGTTTAATGCTCATCAGAAACATTTTTAGAAGTTTTTTTATCTGGCTCAGTTATATGTTTGTGGATTATCCGAACTATCCTAGGTCCCAGTTAGTTTGGGTAATCGACTCTCTACTGTACTATATCTGGATGTCCTTCATGGATGCATCTGCAGTCATAACAAGTGGGTTGTCCTGTCGTCAGGCAGCCCTGCAGTCGGCCGGATTCCAAAGTCCGGGTCCGGCTTCGGCTGATGTCGCACTCCACCCGACGTCATCTCTGCTGGTCTTCGGGTATAAAAGCATCAGCCGACGCCATTTTCCCCAGTCTTTCTTGCCGCGTGGCGCCCGAAGCAGAAGCTGTTCGCAAGTGCCGGTCGGTCGGATCCAGAGATTACTTCTACCGAATACTACTTGAAGACTTCTAAAGCTAAGTACCCGGTTGGGGAGTCTTTCTTGCCTCAGCCGATGTCAGAAAAAGTTAACAATTGTTTAACCTGTGGGAAACAAATACCTCATAAAGATTTCCACTCTTACTGTCTGCCTTGTTTAGGCCCAGCCCACGACGTAGCAGCCTGTTCGGCCTGTGCCTCTTTCAACCGACGCTTAGGCGTCGGTCGGAGTTTGCAGAACAGTTTTTCGGTACTGATTTTGCGTACATTATGCCGTCCGGATCCTCCGACTACCCCAAAACGCAAAGATAAAGACCGACACTGCGGTCCGCGGTTTCGGCGAAACCACGGCAAAGCAAACATGAGTGTCTCGGTTTCGGCGAAACCGAGAAAACTGCTCAAAGTACAGCTGAACCTATTCTTACAACTGAGGCCCCTGCTACAATTCTTGAATCGACCTCAGAAATTTTACCCACTACGGTGGTTGACTTATCAGACACCATCCCCTTGGATGTCTCTACCCCAGCACGTGGTGCTGCTAGGCCTCCAGCAGCCATGTCCATTAAGGCCTTCGCCAGGGCTAAAGCAGCCAAGACTACTAAATCAGTGCCTGTTAAACCCCCCTCTTCCAGGCCCTCTTCTAGTTCTCAAATGCTTTCTTTGGCAGAAGATTTAATTTCTTTAATTAGAGGATCTCAATCTCACCCAGACAGGGCCTCTCAGCGCCCAGGGAAGAGACCTAGGGCAGAGCTCTCTGAGCCAGTGTCTTCTGATGATTCTGCTCATGAATCAGACATAACTGACCAGCCTGAGGCTCCCTTTCCAATTTTGAAGATTCTGATGCTGAAGAATCCATTCCAGCTGCTTCCCCACCAGAAGAATTCTCCTTTGGAGAAACCTTGCATGCCATGCGAGAACAGTTCCAATGGCAGCAACAGGATTTTTCAGACTCCAGAAAAAGACTTAGGACTTTTCTGCACCTCCCACAGCACAGGCCCTTAGCTATACCTCCTGTTCTCTCTGTGGTGGATGATGCTTTCAATGATGTTTGCTCCGCTCCAGATTCTTTACCCCTAGCCCCTGCCAAACCAGACAGATTTTACAGGGTGCCAGATACTCATCACCACCTTTACAAGGCCCCTCTTGCAGACCCAGAAACTATATCCCAGGGTCCCAAGGCAGTAGCCGCAACCACAGCTAAAAACCTATTCCTTCTGAAAGGGAAGCAAGGTCACTAGACAGATGGGGTAAAAGGTCTACACTTCAGCTACTCTCTCAGCTAGAGCTTTAAACTGTCAGTTTCACATGATACAATACCAAGAGTTTATGCTTGATCAGTTAACTAAAAGCTAACTACTGATGAATCTCTTGATAAGAAATATGTATTAGAGATGGTAAATAACATACAACAGGTTAGCAACCATTCCTTAAAATGTGGCTATGATGCACTGGAGGCTTCATTTAGATCAGCCATGACAGGCACAGTGATAAGAAGACATGCATGGCTAAAGGAACAAGCTTTACCGGATCATGTTAAAGCAAAGTTGCTAGATGCTCCTATGGACAAGACAAGTTTGTTTGGTACACCTGCCCAGCAGGTTATGAAGAAAATGGAAGAAAAGGCAAAATCTGTTCAAACTGTTAAAGATTTCCTGCAGGTCCAACCCCCAAGGTTTAGCAGGAACTGGCCTGCCAAAAATTGGTCCTTTCCTGACTCCGCAAAATTTCAAAGGGGCAGGAATAGACGTTCCAGAGGCAGAAACCAATCCAGAGGAGGTGCCTACAGAGGACGACAGTGGCAAGGTAACAACAGAGGCACAGACACAGCCACTGCCACTACATCAGCACAACCACAGTGACTTAATCCTAAATCCGCCCACCAGGGAACAAATAGCAGCTCCTCTAGGCGGAAAGTTAACCTTATTTTCAAAGAACTGGCACTACATAACAAAAGACAAGTGGATTTTACAAACCATAGATCAAGGTTACCGGTTTCACTTCCACACTTTAACAGTCAAAAGAGGAATGCCAAATCTACCTCCAAATCAAAAAACAGAGGCACTACGCCAGATAATGGAGTTAGCAAACATGAGAGCTGTGGAAAGAGTGCCAACAGCAGAACAAGGAAAGGGGTTCTACTCCAGACTATTCCTAGTTCCAAGAAAGGAAAAAGTTGGAGACCAATTCTCGACCTGTCCACCTTAAATACATACATCATTGTCCCAAAATTCAAAATGCTGACCCTACAGCAACTTCTTCCCATGCTGGGCAAGGAGTCTTGGCTGGTAACTCTAGATCTCAAGGAGGCATACCTGCACGTCCCAATTCGACCAATCTGCAGAAGATACCTCAGATTTCTTGCAGGATCAGAGCACTATCAATTCTCAGCATTGCCCTTTGGCTTATCTACTGCGCCCAGAGTATTCACAAAATGCCTGGCATCAGTAATCGCCATTGCAGACTACAGGAATTCAAATTTACCCATACCTGGACGACTGCCTGCTACAAGGGACAACAAAAGCAAGCTGACAACAGATTTACAAAGGGTCATTTACTTGCTACAAGGACTGGGATACACAGTCAATTTACAAAAGTCAAGGCTGATACCATCCCAAACAAGGACATTCTTGGGCGCGGAATTGGACACAGTACAACAAATGGCATTCCTGACTACAGAAAAACAAAAAGAACTTCCTCTTTACTTCTTGGCACTAACAAAACTGAACAAGTTAACAGCAAGAAAATTTCTACAGGCCTTGGGCTTCATGGCATCATGCATAATCTTGGTCCCATTTGCCAGACTACATATGAGGAAACTACAGTGGTACCTAAAGAATTTATGGTCCCAACACAGACACAGTCTAGAAACAGAAATCCCACTAATTCCATGCTTAAAACAGGAGTTCCTATGGTGGGCTCAGGCATGCCAGTCAAACCCAGGCCTGCCCTTCCGCAGATGTCAACCAAGCCAGACCATCACAACAGACGCTTCAGACCTAGGATGGGTGGCCCACATGCTGGACAAATGCGTGCAAGGATTGTGGACACAGGATCAAATTCACCTGCACATCAATCTAAAAGAAATGCTGGCAGTAAAACTGGCAATCCAAAAGTTCAAACCTTTCCTCAAAGAGGGCCAGTTGATGATAAGGACAGACAACACCACAGTCATGTGGTACATCAACAAACAGGGAGGCACTCATTCATACCCCCTATGCAGAATGACCTTGGAGCTGTGGACCCTGGCACTCAGCTACAACATTCAGTTACAGGCAATATTTGTACCGGGGAAAGACAATACTCTAGCAGACATACTAAGCAGAACCACCGGATGCCCACGAATGGAAGCTGCACCGGACATCTTCAAGACCATCTCAAAGAAATGGGGAATGCCACAGATAGACCTATTCGCATCACCTCTCAATCACCAGCTCAAAAATTCTGCACGAGGACATTCCACCCACTAGCATGGAAAGTGGACTCACTCTCCTTCAACTGGAAAGGCCTAACAGCATATGCATTCCCTCCTCTTCCTCTGATACACAAGGTACTACTAAAAATCAAGGAAGAACGTCCAAGGATAATCCTGATAGCCCCAAACTGGCCAAGACAACACTGGTACCCACTACTGAAGAGCATGTCTCGAACAACATGTGGCCAATACCCTGATGCCTTTGATGTTAACTCAGAACAACTACAGCATCATACATCCAAACCTAAAAACGCTGCAACTGACTGCATGGAACATCACATAGCAGCAGCTAATCCAGAACTTTCCCAAAGAGTTAAAGACATTATTCTTGAAGCACGCAGACCTTCAACAAGAAAGAACTATGCTGGAAAATGGAAAAGGTTTGTCATTTGGAGTACGAAGAGGAAAAGATGTGTCAAACATAGATATGCCTAACATTCTGGAGTATCTGGCGAACTTCTTCATTCAGGCCTGTCCTACTCCTCCATCAAGATACATGCATCAGCTATTTCAGCAGAATACAGCTTTGATCCTCCTGTTTTTCGCACTTTGCTCAGGCAGTTCCTCAGAGGAATCAAGAATGTAAAACCTCCCAGGAAACCACCATTACCAGCTTGGGACTTAAACTTTGTGCTAGAAAAGTTGACACTAGCACCCTTTGAACCAGCAGCAACAGCAGACCTACAACACCTGTCATGGAAAACTGCTTTCCTACTGGCAATTACTTCAGCAAGGAGGGTTTCAGAACTACAGGCCTTAATGGCAGTGCAACCCTTCCTAATCTTCCACCAAGATAGTGTCCTTGAGGACTAATCCTACATTTATGCCTAAGGTGGTATCCAGAGTATCTTTAAACCAGGCAATCCACCTACCTTCCTTCTTTCCCAACCCACAAAACAGCGCGGCAAGAATACTGCATACCTTGCATGTACGTAGGCAGCTACCCTACTACTTGGACAGAACAAAAAGTAGCAGAAAGACTGACCAACTTTTTGTAGCCTATGCAACAGGAAGGGAAGGAAAAGCTATTTCCAAACAGACAATCTCCAAATGGATAGGAAATTGCATACGATACTGTTACTCCTTCCATGGAAAACCAATTCCACAGAACATAAGACCTCATTCTACAAGGGCAACAGCCACTACCACAGCCTTCTTACGAGGAGTGGCAACCAAAGACATTATTGAGGCGGCTACTTGGACCTCCGTGCATACATTTGCCAAGCATTATAATTTGCCTCTTTATTCCAGATCCCGAGCAGGGTTTGCCACTGCTGTACTGCAAGGGATCTTAAACACACCATAATCTACCTTTATCCTCCTCCCTAGTTGGCTATGGTATTCTACCCACTTGTTATGACTGCAGATGCATCCATGAAGGACATAGTACAGTTTTGTACCTACCATAAATGTAGATGTCGAACTGGATAGCATCTGCAGTCAGGATTACCTCCCTCCTTCCCCTCTGTGGTACTCCTAGGGTGTTTACCCTCCTAATAGCTAGCTGTTGGGGGAGTCTTTATGGTGTATTTGTTTGTATATATGTACATATATGCTTATTGTTGTGTTTACCTCTATCTATTTGGAAACATTGGCATCTATCCAAATTTTACCCTGCAAGAGGGCTACTGGCATCTGGGGCAAGAAACACTGAGGAAAATGGCGTCGGCTGATGCTTTTATACCCGAAGACCAGCAGAGATGACGTCGGGTGGAGTGCGACATCAGCCGAAGCCGGACCCGGACTTTGGAATCCGGCCGACTGCAGGGCTGCCTGACGACAGGACAACCCACTTGTTATGACTGCAGATGCTATCCAGTTCGGACATCTACATTTATGGTAGGTACAAAACTGTACTTTTTCTCTCATCTGTTTTTTGAACTGTTTGTAATGGGTGATCCCATGAGCTATAAACTTCATAATTTTATATGATACGTTGTGGCTCATGTTTCCCTTGCTTTTCAGTTTATTCAGTATTACTGTTTGCACAACCCCCAATCCAGCATCCTTGCCACATTGTCTTTCAGTATGCAGTCCTTCTGCCATTAGTATATCACAACCAGCAACAAGATGTGCAATTGTTTCTAATTCTGTTTTACAAAACCTACAGTTGTCTGTTTCTCCCACATGTTCAATGGGCTTTGTAAACCAGTGTATACGTAGTCCACCGTCATGGGCCATCAATATTAACCTTTCGTCTTTTGGTTCAAATTCACCTCTTTTTAATTTAACCATTCATGTGTTCGATCCTGATCAACATGAGGTTGTTCCAGTAGTTTTCTATGCTTGCAGCTATATTTATGCATTTTCCACATTTTCTTGCCTTCTCATCTGATCCTTCATCGTATCTTTCTTTTTATCTACTTCTGGTTTGATTTCCATTCCCACTTAGACCGATATGCTTCTGCTAAAATAAGCAGGGAAGTCATATTAGACTTACTCTCCTCATGTTTTAAAAGCTTTAACTATGTTTGGGTCTTGGGAGGTCAGCAGATGTGTATGTAGTCATAAGATTACAGATCTATACATGTAATCCAGTTTCAAGGCGGTCCAGACTTCCTTCAGAACTGGGAATATATAATGTTGGTGTACACTGATTTTTTTATAAATCATTTGATGAGCATAAAGCATCCTCCTCGTTTTTTGTCCAACTGATCCAACAACTTTTGGGGCCAGTCAGTCACTCCAAAACTAAGTTAGGTCAGGAAGAGCAAATTGGTTTATAGCTTGGACTTTGTTCCTAGATGTCAGTGCTGTTTTCAGTATTAATTTGTCTTCTAAAATATTCATTGCCATGTTTTATTCGCATTTGTTCAGGTTTTATTGTTGATCCTTCATCAATCCTCGAGTATTTATACACTCCGTCTTGCTCAAGTTCTTTATATCACGTTCCTGTCCCAGACTGTTTTCTTGGTGCAGCAGCTTTCCTGCTTCACAGGTTGCTTTTGCACATTTATTTAGACCATATGACTTTCTTGTGTCATCTGAAAAAGTTTTGACCACTTGCACTTGTGCTTTCAGTTCCTCATCAGATGAACTGTACAGTTTTAAATCATCTACGAAAAGGAAGTCTTTACGCTTTGTTGATGCTCATCGTGTTACCCTGCTGCAGTCATCACACTTGGGTTATCCTGCCGTCAGGCGGTCCCGCAGTCGGCCCGAATTCCAAAGTCTTGGTCCGGCGTCGGTTGCTGTTGCTTCTTCCCTGACGTCAGTGCGCCAGGGGTATACAAGAGGCATCCGACGCCATTTTCTTCAGTCTTTCTTGCTGCCCGGTGCCCGAAGCAGAAGCAGTTCGCAAGTGCCGGTCGGCCCACACCTGAGATTTTCAGTCCGAAGTCTTCAATAAAGCTAAGTACCCCATTGGGGAACATTTTCTTGCCTCAGTCCGATGTCAGAAAAAGTTAACAATTGCATTTCTTGTGGGAAGCAAATACCTCATAAGGACTTCCATTCCTATTGTATTCCTTACCTAGGCCCAGACCACGACGTCACAGGTTGTCAGTTTTGCGCTAGGTTTAATAAACGCACTATCAAACGCTGTTTTGACTTCGCACGGCATTACTTTGGTAGGAAATTTAATTATATCATGCCGTCGGAGCAGCCGACGACCGCAATTCATAAAAAACGCAAGGATAAGGACAGGCAGCCTAGGAATAAGCCAGACCCCAAGGTCTCAGCTGGGCCTGTCGCCGGTTCTCCGGTTTTCAGTGAGGCGCCTATGCAGCCCCTGACGACCGCAGAGCTGGAACCCCAGACAGCTGCCGACTCCCAAGCGGAGTCTACTAGGCCAACGCAGCCATCTACCGACACCGGAGCAGAATTAGACACCGGTGCAGAGGAAACACCTTCGGTTGCAGAAGGTGTCTTCAGACCGACTACACTCACCATTAAATCTTATGCTAAGCTTAAAACTCCTTTAAAACCTAAGAAAACTGTTCATCAGTGTACAGGTCAAGGCCCCATGCCTAAGAAACAGATGCTTAAAATGGCTGAAGATTTAATTACCCTTATCAGGGGTTCCCATCCCCCTCCTGATAAAAGACCAAGACAAGAGGAGGATTATGCATCCTCTGACCAGGTTTCTCTCTCCTCAGATTCTTCTGAGGAACAGGAATACACTTTTCCACCTTATGAGGATTCTGATGCTGAAGACTCTATTCCCTCAGCATCTCCCCCTGAAGACTACTCCTTTGGGGAAACATTACATACCATGAGGGAACATTTCCACTGGGAAGGCCAGGATTACTCAGATTCTAAGAAAAGGCTCAGAGAGTTCCTTTTATTACCCCAGCACAGACCTCTTGCTATCCCTCCTGTTTTAGATATTGTGGATGATGTCTACTTGGAGTCTAGTTTAAATCCAGACTCTCTACCTCCTGCTCCAGCCAAAGCCAAACCAGACAGATACTACAGACTACCTGACTCACACAAATTCCTTTATAAAAGCCCTGTAGCTGACCCAGAAACCATATCCCAGGGTCCTAAGGGAGCAAAAGCTTCTATGACTAAAAATCCTGTGCCCTCTGAAAGAGATTCCAGAGCCCTAGATAAATGGGGAAAGAAAATATACACCTCTGCAACTCTGGCTATGAGAGCATTAAATTGCCAGTTTCACATGTTGAAATATCAACAATTCCTGATGTCTCAGTTAAAACAAAAAATGAGCACACATTCAGAACAGCCTGAATTCAAGGAAATGCAGGATCTGTTGCATGCAGCTGAATAGGAGGGCAAGCATACTTTACAGTGCGGATTTGATTCATTGGAAGCTTCCTGTAGAGCAGCTGTTACTGGCTCTGTCATTCGTAGACATGCTTGGTTAAAAGAGCAATCCCTCCCTGACCATGTTAAAGCAAAATTATTAGATGCACCTTTACAACAGAATGTATTATTTGGTGTCAAAGCAGAAGAGGTTTTAAAGAAAATGGAGGATAAGGCTAAATCTATGCAAACGGTCAAGGATTTCTTGCAGGTACAACCCCCTCGCTTCAGCAGAAATTGGCCAACAAAAAATTTGTCCTTTCCAGCTTCAGACAGATCACAGAGGGGCCAATACAGACGCCCAAGGGGTAGAGGTCAGTCACAGGGCCCTTACAAACCTCGCCAATGGGGTTCTGCTACCCAGAAAGGAGGAGAAGACAGGCCCCAAGCTAGCAGAAGGCAGACACAATGACTCTATCCTCAAACTACCAAGCAAATCTCTCCTGGCAACACCCTTGGGAGGAAAACTAGCATTTTTTGCAGACAACTGGCACATCATCACAAAAGATAAATGGGTTCTAAACATGGTCTCTCAAGGATACAGATTCCACTTTCATACCTTACCAAGGATCAAAAGAATGCCAAACCTGCCACCAAATCAATGGGCAGAGGCACAAAAACAAATTACAGCTCTCATGAACATGAGAGCCATTCAACAGGTACCTACACAGGAGCAAGGACAAGGATTTTACTCAAGACTCTTCCTAGTTCCAAGAAAGGACAAAGCATGGAGACCCATTCTGGATCTTTCAATTCTGAACACCTATCTGCAAGTACCAAAATTCAAGATGCTAACACTACAGCAGCTTCTTCCCATGCTGGGCAAGAATGCTTGGCTAGTCACTTTGGACCTCAAGGAGGCATACCTGCATGTCCCTATCAGACAAAATTGAAGACGATACCTCCACTTCATTGCAGGTTCAACACATTATCAATTCTCTGCACTGCCCTTTGGCTTATCTACTGCGCCCAGGGTCTTCACAAAATGCCTGGCACCAGTAATTGCATACTGCAGACAAAGAGGAATTCAAATATACCCATACCTGGACGACTGTCTTATTCAAGCAGAAAGCAAGGACATTCTTTTACAGCATCTGGCATTTGTCAAACACCTTCTAAGTTGCCTAGGGTACACAGTAAACGAAAAGAAATCAAAACTAGTGCCCTCACAAAACATAATATTCCTGGGTGCCAGCTTGAATACAACGGCCCAGATGGCTTATCTCACGCCAGACAAACAACAGCAGCTGTTTCAATATTTCAAAATAATGGCAACAAAGACCCAACTCCCTGCAAGAAAAATTCTGCAGGCCTTGGGATTCATGGCATCTTGCATACTAATAATACCATTTGCAAAACTGCATATGAGGAAATTACAATGGTACCTGAAAAGTGTATGGACTCAGCACATCCACAGCTTGGAAACAATGATTCCACTCATTCCCTGCCTTCAACAGGAGTTTCTATGGTAGGCACAGGCATGTCACCTCAACAAGGGTCAGCCTTTCACCTTACCCACAGCCAGGCAAACTATGACAACAGATGCATTGGACTATGCCTGGGGAGCACACATGGCAGGACACTGCATTCAGGGCAAATGGACTACAGATCAGAGACACCTGCATATCAATCAAAAAGAAATGCTAGCAGTGCAGAATGCCCTAACAGCTTTCAAGGACCTTCTACACCCAGAACAACTACTAATAAGGGCAGACAGCACCACAGTTATGTGGTACATAAACAAGCAAGGGGGCACACGTTCCTACCCTCTATGCAGACAAGCAATGACCTTGTGGAACACTGCACTGTCTTACCAGGTTCAATTACAAGCACAATTCCTGCCAGGAAAGAAAAACACATTGGCAGGCTACCTAAGCAGAAACATCATGGATCCACACGAATGGAAACTAGATCCACAAGTATTTGCAATGATACTTCAAAAATGGGGACGCCCAGACATAGATCTGTTTGCAAGCCCCCACAACCACCAACTTCAAAAATTTTGCACAAGGACCTTCCATCCACTAGCTTGGAAAGTGGACGCCCTCTCATTCAAGTGTATGCCTTCCCTCCACTGCCTCTTCTAGCAAAGGTACTGCTGAAAGTCAGATTAGAGAGGCCACAAATGATTCTCGTTGCACCAGACTGGCCACGCCAACACTGGTATCCAATTTTTAGGAACATGGCCCAGGGCCCACCATGGATTTTGCCACAAATTCCTCACCTGCTCACCCAGCGAGACAATCTGATTCTACACAGCCAGCTCAAGACTTTAAACCTGGCTGCATGGCAGATTACCTAAACAACCAGCCAACACCTTTATCCAAAGCTGTTATGGATGTCATTCTGGAGGCCAGGAGGCCCAGCACCAGGAAAACCTATTCAGACAAATGGAAAGATTTTGCCTGGAACCAGGCTAAAGGCCTAAATCCCCTGGAGCCGAACATTCCTCAGATTCTACAATATTTAACTGAGATGTTACACAATCATCTATTAAGATCCACGCCTCAGCAATTTCGGCTCATTACAGCATGGATCCTCCTTTATTTTCACATCCACTCCTAAGACAGTACCTCAGAGGGGCTAAGAACTTAAGACCGCCAAGGAGAGCTCCAACACCTACTTGGGATCTCAACTTTGTCCTGGAAAAGCTTACACTGCCGCCCTTTGAACCAGCTTTTTCAGCTGATTTAAAATTTCTTTCATGGAAAACTGCCCTACTACTAGCAATAACCTCAGCTAGAAGAGTCTCAGAGCTACAGGCACTAATGGCAGTGGAACCTTTCCTCATTTTTCATCGACAGATTTTCTCTACGAACTAATCCTTCCTTTATGCCAAAGGTGGTATCCAGTGTGGCCCTAAACCAAACCATTCACTTGCCCACCTTCTTCCCAAATCCCCAGAACAAAGGAGAAAGACTCCTGCACTCTTTGGACATTCACAGGCAATTACGTTACTACTTGGATAAAACTAAGGCTTTCAGAAAAACTGAGAAGTTCTTTGTGGCCTATGCTACAGGATCACAAGGAAAAGCTATCTCAAAACAGACCATTTCTAAATGGATAGGACATTGCATATGTTTCTGCTACACACATCATGAGAAACCAGTACCTGCTAACATTAGGTCCCACTCCACCAGGGCTACAACTACATCAGCAGCCTTTCTCAGGGGAGTGCCAACCAAGGATATTCTGGAAGCTGCAACTTGGAGTTCAGTGCACACCTTCACCAAACACTATACTTACCTCTCTACTCTAAGACTAGAGCTGGTTTTGCCACTGCAGTTTTGCAGGGCCTACTAGCTTCTTCTAACCCTGTTTGACTCCACCTCCCCTCCTTAGCTTTGGGATTCAACCCAAGTGTGATGACTGCAGCAGGGTAATACGATGAACATAGTACAGTTTTGTACCTACCATAAATGTAGATGTTCGAGTGTTCACCCTGCTGCAGTCCAGGTTACCCTCAGGGAAGAAGCGACAGCAACCGACACCGGACCAAGACTTTGGAATTCGGGCCGACTGCGGGACCGCCTGACGGCAGGATAACCCAAGTGTGATGACTGCAGCAGGGTGAACACTCGAACATCTACATTTATGGTAGGTACAAAACTGTACTTTTTCTGGGAGCCAAATTGTAGCCACGACCTAATCTGTTAAGTAAACAGTTTAATGGGATTATGGGCAAGACAGAAGAGCAGTGGTGACAGAGTTCCCCTGGAGTAATAATTTGTCCTTTGTCCTTGCTTAACTGCAAAGTGGTTTGCCACTGTTTCATGGTTGCTGTAATGTAATGAATCAGTATAGGGTGTATCTTATACATTTTTAAGCATTCTTTTATCCATGAATGTGGGATACTATCAAATGCTTTTTTGTAGTCTGTCCATGCCATACTTAGATTCTTCCTCTTTTTACAGTTCTCCATTATAACTTTAAAAACAAATCATCCTTTGTTCATATGATTTTCTTTTGTTACCCTTTTGTTCTCTTGCCATGAGTCATCTTCTGAATGACTATAAACTCTGTTGGCATCAAGTTCAGTGTGTATTTTATATGTCCTCAGAAGGCAAGCTATTGGTCTGTAGTTTTTATCATAGCTTGCAGGTTCGCCCTCGAGTAGAAGTATTGTTTTTCCTGTTAACCTTATTGGTGCCTCTTCAGGGTGTGCATATAAATAGTTCTTACTTATGGCTACATCTTCATGTAAAGATGTTAGTCCTTTTAGCTACAAGTTAGGCATTCCATGTGGGCCTGGGTTTAAGAGCTTTTCTTAACTTTAATCTTTCTGGCCATTCCTTCATCCAATTTTATATCCTGAACATTTGAACTTCTGATTCTTTTACTACTTTTATCCATTGAGCATATTTGTTAATGTTCCACAGGATCTTCTTAGATAGTTCTCCAAAATGTATCTATTTCTCTTTCTTTGGTGGTGGTTCAGTTTCTTTTGCCTTGTTTCCCGATTGTCTATAAAATTTTTTTGAGTCATTAACAAATTGTTTTATACTTTTCTTTATATTTATCTGCATATCTTCTAGGTTTTTCTGTCTGTGTTAATATTTTAGTTTATTATTTGTGATAGTGCGTGATAGGTCCTTATCTTTTCTGATACATCACATCTATCTTTGAGTATTTTTGTCAATCTGTTCCCTCTTCTGTACTCTTCTAACATTGATACTACTTGTCTTAATTGTTTTCTCTATTCGGTACTTTATGATGGCATACAAATTCTCCCCTTCCTTTCCCTTATTGCCTTGTGCTTTTGTGGCAAGCCTTTATCTGTTATTACTTTAGCTGTCCAGTGATATATCTTGTTTAAATGTTCATCGTGCATACAGCTGCAGTCATAACAGATGGGTTCTCCTGCCGTCAGGCGGGTCCTCGGTCGGCCGAATTCCAAAGTCTAGGTCCGGTGTCGGTTGTCGTCGCTTCTTCCCTGACGTCAGTGCTACAGGGGTATAAAAGAACCAGCCGACGCCATGTTCTTCAGTCTTTCTTGCCGCGCGGTGCCCGAAGCAGAAGCAGTTCGCAAGTGCCGGTCGGCCAGCTCCTGAGATTACGAAAAATTTGGAAACCGAAGTCTTCTTAAAGCTAAGTACCCGTTGAAACTTTTCTTGCCTCAGACCGATGTCAGACAAAGTTAATAATTGTATTTCTTGTGGGAAGCAAATACCGCATAAGGATTTCCATTCCCTCTGTATACCTTGTTTAGGCCCAGACCACGACGTCTCTGTCTGTCACTGTTGTGCTACATTCAACAAACGCACTATTAAGCGTCGGGCGGAGTTCGCCCAGCATTTTTTTGGGAAAGCTTTTAACTATACCATGTCGTCGGATACTCCGACACCGGTTTTGTCTAAAAAAACGCAAAGACAAGGACCGACACTCGAGGTCCGCGACCTCTACCAACACCATGCCAAAGACGACTACACGTGGTCCGGTTCTCAGTGAGGCGCCTACGCAGCCCCTGACTACCGACGACACTTCTTTGGCGGTGTCTCCTGTACCCGAGGTCGCAGGCTCCTTGGCCCACACACCGACTACAGATACCGAAGCCACTCTTGGCGTTGAAACACAGAATGTGGACAGGTCCACCTCCACTCAAGGTGTCTTCAGACCTTCTTCTTCTTTCTCCATCAAGGCTTTCACCATGTCTAAAGCAACCATGCACCCTAAGAGACCAGTTACACAGGGCCCATCTCCAGGCCCCATGCCTAAGAGACAGATGCTTAAAATGGCTGAGGATTTAATTACTCTAATCAGAGGTTCTCAGCCACCTCTGGACAAAAGGCCCAGAGTGGAGGAAGATTCCCCCTCCTCTGATCAGGGATCCATTATTTCAGAACACTCTGATGATCAGGAACAGGCTTACTCCCCTTTTGAAGACTCTGATGCAGAGGAGTCTATTCCTTCTGTATCCCCCCCCCCCCTGAGGATTTCTCTTTTGGGGAAACTTTGTGTACCTTAAGGGAACACTTCCACTGGGAAGGCCAGGATTATTCAGATTCCAAGAAAAGACTCAGGGAATTTCTTTTGTTACCCCAGCACAGGCCTCTGGCTATACCTCCTGTCTTGGACATCCTAGATGATGTTTACTCGGAGGCCTGCCTTAACCCGGACTCTTTACCTCCAGCTCCAGTTAAGCCTGACAGGTACTACAGGGTTCCTGACTCACACCAATTTCTTTACAAAAGCCATGCTGCTGACCTAGAAACCATCTCTCAGGGACCCAAGGGGGTTAAGGCTTCCATTGCCAAAAATCCATCGCCTTCCAAGAGAGATTCCAGATCCTTAGAAAGGTGGGGAAAAAAGGTATATGCCTCGGCTACCTTAACCATGAGGGCCTTAAACTGTCAGTTTCATATGCTAAAATACCAACAGTTTCTGTTATCTCAATTGAAAAGTAAAATGTCACAACCTGAACAACCAGACTTGAAGGAGTTGCAGGATTTGATGCATAGTGCAGAACAAGTGGGTAAACATACCTTACAATGTGGTTTTGATGCTCTAGAGGTCTCATGTAGAGCTGCTGTTACAGGCTCAGTCATACGCAGGCATGCTTGGCTCAAGGAACAAACCTTGCCTGATCATGTCAAAGCTAAACTACTAGACGCCCCTCTTCAAAAGGATGTACTATTTGGGGCAAATGCTGAGGAAGTATTACGAAAAATGGAGGTAAAAGCTAAATCAATGCAAACGGTGAAAGAATTTCTGCAGGTTCAACCACCACGTTTTAGTAGAAATTGGCCTTCCAAAAACTGGTCCTTTCCTGCCACGGACAGACCCCAAAGAGGCAGATACAGGTGCCCGAGGGGCAGAGGACAACCACAAGGATCGTACAGAGGCAGACAATGGCAAGCTCCTACACCAAGAGGTGGTGAGGACAACTCACAATCTTTTAGAAAGCAAACTCAATGACTTTCCCCTTTGCAGGCCAACCAGGTCTCAAATCCCCCTTAGGAGGAAAGCTGGCACTATTCTCGAAAAATTGGCATGTTGTCACAAAGGACAAATGGATCCTGGACATTATAAACAGAGGCTACAAATTCCACTTTCATACCCTTCCAAAAATGAGAGGCATGCCAAAACTGCCACACAATCAAAGGGCAGAGGCACAAAAGCAAATTTCAGATCTTATAAACATGAAAGCTATTCAAGAGGTACCTACACACGAACAAGGTCAAGGTTTTTATTCCAGGCTATTTCTGGTGCCAAGGAAGGGAAAAGATTGGAGACCTATTTTGGATCTTTCCATCCTAAACACATTCCTACTCGTACCAAAATTCAAGATGCTCACTCTACAGCAACTTCTTCCCATGCTGGGCAAGGAGTCTTGGCTGGTAACATTGGACCTCAAGGAGGCATACCTGCATGTCCCAATCAGACAAAATTGCAGAAGATACCTCAGATTTCTTGCAGGTTCAACCCATTATCAATTCTCTGCATTGCCCTTTGGCTTATCTACTGCGCCCAGAGTATTCACGAAATGCCTGGCATCAGTAATTGTCTACTGCAGACTTCAAGGGATACAAATATACCCTTATTTGGACGACTGCCTGATCCAAGTGGACAGCAAGCACATTCTTCTGAAACATCTGGCTTATGTAATAATGTTATTAAACTCTCTGGGATACACAGTCAACAAAGAGAAATCAAGGCTAATACCCTCTCGAAATATAACTTTCCTGGGTGCCAATTTGGACACAAACACCCAGACGGCCTACCTCATGCCAGAGAAGCAGGGGCAACTAATTCAATACTTCAAAAACACTGGCAAATTGCACCAGGCCGACTGCAAGGAAAATCCTGCAGGCTCTGGGATTCATGGCATCTTGCATCTTGCTAATCCCATGTGCAAAGCTGCATATGAGAAAACTACAATGGTACCTAAAAAACATATGGTCTCAACACAGCCACAGTTTGGAAACAATAATACCACTACTTCCATGTCTGCAAAAGGAATTTCTGTGGTGGGCTCAAGCATGTCAAGCAAACACAGGTCTTCCATTCAGCAAGCCTCAAGCAAATCAAGTCATCACAACAGACGCCTCGGACTACGCTTGGGGGGCGCACATGACAGACCGGTGCATTCAGGGCAAATGGTCCCAAAAAGAAAAGCACCTTCACATCAATCAGAAAGAAATGCTAGCAGTAATAAATGCTATTATAGCTTTCAAGGACCTTCTACAACCAGGTCAACTATTGATAAGAACGGACAACACGACAGTCATGTGGTACATAAACAAGCAGGGAGGAACACATTCCTATACCCTATGCAGACTGGCCATATCACTTTGGAACATGGCCATGGACTTACAAATGGAACTACAAGCACAGTACTTGCCAGGCAAGGAAAACACGCTGGCAGACAACCTAAGCAGAAATATGACAGATCCACACGAATGGATGTTGCATCCAAAAGTTTTTACAGAAATAATTCAAGAATGGGGAAGGCCAGACATAGATCTCTTTGCCTCCCACAAAAATCATCAATTGACAAAATTCTGCTCGAGGACCTTCCACCCAAAGGCCTGGAGAGTGGACGCGCTCTCTTTCAGCTGGACATCAATGACAGTTTATGCCTTCACGCCTCTTCCTCTGCTGCCCAAAGTCCTACTGAAGACCAGAGCAGACAGACCAAAGATGATCCTCATTGCTCCGGACTGGCCAAGGCAACACTGGTACCCACTCCTGAGGAGCCTGACTCATTCCCCCCCATGGACCCTGCCTCTAATGCCTCTTCTTCTGACTCAGCACAGCTTCAAAACTCTTCACAGTCAGCTAAAAACACTCAATCTAGCCGCATGGAAGATTCCTTAGCATCACAGCAGGCCCAACTCTCGAAGGAGGTGCAGGATGTCATTTTGGAGGCTAGAAGGCCATCAACTAGAAAAGCTTACTCCGCAAAATGGAAACGTTTTTGTGTCTGGAATGAGAAAAAGGGCCAGAACCCTGGAAAACTGAATTTACCTCAAATACTACAATATTTGGCTGAACTACTAAGCAGTGGACTTTCGTTCTCCTCCATCAAAATCCATGCCTCAGCCATTTCTGCAGAATACAACACTGATCCTCCTTTATTCTCTCACCCTCTTTTAAGACAGTTCCTCAGAGGGGCTAAGAATTTAAGACCTCCAAGGAAACAACCAATACCTGCTTGGGATCTAAATTTCATTCTGGAAAAACCAACTTTGCCTCCTTTTGAGCCAGCTGATTCATCAGATTTGCAATATTTGTCCTGGAAAACAGCTTTCCTTCTGGCTATCACTTCAGCTCGTAGAGTTTCAGAACTACAGGCCCTCATGGCTGTCCAGCCTTTTATCATCTTCCATCAGGACAGAGTTTCATTACGAACCAACCCTTCCTTTATGCCTAAAGTGGTATCCAGGGTAGCTTTAAATCAGGCCATACATTTACCTACTTTTTATCCCAATCCTCAAAACAAAGAGGAGAGATTACTACATTCCTTGGACATCCACAGGCAACTACGTTATTACTTGGACAGAACAAAACATTTCAGATAATCAGAACAGCTCTTTGTGGCCTATGCGATAGGAGCTCCAGGAAAGCCAATTTCCAAGCAGACAATCTCAAAATGGATAGCTCACTGCATATGCTTTTGCTATTCCTTTCATGGCAAAACTGTTCCTAAAGGTATTTGAACTCACTCCACCAGGGCCACAGCCACCTCTGCAGCCTTCCTCAGAGGCGTTCCTACCAAGGATATCTTGGAAGCAGCCACTTGGAGTTCTGTGCATACCTTCTCCAAACACTACAACCTACCATTATACTCCAAATCTAGAGCAGGCTTTGCCACTGCAGTCTTGCAGGGCATTTTGGCTCCTCCTAGTTCCACCTAGTGTCTACCACCCCTTTCTTAGCTTTGGGATTCTACCCATCTGTTATGACTGCAGCTGTATGCACGATGAACATAGTACAGTTTTGTACCTACCATAAATGTAGATGTTCGAGTGCTAATACAGCTGCAGTCCAGGTTTCCCTCCCTCCTTCCCCTCTAGGGGTATTCTTTTATGGTGTATTTGCTTGCAACTACTGTTTTTTGATTATATTGCATTGCATTATTTCATAATTTTATGTATTGCCTTCCTTCTGGGGGCACCTGACATCTGGGGCAAGAAAAACTGAAGAACATGGCGTCGGCTGGTTCTTTTATACCCCTGTAGCACTGACGTCAGGGAAGAAGCGACGACAACCGACGCTGGACCTAGACTTTGGAATTCGGCCGACCGAGGACCCGCCTGACGGCAGGAGAACCCATCTGTTATGACTGCAGCTGTATTAGCACTCGAACATCTACATTTATGGTAGGTACAAAACTGTACTTTCTATCATATGAATCTCTATGAATAGTCCTAATTACTGTGTTCATTTGTTTTATCAAACTTATTTTTGGGTATTATTGACTTTCTGTAGTGTGTTTCTTTCATTGATCTGTATATGTCTGTCCATCTCTATTAAATCAAGCAACTGCTCTTAGATTATTTTCTTCTAAACTGAGGGCATATTCTTTGTTCTGCATTTCCTATGAGAAATTTATAGAAAGTTCCAGAGCATCTTCTTGTGCCACATTCTCTTCAGTTTCATCCTTTGTTGTCTGTTGCTCTTTCATATGGGAACTCGCAGGCCTCTCACTCCACAACATTGACAGCACCACAGTTGCCACAGTTTCCTGATGTTCATGTTTCACTGTTGCAGTCATTACACTTGGGTTATCCTGCTGGCAGGCTACCCTCAGTCAGCCTGAATTCCAAAGACTAGGTCCGGTGTCTGTTGCTGTCGCCTCTTCCCTGACGTCAGTGCGCCAGGGGTATAAAAGTTGCAGCCGACGCCATTTTCTTTAGTCTTTTTTTGCCGCGCAGTGCCCGAAGCATAAGCAGTTTGCAAGTGCCGGTCGGCCGACTCCTGAAATTTTCGTGTTCGAATTTCAGATCCGAAGTCTTCATTAAAAGCTAAGTACCCCGTTGGGGAAACTTTTTTCTTGTTCCAGACCGATGTCAGAAAAAGTTAATTGTATTTCTTGTTGGAAGCAAATACCTCACAAGGACTTTCATTCTTACTGTATTCCTTGCCTAAGCCCTGACCACGACGTTGCCAGTTGTTGGTTTTGTGCTAGATTTAACCAACGCACTATTAAGCGTCGGTACGATTTTGCTTTACACTATTTTGGCAGAAGATTTAATTATGCCATGTCGTCGGATAGCCATCCGACTACCGGAATTCACAAGAAACGCAAAGAAAAAGAGAAGGACAAGCATCCGAGGTCTAAAATCGATGACGAGGCTTCTTCTAAGCCAGTCGCCGGTTCTCAGTGAGGCGCTTTCGCAGCCCCTGACGCCCGCTACTTTAGACCCGCAGGCCACTACCGACTCCCATGTGGAGTCGCCTAGGCCGCTGGAAGGTCAAAGTATTGGACCTTCGGAGACTATTCCCTCAGATGGATCCGGAGCCGCTGAACAGGCATCGGCTTCTGAGGGTGTTTTCAGGCCAACTCAATTATACATTAAATCCACTTCAGCTTCAAAGACAAGCACCCTTAAAGACAAAGAAACAAGTATAACAGCCTCATGGACAGGCCTCCATGCCCAAAAAACAGATGCGCAAAATGGCCGAAGACTTAATTACTTTGATCAGGAGTTCCCATCCCCCTCCTGATAAAAAGCCTAGGCAAGAGACAGAATATGAATCTTCAGATCAGGTTTCCATTTCATCTGATTCCTCTTCTGATCAGGAACACTCTCTTCCTCCCTATGAGGATTCTGATGCTGAAGAATCTATTCCTTCAGCCTCTCCTCCTGAGGATTACTCTTTTGGGGAACCTTGCATACCATGAGGGAGCATTTCCACTGGGAGAGCCAAGATTTTTCAGAATCTAAGAAAAGGCTCAGAGACTTCCTTTTACTACCACAACACAGGCCTCTAGCTATTCCACCTGTGTTAGACATTGTTGATGTATTTTCAGAGTCCAGTCTGACCCCTGACTCCTTACCTCCAGCTCCTGTTAAGCCAGATAGGTATTACATGGTCCCTGACTATCAGAAATTCCTTTTCAAAAACCCTGCTGTTGACCCAGAAACCATCTCTCAGGGTCCCAAAGGGGTCAAGGCCTCCGCTGCAAAAAACCCTACCCCCTCTGACAGGGATTCTAGGGCATTGGGACAGATGGGGAAAAAAAGATTTACACCTCCGCCACCTTGGCTATAAGGGCTTTAAATTGTCAGTTTCATATGCTCAAATATCAGCAATATATCATGTCACTGCTTAAACAGAAAATGTTGACAAATTCTGAATGTGCAGAAAACAAAGAAATGCAGGATTTATTGCATGCAGCTGAACAAGTTGGAAAGCATACTTTGCAATGTGGTTTTGATTCTTTGGAGGCCTCCTGCAGAGCCGCTGTTACGGGTTCTGTCATCAGGAGGCATGCTTGGTTAAAGGAACAAAGTCTGCCTGATCATGTCAAAGAAAAATTATTAGATGCCCCATTGCAGCATGATACTTTGTTTGGTGTTAAAGCAGAAGAGGTGTTAAAGAAAATGGAGGACAAAGCTAAATCTGTGCAAACGGTTAAGGATTTCTTACAGGTTCAGCCTCCAAGATTTAGCAGACACTGGCCTATAAAGAATTGGTCCTTTCCAGTGTCAGACAGACCACAAAGGGGCCGATACAGATGCCCAAGAGGCAGATCCCAGCCCCAAGGCTTGTACAGGTCTAAACAATGGGGTGCTTTCTACCTCCAAAAGTGGAGAAGACAAATCACAACCATAAAGGAAACAGTCCCAATGACTTCCCCCTGCCTGCACCAAGCACTTATCTTCTGGCAGCACCTTTGAGGGGAAAACTAGCATTTTTTCCTCAAAACTGGCACATAATAACCCAGGACAAGTGGGTCTTAGACATAGTTTCACTTCCATACCCTACCAAGGACAAACGGTTGGCCAGACCTGCCAAAACATCAATGGGCAGAGGCACAAAAGCAAGTCTCATCCCTCATGGACTTTTGAGGGCCATTCAACAAGTGCCAGAGCAAGAGCAGGGACAAGGATTTTATTCAAGACTGTTTTTGGTACCAAGAAAGGACAAGACCTGGAGACCAATACTGGACCTATCTATTCTAAACACATTTCTGGATATACCAAAATTCAAAATGTTGACTCTATATAGCAACATCTGCCCATGCTGGGCAAGAAGGCTTGGCTGGTGACTTTAGACCTAAAAGAGACATACCTGCATGTCCCAATCAGACAAACATGCAGAAGATACCTCAGATTCAAAGCTGGCTCAATGCACTACCAATTCTCTGCATTGCCCTTTGGCTTATCTACTGCGCCCAGGGTCTTCACAAAGTGCCTGGCACCAGTAATTGCATTCTGCAGACAGGAATACAAATATATCCTTACTTGGACGACTGCCTCATTCAAGCAGAGAACAAGGGCATTCTACTACAGCATCTGGCATTTGTAAAGAGATTTCTAACAGGCCAAGGGTACACATTCAACGAAAAGAAATCAAAACTAGTACACTCTCAAGAGATAATATTCCTGGGTGCAAGCTTAAATACAAATGTTCAGATGGCTTATCTCACGCCAGACAAACAAAGGCAACTGACTACCTATTTCAACCTGTTGGCAACAAAGGCCCAGTTATCTGCAAGGAAAATTCTGCAGGCTTTGGGCTTCATGGCATCCTGCATTCTACTAATTCCATATGCGAGACTGCATATGAGGAAACTTCAATGGTACCTAAAAAGTGTTTGGACTCAACATTGCCACAGCCTGAAAACAATAATTACCGTCATCCCCTGCGTGCAACAGGAGTTTCGTTGGTGGACGAAGGCTTGTCACCAGAACAAGGGACAGCCATTCACTTTACCCCCAGCCAGGCAGACATTAACAACGGATGCATCCGACTATGCCTGCGGGGCCCACATGGCAGGAAGATGTATTCAAGGAACATGGTCCGCAAACCAAATGCATCTACATATCAATCAAAAAGAGATGCTAGCTGTCCAGAATGCCCTGCCAGCCTTCAAGGACCAACTTCATCTGGGACAACTACTGATACTGATACTGATAACTACAGACAGCACCACGGTCATGTGGTATATAAACAAGCAGGGAGGCATCCATTCTTACCCCCTTTGCAGACTAGCCATGACTCTGTGGGAAACAGCTTTGACTTACCAAGTACATCGGCAGGCACAATTCCTGCCAGGAAAGATAAATACTCTGGCAGATGAACTAAGCAGAAGCCTCATGGATCACCACGAGTGGAAATTGGATCCACAAGTCTTCAGCATGATAACAAGGAAATGTGGATGCCTGGATATAGATCTATTTGCCTCTCCTCACAACTACCAACTAAAAAGATTCTGCACAAGGACTTATCACAGACATGCATGGAAAGTGGACTCTCTCTCTTTCAGCTGGAAAAGCTTAGCAATATATGCCTTTCCTCCTCTGCCTCTCCTCCCCAAGGTACTCCTAAAGGTCAGACAAGAGAAGCCAAAGATGATACTGATTGCCCCAGACTGGCCCCGCCAGCACTGGTACCCAATCCTAAGGAACTTGTCTCCATGCCCAGCTTGGACCTTGCCTCAGATACCTCGTCTACTATCCCAACAAAACAATCAGATCCTGCACAGCCAATTAAAGACCTTAAATCTGGCAGCATGGCGGATAATGTAGTAATACAAAACGCGCCTCTCACTGAAGCTGTAATGGATGTCATTTTGGAGGCCAGAAGGCCTAGTACCAGAAAATCTTATGCTGGAAAATGGAAGAGATTCTGTGCTTGGAACCAGGCACAAGGAATTGACACAGCTGTACCAAATATTCCTCAGATTTTGCAATACTTAACCGAGATGCTGGACAAAGGTCTATCCTTTTCATCAATCAAAATTCATGCTTCTGCCATTTCGGCTGGCAAGTCGGTACGTAAAAATCTACTGACAATCATTAGCGGACTGGAGTTCCGCTGTGGCGACCCCTAACCGGGAAAAAGCCGAAAGACACAAACAATACAGAGCCACCAATCTTTTCTCATCCCTTGTTAAGGCAGTACCTCTAAGGAGATCACCAACACCTGCATGGGACCTCAATTATGTTTTGGAAAAACTCACCCTGCCTCCTTTTGAGCCAGCCGCTACAGCTGATATAAAGTTTTTATCTTGGAAAACAGCTCTGCTCCTAGCAGTAACCCCTGCAAGACGAGTCTCAGAGCTACAGGCATTCATGGCTGTGGAACCTTTTATCATTTTTTATCCAGACAGGATTTCTCTGAGGACAAACCCGACATTTATGCCTAAGGTAATGTCCAGTGTGGCCCTTAACCAAACTATTCATTTGCCTACTTTTTATCCAAACCCACAGAATAAGGGGGAGAGAATTCTGCATTCTTTGGACATACACAGACAGCTATGCTTCTACCTGAACAGAACCAAAGCTTTCAGAAAGACAGAGCAACTACTAGTGGCATATGCTGCAGGATCTCAAGGAAAGGCTATTTCAAAGCAGACTATTTCAAAGTGGATAGGCCACTGCACCCGTTTCTGCTATTCACAACATGGCAAGCCAGTGCTTAAGGGCATTAGGCCACATTCAACTAGAGCAGCAGACACTTCAGCAGCCTTCCTCAGGGGAGTACCAACCAAAGACATTTCAGAGGCTGCTACCTGGAGTTCAGTGCACACCTTTACAAAGCACTATAATTTACCACTCTACTCTAAATCCAGGGCAGGCTTTGTCACTGCAGTTCTGCAGGGCCTCATAGCCGCTCCTAATGCTATTTAGCTCCAGCCTCCCAACATTAGCTTTGGGATTCAACCCAAGTGTAATGACTGCAACAGTGAAGCACGAAGAACATAGTACAGTTGTGTACACTTACCATAAATGTAGATGTTCGAGTGTATTCACTGTTGCAGTCCAGGTTACCCACCCACCATCCCCCATATCTTGGCTGCAACTTATCTGCTCTTCTCTAACCTATACAACCTATGTGGTGTATTTGCTTATAGATGAAGATATTATATATATTTTGGTGCATGCATGTTTTGTTGGCATATTTTTAGCCTACCCTTTAGGGGGCACCTGACATCCGGGTCAAGAAAAACTAAAGAAAATGGCGTCGGCTGCATCTTTTATACCCCTGGCGCACTGACGTCAGGGAAGAGGCGCTAGCAACCGACGCCGGACCTATACTTTGGAATTCAGGCTAACTGAGGGTAGCCTGCCAGCAGGATAACCCAAGTGTAATGACTGCAACAGTGAATACACTCGAACATCTCCATTTATGGTAAGTGTACACAACTGTACTTTCCTTCCCTTGCTGTGCAACTCCAGCTTAACTTTTGTACTGGTTTCCAATGGACAGCTCCAAAGTATCTTCATATGGCAACTAATCAGAAGTTTCTTGCTCCACTGGTTTCTCCTTAATTTGAGGATCCATTGCTCTTTCCTGCTGTGATGTTATCAGAGTTAGATTTACTTCAGTAAATACTTCACATGCAGGTAATCTATAACCTTAGTTTCTATTTCTTTAACTTCATTACTAATCCTCTTTTCCTCTTTGTTTTCTTATTTTTTGTGTTGTAAGATTTTCCATATCCAGATGCCTTTGCCTGTATTTCTCTTCAGATATTGTTGGTGCTGTTTTTTGTATTGATTAGTTTTGCTTTCTGCTTTGCATAAATATTGCACCATATTAAATCTTTCTTTCCGATTGCCATGTTTCTTCAGATGTCTCCTGCTGCTCCTTTTTCTCCTTACTTGGGCGACTCATTTTTTCGTCATGCTGTGATGTAACCTACAGCTGCAGGTACTACATAACTTCATCTTCTATTTTTTTTTAACTTTAATTTAATAATCATCTGTTATCTCTTTGTGATCTTATTTTTTGTAGTGTGAAATTTTCCATATCTGGCTGCCTTTGCCAGTATTTCTGTTTTAATATCTTGGTGGGGCTGTCTTTTCTTTACGAATTTGGCTTTGTGTGTTGCATAAATATTGCACAGTATCAGATTTCTTTCTTTCCCATGTCCGTATTTCTTTTTTATACCTTTCAAATATCTCTAGATTTTATTCTTTATATTTTTTCACTTTCTCAGACACTTTTTACCAAACAGCCCAAGGCTTCTTGGTCTGTATAATGTTTTTCATAAATCTGTTGTATTAATGAACATAAATATTTATTTGAAGCTTCTGACAGTTTTTTTTTTCTATTTTTGAAAAAAGGTTTGAAATGTGTCCCCAGAAGTAGATTTAATATTCGTGATGTCTTGATTGATTGAACTAAAAGTTAGTAGGAAAATGAATTTAGTGCTTATGTTTGAAGGACCAGTAAGCTTTTGGGAATAGTAAGAAGGATTTAGTACACAAATTAAGTTTCCTGTAACCACCCCCCCCCCCCCCTTGCAGGTCTTTGAAGTGTCATGTATGGCAGATTTGTAAGAGTTTTCAGTTAAAAAGTAAGGGTTTTAAAAATACAATCTTACCCAAAATGAATGTAAAGTATTAGGTGAACTGAAAGGGGTGGCATTGTGCTTGTGGATATGATAGACTTTTCTTCAAGTGTGTATCAGATTTTGCAGCATACCAAAACATATCTCCCAGTTTTAAGAAATGAGACAAGTGTAGCCTATTGGAAAATCGATCTTATGCTTGAAGATCTTCTATTGTACAGCAGGATCACCCCTAAAATTTATGAATTTTTAAAAGTGGGTAGGCCAAGGCCACCATCTTTTTTTTTTTTTGGAATCCCTAAAATCCACAAAAGTACTACTAACCTACCTTATAGGCCAGTAGTGGCTGCTAGTGGTTCAAAAACCCATCCAGTGGCAGCTTTCCTGGGTCAGTCTTTGAAAAGAAGCTATAGGTGATGTGGTAAGGGACTCGTGAGACTTTCTGGATACCCTAACTCAAGACCTTGTTTCTGATAAAATATGGTTTCGTAGCTATAGTGGATTTGTTTTCCGCCAATCCTGTGGAAGGATGGTTTAGATTTTTTTTCCTTGACAGTTTGAATTTTTAAAGGGAAAGGACGTCAACTTGTTTTTGGAACTTATGACCGTTATTTTGGAAAATAATTTTAATTATTTTGAAGGGGAACCTTCCAGCAAATAAAATGTATCGCTATGGGTGTTGCATGCGCCCCATTGTATATGAATTTAGATTTACTTGGCTGGGAGAAAGTTTGTGTGTTTACTTCTTATTATTTTAAATTTATTAAATTATATACAAGGTTTTTAGACAACTTTATTATTTGAGAAGGTCCTGAATAGATTGTAGAGACATTTGTTGAATATTTAAACCACACCACTGAATTTTTGAAGTTGACTTTTAATTGTAGTAAAAATGGGATAAACTGTTTAGATTTCAAGGTAGATATTTTTGAGGGAAAATTTAAGTCTAGAACTTTCAGAAACCTACGTTCAGCAACTCGTATTTACCTTTTTTCTAGTGCACAACCCTTTAAACAAAAAAAGGATATTATAAAAGGGCAATATCAGTGCTGCAAGGATGACCTCAATTGTTAATGACTTTCTGTAAGAAATTAAAATTATTTCTAGATTATTTATGGAAAGGAGTTACCAGAGAAACTAGTTGCTGAGGTTTCACAGGAGGTTATCACGGGATGGGGGACAAAGTACAAGCCACTAATTGGAGTTAAATATGTAGATAAGGAGAATGAACAGTTAAGGTTGAAGGAGTATTTTAAAAAGCTGTGATTTGGAATATAACCACGTTGCAGTTGCTATTAAAAGTATCATATCAAACAACTAGAGTATGTTGAGATTTAATACTGAATTGGTTGGAACATTGAGTACGGATCCAAAATTTATTTTTAAGACAGGGAAAAATTTGAAGTGTATCTTTTGAAGGGAGTTTTAAAAGGAAAAAGGAGAAACATTCTGGGGGTACCAACAAATGTGGGTGATGTCCTTATAATAGGTTTATTTATGAAGGGAAAACTGTTGTATTAGGGAATGCTCTTCGTAGTAAGATTTATTGTAGAAAAGGAAACTGTTCCAGTAAGAGTATTTATTTAGCTATATGCAAAAAAATTTACATGCTTATAGATAGGGATGATGGAGAAGACCCTCAATCAAAAAATTTATGAACACACCTACAGTATTAGGACAGAGAATACCAACAATGCTTTCATTCTTTGACAAAACCAACACATGGTGGCTTCCATTTTTTGTGTCATGGAGCAGGTGAATGTGCCCCCTAAAGGAGGTGATTGGGAAAACATGCTGCAGTACAGGGAGACCTGGTGGCAGTTTAACTTGAATGCTTTCACTGCGCCAGGTTTGAATGATTGTTTTTATTAAGGCGTTATTAAAACATAGGGCTTCAAAATTATGAGAGCGGTATGTTTTGTGTTTTAATCTTACAGGATTAGGTAGTTTTTTAAGTGAGTTTTCTTAAAAATTTTAATGTATTTTAAGTACATTTTTATGGCAGTATAGTATTTATATCAGAGTTAATTCTGAACTGTCCCTGTGGTAACAATTCTTTTTGATTTCTATTACAATTTTAAATATATATATTTTTTTATTAAACATTAGTTATTTTTTTCTGTACAGTGCTTTTTATATATTTTTAAGACATCACTTGGTTTATGTACAGGCAAGTTAGGAATATTAGATTATCAGTGTTTGGAAGGATAGTTTCCTTTAAATACCTTCAAAAATAGCACCAAAAAATACAAATGTCTTTGAGTCAGTCACCACAGTTGTGGATGAAGGCAAGGTGGTTCATACAGCCTACCTTGATCTGGCCAAGGCCTTTGATACCATTCCCCACTCAGAAATCATAGAAAAACTCACTAAACTAGGGATCAACCCCTATATCATTAGGTGTGTTGCAAACTGGCTCACAGATAGAACCTACAGTGTGAAAGTAGCTGACTCCAAGCCAGACTGTCGACCAGACAAGAGTAGAGTCCCACAGGGTTCGGTCCTGGATTCTCTCCTGTTTAGTATCTACTTCTCTGAAGTTCACGCCAACACGAAGGGACTCTGAGATTGTAAGTTGGGAGCCATAATTAACTCCCCAAGTGATGTTGGCATCCTACAGAAAGGACTCACTGAGACCAGTGACTGGTGTCAGAACCATGGCATTAAGCTCCATGCCAAAAAATGTGTCGTCATCTCTTTTGGGAAAAACCCTGTTCCCATGAATTACCACATCAATGGTAGTCCACTGAACATAGAAGGCGTCATAAGAGATCTGGGAACACAGGTTGACAGCAACCTCTCTTTTGACTACCACATTGCTACTGTGGTCAGAAAGTCCTTCTATGTGGCACATCTCATTACTAAGAGTTTGCAGCCACATTGTCTCCCTCTACTCTTCCCTCATTATGCCAGTCATAGAGTACAATGCCCCATTTGGCATGTACCTCACTAGACATCTACAACAACTGGAGAGGCCGCAAAAATACCACACAAAAAGGATTTTAGGCCTTAAACACTTGTCCTATATGGACAGACTAAAACAAAACTCCAAACTATTCTCTGTCTCATATCGCCTACTTAGAGGCAATCTCTGCTTGACTTAAAAAGCCATGTCTGACCTAGCTCTGTTAGAAATGCTACATCTAAAGAAATCCCAATCTCTCTGCACTGCAGGCTCCAGATACCTCAACCTCATTACCACAATCAGCAGAACAAGCTGGAGGGACAGGTTTATAACCCAGGCGTTGCCCATGCTATGGAATAGACTTCCCATACACGTCAAGCAGAGTGCCTCACTGGCCCTCTTCAAGAAAAATCGTGATGAGTGGATGGGAAATAGAAAATTCACCCTGGGGATCACTCCAGTGGCTCTACTTGACAGAGGCACTGGGAACTATGTTCGGGTGGCACGATGCCAGGTTTATCCTATGGGATAGGCTTGTAAAGGCTCCAGGGCCATTAGCCTAGTACACACCTATGAACTTTTGAACCTATTTAAAATGTCCTTTTAGTACGTGCGAAAGCACTCAATTATACGTGTGTGATTTCAGTAAATTACTTGCTTTGTGTAAGTATTTTCGTTTCCTCTGATTTGTCTGGAAATTCTGCACAATAGATAATACATAATTGATCCTCAATAGTCCACTCTATTGTCTCTTTTGGCCTATCAGTTTTTTTGGACTACTACTTCCTTCTACAATGGGGGACATCCCCCCCCCCCCCCCCCCCCGGGCCTAGCATAGTCCCACTGTAGGAATGTTTCCGTGTCTTGAGGATTCTAGACTGTTTTTTTCCAGTCTTGGCACCAGTGCATCTACCAGGATTGGGCACTTTTTTTTACTCTGGGTCTCATGCACACAGCTATATATTTTTTTTATTTTTTAACCTACCTCTGTACTTTTGATATATGCTGTATAAAATACAGTCTATATATCAGTGTCGTTTTGGTGAGATTTTGTGAAGAACTGGGTTCATCTCATGAAGATACTCACTAGGACTTGGGAATGAGTTCAGTTCCAGCAATACTACTCTCTTTTACTTGTTGATTTATCATCTCTCCATTCGGACTGTTCTTACCCTTAAAACATTGCCAGTATACCCACAAATGAATTCAGTTCCCACATTTTCTTGCCCTCAGCCAAAAAAATCAGCCCTGAGCAGCTATTAAATGCCCTCTTCAGAGCAGAAAGTGCAAGTTGATTCTGTCGTAACAACATTCAGTTTTTAGTGTTGACCAAGAGACAGCCCTGTATCCCCTGATTTCCTTTGAAGACCTTTTCAGGCTTAGCTTCTTTACCATGTTTGTGCCTGAGGCCTGGAGAGTAGCTATAGTGGTGTCTGTATGACTAATGTTGGGAGACTCTAGATCAGTTAATGTTAACCAGTATTTTGTAAGTAATGGAACATGTTGGTGTGAAGCTCATAAAGACTTTGTCAGCCTTCTGTGCTTCAGTCTGAGCCAGTGTAGCTTTTGAAAGGAAGGCCCTACCTGCTGAATCTAATGAAATTCTCTGAGCTGGTAATTGAGGGTCTGGACAATAGGTTAGCTAGATCCAGGTAAGCAGACTGTACTGCAACGCATTCACTTGAACATTAACCCCTCTGTGTAACCTGTTGAATAGCTGATTCACAAACAGACCCCATGCAGTCAAGGTTAGTGGCCTACTTTCCTTTAAAAGGCTTCATCACAAATGTCTCACTGAAGGGTTCCATAATAAGCCTGTTCCTCTTCAGCATACACTTTGCTGAAGTCAGAGGTCTCTGGCTGACTGAGTTTGCAGGTGACTGCAAAATTGTCACAACTCTCTCCAACTGATAACCATGTCCTGCAAAAGGGCCTAACCCAGGCAAATTCACAGTGTTTGAGCATGCACTTGTGTTCAGACAAGTACAGTTTTTATACAGCTTGGTATCAAGAACATCCTTATGCCTCCATCATAAATAGTATCCCACCTCAAAGTTAAGTCATCCACTGTTGCAAAACACTGGAGGTTTATGTTCCAAAGACTGCATCAAGAATTGTTTGGGGGGAAAAAAAAATCAAATTATGGACACACATTTCAAACACATTCTGTCATCTCTGGAGCCGCAAGGGTTGCTGAAGAAATGTAAACAACAAAACAGTTTGTCAAAAACAAATCTGTACATTGGTAGTATTCATTAGGTTTTAGATCTTAAACTGGATTTTTTGTCATAATAGAGTAAATGTGTAATATTTTGTAAACAACTTAAAATGTCTTCAGTCTTGACCTACCCAGGGAGTCATAGAACCAGTCCCTTTTTAAGTCAGAGGGGCAAAGGCTTCTATTCCAGAATGATTTTGGTACCAAAGAAAGAAGCCTCATGGAGATGAGTACTAGACCTTTCATTTTTACATCAGTACGTGAAAGTTCCAAAGTACAGAGCTTATTGAGACTCATTCCTCACACGAGTTAATTGGTAAAAACCTAAAAGGTACTTACTACCATATTCCCTTAGCCAGAGACTTGGTTTCTGAGGTTCTCCGTTTCTGGGTCACATTATCAGTTCAGTACATTAGCTGTAGATAAACCAAATGTAGGGTTGCCACCTTTCGTTGTGGCTAAAATTGGAGTAAGGCCACATCCCTCGCATCATGTGTAAACCTGCCACTCCACCCTCTCTCCCGCCCACATTTCTACCATTCTGTGGTGTCACTATAAAATCACCCGACTGGGAACGCCCTCTTTTTCCGTTCCCAGTGCCTTCTTTTGGCCAATTTACTAAGCATAGTAAATCAGCCAGTTTAACAAACTCCAGTAGTCTGTTTCCGTTTTTGAAACAGAATACTGGAGTTTGTACAGTGTTTTCTGGACTACTGGAGAATATGTTTGATTTCCGGATCATCCGGAAAAAAATAAACGGAGGGGTGGTAACCCTATCTACAGCTAGGGTTACCACCTGTCCCTCTTTGGGTAGTTGTGTTCTGTTAAAAAACATTAAAAAACGGCAAATGACCCGAGATTTTAGGACAAAACATATTTCCTAAGTTTTCATTAATCGTTGCATAAATCAGTTATTTTGTACTTGAAACACCTACATGCTATAAGAAATAGTGTAAGCAACTTAAGTACTACACAAGTAAGTTTTTATTTTGGGGAAAAAAGTGAAGTTCTGTCCTTTACATTGGCCATGGATGTGTTTTGTACTACAAAATGTCACATTTCTACAGAAAATGTTCCACTTTGGGCATTTGAAAAGGTGACAACCCTGTCTACATCTCCAAGGGTATTCACAAAATGTGTATCACAAGTCCTAGCTTACTGCAGACATGCACTTCTTTCATTATTTAGATAACTTGCTTCTCTTTCCAGTGTGTTTATCCAGAGGTTGGGACATTAACATGGGTTAATTCTCTTCTTTTGACCAGTCTGGACTTCGCAATAAATATTGCAAAATCCTCCTTGAACTCCATCTGACAGGATTGCGTTTCTGGGATACCTTATAGATTCTTCTCTTCAAAAGGCCTTTTTAACCCCAGGCAAGGTGGATTTTTATCCGGAATGTTTCCAGCTTCAGACTTCTGCAAGAGAATTTCTGAGAATCCTAGGGTTCATAGGGTCTATGATTCTCATGATACCTCTTTCCTGATTACACATGAAAAAGATGCTGAGGTTACTAAAAAAAAAAAAATCATTTGTATTCTGTGGTGCTTTAAATTCCAGTTTTGGGTGTTCTAAGAAGGAAACTGCATTGGTGCAAACAACTGAACCCAGGTCTTCCCTTCTCTCCTCAGACTCCAATGCAGTCTGTCACCACAGATTCTTCAGATTTTGGTTGGGGAGCAGTTTCCAGAGTGTTAAAAGTGCAAGGCCTATGGAATCCTTCAGGCAGACCAAAGCACATCAAGGCGCATGGATCACAGCCAGCATCTGTCATAAGCTGAAGTCTGTCCATCACTTTTGATCTCCAGGACCTTTCCAAGTGATTACAGACGATACAAACAAGTAGGGAGGTACAAGGTTGTACCCCTATGCAGGTTGGCAGTGATAGCTTGGGAGTAAGCGATTCAGCTTTCTTTAACCCTCAAAGCATGTTACATTCTGTCATAGGCAGACAAGCTTGAGTAGGACCCCAACAGACTCTCACAAATGGAAATTGAATGAGGGGATCTTCCAGAAATTGTTTTGAACACCTCAAATAAATTTGTTTGCCTGTTTTCAAAATGGACAGCTGTAACCAAGCTTTGTTCCAGGGCTCCTTCCAAGCATACCTGGAAAATAGATGCATTTTCATTCCTTTGGAAGAGAATATTTCTTGAGTTTCTACCTTTCCTACTGATGTCCATGGTGTACCCCAAAGTAAATGTGTCTCCCTTTTGGCCCAGGCATCATTGACTCTCGCTTCCTATGGAACTGGCCAAGGGCAGTTACCACAGGCTTCCTCATTGAGTAGATTTACTCACATAAGACAGTGGGAGTTTAACACCCAAATATCAGTCAGCCTCAAGTGACAGCCTAGATGATTCAGTCCTAATACATTTAGGCACTTATTTCATGAGGATGGGTAGCAGTTACTAAGAGACGAAAAGCCTGCTAGTAGAAAATCCTATGTTGGTAAGTGAATCGATTGTCTAGTTGGTACCTATTAGAGATTTTTTTATCTTTGATGCTCAAATATTTGAGAGTTAACGTTTCTCTGGCTTCACTTTTTCCTCTGTAAAAGTTAATCTTGTGGCTATTTCAGCATGTCTGTCCATAGATCCCTCCTCTTTTGTGTTTGTTATTAAAGGTTTCCAAAAGGAGTTTTATACCTGCAGCCTCCTTGTAAATGGTTTGCTTCTCCTTGGGAACTCAAACTATATACTGAAGAAATTGAATGTTACCATTTTTTAACCAACCCATCAAGCTGATTTAAGGTTCTTGAGTTGGAAAACTGTGCTCGTCATTGCTCTGACATTTGCAAGAAGAGTATGAGTTTCAAGCTGTTATCGTGGGTGAATCCTGTTTCATTTTCTATAAGAACAACCCCCCTCACTCATGCCCAGCGTGTTCTTTGGTGTTTACTTTGATTCAAGTCATCAGTTTCCTAGTTTTCTACCACCAATTCTGTATACTGTAGACGTGCATAGGTAGTTCAATTACTATGTTGACAGAGCGAAGCCCTTTAGAAAAGCCAATTAGCTGTTTATCTCTTTTCAAGAGGCAAACAGTGTACACCCTTTGTCTGAACAGGCAGTTTCTAGTTGTTTTTTTTTTTTTCCCACCATGACAAATCCCAGTATTGCGGCACATTATTCTTCAATAGTGTTGTCTTGTAGTGACATATTGCCAAGGGATGGACTCATTCTAAAGGCAGCCACATGGTCTCATCTGCATACTTTTACAAAGCATTACAAACTGGATTCCTTTTCTAGGTCCAGGTTAAACTTTTCTATGACTGTTCTCTTGGGGCTCCTGAATCCATATCCCTCCTCCTAGGATGGATAGCCTTTTGTATTCAACCCTTACAGCTTAAGGGCAAATAACAGCAATGGGAATGATGTACATAGTATAGTTGTGTAAGTTACACTTACCCATATCAGTAGGGTGAATTCCTCTTTGCTGCAGTAGCCACATCCTCTTTCTATACTCTATTCTTGTATGTAGTCATAGCTTGGTATGAAGTAGAGTTGTGTTTGTTTCTACTTTATATTAGTTTTGTTTCTGTTGATTATTTCAGGATTGTTAGGCTGCTTTTTCATTGTGTGGTCAAGAAAGTCCTGAAAAAAGCTTCACCCTGACTGCTGATTTCCCTCCTGGGGAGATGGTGCTTTTTGAAGTATACTGACTGTTGTTTCTTAGGTGGGAAACAACCCATATAGTCTAAGGGTTACTGCAACTGTGAAGAAATTGAACATCTTAAGTTATGGAAAAGTGCAAATTGCACGTTATCCTCATTACCATTCCCTCTCTTATTTATTTTATTTATTTATTTATTTATTTATTTTATTTTACATTTGTTGACCGGGCTAGTCCAGCTGGATAATTTCCATTTTCAGTGGAGGCCCGGGGAGAAAAGCTCCATTGATTAAAATAAGGTTATAGAGATTAAACAAATACAATAAATGTGAGAAACTAAAACAGTGGGCAACAATGCATACATATTAGTTTAGATAAAGTAATACAAAACATAATTTACTATCTACATACTATTGTGTGAGAATAGGGTATTTACTCATTTTAAAATGTCTAACAGACAAATTACCATTCCCTCTCTTCTTCCACCAGTTTGGTCTTAACTGGCCTGAGTAATGATTTGTAGCATATTGTCGTAAGTTTATTTCATTATGTTTGTAGTGGTAGTGATTCCTCTTCATGGAGAATGTAGACATCTAGAATAGGGTCCCGAGGAATGCAGTGCTATGGGAAAAGGGTGAGGAGACTGGAAACCTAGGAAAGTTCCTGTTATCGTTTAGCAATGAGAATGGAACTGTTAATCCAAGTCTGTCACTATGGTAAGTACTTAACAGTTGACTTTGGAGATCCTTTGTCATAGTCCATAAAAGTAATGCCAGCAAGACTTAAAACCAGTTGTGAGTACTTTCCAAGGCCACTTCTCACCAGAAGATTGCAAAAAGGGAAGAGAGAAAGTGAGGCTTGTTATGACAGTTCTTACCATCTATTTTCTGTTATGGACAAAAAGGAGCCTGAAGAACTTGAGTGCAAGTGTGGAACCAGGGATTCCTCAATGAGGCAAGCATTCTGAATATTAGAAGTGTTTAGGGGGGCTCATTTCCTGGTGTCTTGTGATCATTATGCCTTGTTTAAGGCTTTTGCCCTTAAAGATGGAAGAAATTGCTAAAGCTCAAAAAGCTTAAGGCTGTCCCCATTTCCTAAGCTAGTAAGATTTCTCCTGCTGCCCCCCCCCCCAAGCCTGTTTAAAGCTGCAGGAGGTTGACTAATGCTGAGCCACACCCAGTCAGTCACCATAAAAAACAAGACTAGGACCCACCCAAGATCTGTGCATCTAACGTATGGTAGCTCCTTGTCAGCATAGCAGTATATCCATTTTCCAGGCTTGAACTCTGGGCACCTAGACCACACTTTGGTCCAGATGTTCTAGAGGTATTGAACTTTTACTATGAGATGTGTGAACCTTGTTATCAGTGCAGATCATGTTTTTGCAGATGTTCTTCGTGTTTCACTTTTGCAGTCATTACATTTGGGTTATCTGCTTGCAGTAACCCTCAGTCAGCCTGATTAACAAAGTCTTGGGTTCTGCGTTGGTTGCTGTCCCTTCTTCCATGACGTCAGGTTGTCAGGGGTATAAAACATGCAGCCGACGCCATTACATCAGTCTTTCTTGCTGTGTGGTGCCCGAAGCAGAAGCAGTTTAAGTGCCGGTCGGCCGACTCCTGAAATTTTCGTTTTCGAGTTAAAGAACCGAAGTCTTCAACTAAAGCTAAGCACCCAGTTGGGGAAACTTTTTCTTGCTCCTTACCGATGTCAGTAAAAGTTAATAATTGCATTACTTGTGGAAAGCAAATACCTCATAAAGATTTTCATTCGTACTGTATTCCTTGCCTAGGCCCTAACCACGACATACCTTGCTGTCGGTTTTGTGCTTTATTTAATCAGCGCACTATCCGTCGTCCGTATATTTTTGCCTCTAAATATTTCAGTTCTCAGTTTAATTATCCAGAAATGTCATCGATTAGCCATCCGACTACCGGTATTTCGAAAAATGCAAAGATAAAGACAGAGACACGCTGCCGAGGTCCAAAACTGCAGATGACTCTTCTAAGCCAGTTACCACTTTGCCGGTACTCAGTGAGGTGCTTTCGCAGCCCCTGATACCCCGCTACTTCTGATTGGCAGGCCTCTACTGAGACCCATTCGGAGTCCGGTATGCCACGAGATGCTTCAACTATGGAACCCGTGAATGTCTCTACCTTGGATGGGTCCGGAGCCGCTGAGCAGGCACCGGCTTCTGAGGGTATATTCAGGCCTACAGACTTGCATATTAAACAGACGCCTCCTTCATTTAGGCCAAAATCTCGAACCATGCTTAAAAAACTGAAGTCCAGGCCGCATGCTCAGGCCTCTATGCCTAAAAAACAAATGATAAGAATGGCTGAAGATCTTATTACTCTAATCAGGGGAAGCCAACCTCCCTCTTCTAAGAGACCTAGGACTGAAGTTGTTTGTGAATCTACTGACCAGGATTCTGATTTTTCTGAGTCTTCTGATGATCTGGATTTGCCCTTATCTACTTATGAGGATTCTGATGCAGAGGACTGTATTCCCTCTGCTTCCCCTCCAGAGGATTTTTCTTTTGGTGAAACCTTACATACTCTAAGGGAGCATTTCCACTGGGAAAGCCAGGATTTTTCTGATTCAAAAAAGAGGCTTAGGGATTTCTTACTCCTGCCTCCGTGTAGACCTTTAGCTATTCCTCCTGTACTAGACATTGTTGATGATGCTTTTTCGGAATCTAGTTTGGCCCCTGATTCTTTGCCTCCTGCTCCCAGAAAACCTGATTCACACAAGTTCCTTTTTAAAAATCCTATTGTGGATCCAGAGACTATTTCACAGGGACCTAAGGGCAGTAAGGCTTCTACTGCTAAAAATCCTACTCCTTCTGATAGAGACTCCAGGGCACTGGATAGATGGGGTATGAAAGTTTACACATTTGCAACCTTGGCCATTAGGGCTTTAAACTGCTAGTTTCATATGTTAAAGTATCAGCAACATGTTATTGGATTGCTTAAGCAGAAAATGATGTTGATTCCTCACTGTGCGGAAAATAAAGAATTACAGGATTTAATGCATTCTGCAGAACAGGTTGGAAAACATACTTTGCAATGTGGATTTGATTCATTAGAGGCCTCTTGCAGGGCTGCTGTTACTGGGTCTGTGCTCAGTAGGCATTCTTGGCTTAAGGAGCAATCTTTGCCTGATCATGTTAAAGCTAAATTGTTGGATGCTCCCTTAAATCAGGACCGCCTGTTTGGCAACAAGGCGGAGGAAGTTCTTAAAAAGATGGAAGATAAAGCTAAATCTATGCAAACTGTTAAAGATTTCTTACAAGTTCAATCTCCTAGATTTAGTAGGCACTAGCCCTCTTAAGAATCTGTCCTTTCCAGCCCCTTCCAGGTCTTCTCAAGCCAACCCAGACCTAGCAGAAACCCCAGGTTTCAGTCCCAGGGGACACACAAGACTAAGCAGTGGGGGGTTTCCGCACCCAAATCAGGGAGTAGTAAGACTCCCTCCTATGGAAAACTGTCTCAATGACTTGCTTTTAAAACTTCCAAGCACTTCCCAACTGAGTGCTCCTGTGGGTGGAAAGATTGGTCTGCACACCAAAAACTGGAAAGACATTACCCAGGACAAATGGGTTTTAAATATAGTGTCCCAAGGATACAGATTTCACTTTCACACCTTACCAACACCAAGCGGGTGGCCAGACCTACCCCCAAACAAGTGGGCAGTGGCCCAAAGTCAAGTACTCTCTCTCACTCTCTCGAGCATGGGGGCTTTTCATTTGGTACCAGAAGAGGACAAGGGACAAGGTTTCTATTCGAGACTTTTTCTGGTACCCAGAAAAGGCAATATGTGGCATTCTATCCCAGACCTTTCTACTCTAAATACCTTTCTAGTGATTCCAAACTTCAAGATGCTGACTCTTCACCAGCTGCTTCCTATGGTAGGCAAAGATGCATGGTTGGCAACACTAGACTTAAAAAAAAGCATACCTGCACATCCCTGTCAGAGAGTCTTGCAGAAGATACCTACACTTCAAAGCAGGCTACTTGCATTATCAGTTCTCTGCACTGCCCTTTGACTTCTCTACTGCGCCCAGGGTGTTCACAAAGTGCCTAGCTCCAGTCATTGCATTCTGCAGGCGAATAAATATTCAAATATGTCCATACCTGGACGATTGTCTAATTCATGCAGAAAGCCAGGGCATACGTTTGAATCATCTGGCCTTTGTTCAAAGAGTACTGACTTGTCTGGGGTACACCATAAACGAAAAGAAATCACGCCTGGTACCCTGTCAACAAATTATATACCTGGGAGCAAGCTTGAATACAACTTCCAGATGGCTTTCCTCACGCCAGAGAAACGGACTCATTTGACAACCTACTTCAAACAAGTGGCCACAAAAACCCAGTTATCTGCAAGGCAAATACTGCAAGCCTTGGGGTTCATGGCCTCCTGCATTCTTCTAATTCCATATGCAAGGCTGCATATGAGGAAATTGCAATGTTATCCCAAAAGCCTATGATGTCAACATTCACAGGATCTAGAAGCTATGATTCCTGTCATACCTTGCCTACGCCTAGAGTTCCTTTGGTGGGCAGAGGCCTGCCACCAAAACAAGGGACTACCATTCACACTACCCCCTGCCGCCCAAACCTTAACAACAGACGCATCAGACTATGCATGGGGGGCTCACCTGGCAGGGAAGTGCATTCAGGGCAAATGGAACCCAAATCAAATGCACCTACACATAAATCAAAAGGAAATGTTAGCTGTACAGAATGCTCTCGTCAGCCTTCAAGGACAACATTATTCAGAAAGACAACACCACGGTCATGTGGTACATAAACAAGCAGGGGGGTACGCACTCCTACCTCTTTGCAGACTAGCCATGGCATTGTGGAACACAGCCTTGAGCTGCCAAGTGAATCTACAAGCTCAATTCCTGCCAGGAAAACTAAATACACTGGCAGATGGATCAAGCAGAAACCTCATGGACCTACACGAGTGGAAACTGGAACCAATGATTTTCAACATTTTGACAAGCAAATGGGGGAGCCCAGATATAGACTTGTTTGCCTCCCTCCAGAACCATCAGTTGGACAAATTTTGCACAAGGATTCCCCACAAACTAGCTTGGAAAGTGGATGCTCTATCCTTCAACTGGAAAAACCTATCAGTTCATGCCTTTCCTCCTCTACCTCTGCTCTCCAGGGTACTTCTAAAGATCAAACAGGACAAGCCAAGGACGATTTTAATTGCACCAAACTGGCCACGCCAACACTGGTACACCCTCCAGCGCAGTGTGTCAATCTTGGCCCCATGGCACCTGCCTCAGACTCCTTCCCTGTTGTCTCAGCAGGAGAACCAGATTCTGCAACCCTCAGCTGCAATCCCTGAACCTAGCAGCCTGGCTAATTACTTAATCTCTCCTTTACCACCTCTAAGTAAATGTGATGGATATCATTTTAGAGGCTAGAAGGCCTAGTACTAGAAAATCTTATGCTGCAAAATGGAAAAGATTTTATACTGGAACTAATCTCAAGGGATGAGCGCAGCAGTGCCCAGTTTACCTCAGATTCTACAATATTTGACTGAGATGCTTCATAAGGGCTTATCCTTTTCCTCCATCAAAATTCATGCCTCAGCCATTTCAGCTCATTATAGCACAGAGCCTTCCCCTCTTCTCTCGCCCACTGCTCAAGTAGTTTCTCAGAGGGGCCAAAAATTTAAGGCCACCGAGGAGAGCTCCAACTCCAGCCTGGGACCTTAACTTTGTCTTGGAGAAACTCACTCTTCCTCCTTTCGAGCCAGCTGCTCCTGCAGATTTAAAATTCCTTTCCTGGAAAACAGCTTTCTTTTTAGCAATGACTTCTGCAAGAAGGATGTCTGAGTTACAGGCCCTTATGGCAGTGGAGCCTTTCGTCTTCTTTCATGCGGACATGGTGTCCTTCAGAGCCAATCCCTCCTTCATGCCCAAGGTGGTATACAGTGTGGCTCTTAATCAGTCCATTCATTTGCCTACCTTCTTTCCTAACCCACAGAACAAAGGGGAACGGATACTGCGCTCCTTAGATGTGCACAAACAACTTAGATTCTACTTGGACAGGACTAAACCTCAAAGGAAATCTGAACAACTGCTGGTGGCATTTGCTGCAGGGACAGAGGGGAAAGCTATTTCAAAGCAACCATTTCAAAATGGATAGGCCACTGCATTTTTTTCTTCTACAAGAACCACGAAACACCTATCCCATAGGGCATCAGACCCCATTCAACCAGGACTGCATCTACTTCTACAGCTTTTCTCAGGGGTGTCCCTACAAGGGTCATACTAGAAGCTGAACCTGGAGTTCTGTACATACTTTCACCAAGCATTATCATTTGCCAATTTTCTATAAATCCAGAGCTGGTTTTGCCACTGCAGTCTTGCAGGGCCTTATAGCTGGTCCTAATTCTATTTAAATTCCTCCTCCCAACCTTAGCTTTGGGAATCTACCCAAATGTAATGACTGCAACAGCGAAACATGAAGAACATAGTACAGTTGTGTACACGTACCGCAAATGTAGATATTCGAGTGTATTCACTGTTGCAGTCCTGGATGTTCTTCATTCCACATTGCTGCAGTCCTAACTATTGGGTAGTCCGCTGTCCAGTCGGCCCGAATACCAAAGTATATGGCTGACGTCGGTCAGGGCGCATTAGACTGACGTCAGTACGTCAGGGTACTAATGCGCATGACCGACGTCATATCCTCAGTCTTTTTTGCCGCATGGTCCGATGCAGAAGCAATTTTGCGAGTGCAGGTTGGCGTTCTGAAAGTTTCTGAAGTCAGAGTTTCAGACCGAATCAAAGTTGGCTAAGTACCCGTTGGGAATATTTTGTTTTTTCTTGCCTCAGTATTTAACGGATGTCAGAAAAGTGAATAACTGTATTTCTTGTGGGAAACAGATACCTCATAGGGATTACCATACTTTGTGTATACCTTGTTTAGGGCCTGAGCACGGCGTTGTTGGATGCCGCTCTTGTGCTAGATTTAACAAATGCACTATTAAGAGAAGGTTAGACTGTGCCAGGTTAGTTTTGGGAAGCGTTGTAATTATAAAATGCCGTCGGATGCTCCGGCCGCTTCGCCAAAAGCGCAAGGACAAAGCAGCAAGGCCTAGAGTGGAAGAACCGACAGTCCCTGACGTCGGTTCTTTAGAAAACTCAGTGGAGCCGGAGGTTCTGCCAGGTGTTTCTTTGGAGTCTCAGGGAGAGACTTTATTGTTACAGGATGTATCCTCTCAGGAAGTAGGCCAGGCTGAGGGGGCTTCTCAGGTGGCTGTTCTTCCCTCTCTTCCTAAGGTGGTTAGAGCCTCCCCTTCTGTTTCCAAGGCTTCTTTGAGAGGCAGGCCAAGTTTAGCTTCAGTGGGGGTTTCTCCTAGTGCTTCAGGGTCTTTGCCTAAGAAACATATGCTTAAAATGGCAGAGGATTTGATTACTATGATTAGAGGTTCTATGCCCTCCTGATAAGAGGCCTAGGGTGGAACCTGAGTTTGAGAGTTTTGAGCACTGTTCGGAGGCTTCTGAGTCTTGGCTGAAGACTTGCAGGAGTATCCTCCTTATTCTGATTCTGATGTGGATGATTCTACTCCTTCAGCTTCTCCTCCTGAGGATTTTTCATTTTCAGAGACTCTGCATTCCATGAGGGAGCATTTTAAATGGGAAGGTCAAGATTTCTCTGATTCCAGGAAGAGGCTTAGGGAATTCTTGTTTTACCCCAGCATAGGCCTTTAGCTATACCTCCTGTTCTGAATGTGGTGGAAGATGTTTTTGCAGAGGCTTCCTGAATCCTGATTCTTTGCCTCCTGCCCCAGTTAAACCGGATAGGTACTATAGGGTGCCTGAAGCTCATAAGTATCTTTTAAGAGTCCTAGGGCAGACCCGAAACTGTCTCTCAGGGGCCTAAAGGTGTGAAGGCCTCTGTTGTTAAAAATCCTGTTCCTCCTGATAAAGAGGCAAGGGCTTTGGATAGATGGGGAAAGAAAGTGTATACTTCTTCCACTTTAGCCATGAGGGCGTTGAATTGTCAGTTTCACATGTTAAAATATCAGAATTACCTCCTTTCACAATTGAAATCTAAGGTGGATGCTCTGGCAGAAGGTATTGAGTGTAAAGAGTTGCAGGATTTAGTTCATGTGTCTGAACAGGTGGGTAAACATTCCTTGCAGTGTGGCTTTGATGCTGTGCAGGCCTCCTCGAGGGTGGCTGCCACTGGTTCTGTTCTTCGTAGGCATGCCTGGTTGAGAGATCAGAATTTAGCTGAGCATGTTAAAACAAGGATTTTGGATGCTCCTTTGCAGTCTGATGTGTTGTTTGGTTCGCCTGTGGAAGCAGTTTTAAAGAAAATGGAGGACAAGGCTAAGTCTATGCAAACTGTTAAGGATTTTTGCAGGTGCAGCCTCCAAGTTTAGTAGAAATTGGCCTACTAAGGGATGGACTTATCCTGCTTATGATTCCCAGTCTAGGGGTAGGTCTAGGCGTGGTAGGGGTAGAGCTCAAGGTTCTTTTAGGCCTAGGACAGGGAGTTCCCTGCTCAGACTTCTGGTGAGGGCAGGGGTCAGTCCTTTCGTAAGCAGACCCAATGACCTGCCTTTTCAGCTGCCAGTACATTCTCGCCTGGCAGCACCTTTGGGAGGAAGGCTGTCTCTTTTCAAAGAAAATTGGGATTTAATTACCCAAGACAGATGGGTTCTGGATATCATTCACCACGGTTACAGGTTTTATTTCCATACCTTGCCTCCTTTCAAAGGCATGCCAGACATTCCTCCTCTACAAAGAAAAGAGGCTCACAAGCAAATTTCTCTGTTGCTCCAAATAGGGGCCATTCAGCCAGTTCCTGTGCCAGAAAGGGGCCTAGGATTTTATTCTCGCCTGTTCCTAGTACGAAGAAGGGGAACACGTGGAGACCAATTTTGGATTTATCTATCCTCAACACTTACCTGGACATTCCCAAGTTCAAAATGTTGACGTTACAACAGCTTTTACCTCTGCTGGGCAAAGATCACTGGATGGTAACTTTAGATCTCAAGGAAGCTTACCTTCATGTGCCTATAAGACTAAGTTGCAGGAAGTATCTGCGTTTTCGAGCTGGAAATTCTCATTATCAGTTCTCTGCATTGCCCTTTGGCTTATCCACTGCGCCCAGAGTATTCACAAAGGTTATGGCTCCAGTGATAGCTTACTTCAGGCTGAAAGGAATTCAAATCTATCCTTACTTGGACGACTGCCTGATTCTAGCTCAAGAAAAGGAAGACCTTCTACAGCATTTGGATTATGTCATAGCAGTGCTAAGATGCCTAGGGTATTCTGTGAACGAAATAAAGTCCAGTCTAGTACCCTCTCAAGACATGTGCTTTCTGGGTGTGAGACTGAATACAGCAGCCCAGATGGCCTTTTTAACTCCGGACAAACAAAAGAATCTTTCCAGTTACTTCCATCAACTATCTCTTCAGTCCGGGCTGACTGCAAGGACAGTCCTTCAAGCCTTAGGGTTCATGGCATCTTGTATTCTGGTGCTTCCCAATGCCAAACTGCATATGAGGAAGCTGCAATGGTACCTCAAAAATGTATGGACACAGCACTGCCAGGATTTGGACACTGTCATTCAAATAATACCTTGCATTCAAAAGGAATTTTTGTGGTGGGCTCAGGAATGTCACCTAAACAAGGGACTCTCTGTGACCCGGCCAGAGGCGAGTCAGATTCTAACGACAGATGCCTCAGACATTGCTTGGGAGCTCATCTAAATGGAAAGTGGATACAAGACAAGTGGCCTGCCAGACTACAGCATCTACATATCAACATGAAAGAGATGTTAGCAGTCCAGTTTGCATTAATGGCTTTCAAGGAGTTATTTCTTCCAGGGCAGGTGTTGATTCTAACAGACAACACAACTGTCATGTGGTACATCAACAAACAAGGAGGAACACATTCTTACCCATTGTGCAGGCAAGCAATGGTTTTATGGGAGACTGCGCTCAGCTTGCAATGAACTCTTCAGGCAAGATTTCTGCCGGAGGGACAGAACTCCTTAGGAGATGTGTTAAGCAGTCAAATCATGGATCCCCACAGTGGAAACTGGATCTTCATGTATTTCAAAAATTGACAGTGTCATGGGGAACTCCAGACATAGATCTGTTCGCTTCTCCACTAAACCACCAGCTGCCAAAGTTTTGCACAAAGAGGTTTCATCACACAGCTTGGAAAGTGGATGCTCTTTCTTTCAGTTGGAAAAATCTTCATGTGTATGCTTTTCCACCTCTGCCTCTTCTCCCAAAGGTACTTCTAAAGGTCAGACAAGACAAGCCAAGGATGATTTTAATAGCTCCAGATTGGCCTCGGCAGCACTGGTACCCATTACTGAGGAGTCTGGTAAGGAAGCCTCCATGGCCTTTACCCTTGATTCCACACCTGTTGTCTCAGAGGGACGGTCACCTGCTCAATGTCAAGCTTCACTCTCTTCATCTAACAGCCTGGCATATTCTGTTTTGAAAGACAGCAGGTCTCAACTTCCTCAACAAGTTTTAAATGTGATTATGGAAGCCAGAAGACCTAGTACAAGGAAAGTGTACAGAAAAATGGAAGAGATTTTTATTTTGGAGTGCAGCAAACAATTTGGAGATTTCTGAGCCTAATTTGAGTGTGGCTCTTCAATATCTTACTGAGTTATTGGACAAAGGTTTGTCTTTCTCTTCCATTAAGATTCATGCTGCAGCAATTTCAGCTCACTATGATTGTGACCCACCATTGTTTTCGCATCCTTTGTTCAAGCAATTTCTTAGAGGGGCAAAGAATATAAGACCCCACGTAGAGCTCCTACTCCTGCTTGGGATCTCAATTTTGTGTTGGAGAAACTTACTCTACAACCTTTTGAGCCTCGGCTACTGCTGAATTGAAATACTTGTCATGGAAGACTGCTTTTTTGTTGGCCATTACTTCTGCAAGAAGGGTTTCTGAGTTGCAGGCCCTTATGGCGGTAGAGCCTTTTTTGATTTTTCATAAGGATAGGGTATCTGTACGTACTAATCCTTCCTTTATGCCTAAGGTGGTTTCTAGTGTGGCTTTAAACCAAACTATTCATTTGCCTACTTTTTATGCAGATCCTCAAAATAAAGGGGAAAAGATTTTGCACACTTTAGATGTACACAGGCAGTTGCGTTATTATTTGAGCAGGACTAAGGATTTTAGGCAGTCTCAGCAGTTGTTTGTTTCTTTTGCTTTGGGTTCGCAGGGCAAGCCTGTGTCAAAACAAACTATTTCTAGGTGGATTGGGTTTTGCATTGCATTTTGTTATTCCCATCATGGCAAGGAGATTCCAGCTGGGATTAGGCCTCATTCCACTAGGGCTACTGCCACTTCAACAGCATTTCTAAGGGGGGTGGCAACTAAGGATATTTTGGAGGCAGCTACTTGGAGTTCAGTGCATACTTTCTCTAAGCATTATCACCTTCCTCTCTACTCTAAGTCTAGGGCTGGTTTTGCCACAGCTATTTTGCAAGGCATGTTGTCAGTTCCTGCTTCCTTATGATTTGCCAGCCTCCCTTACCTCTGCTTTGGGATTCTACCTAATAGTTAGGACTGCAGCAATGTGGAATGAAGAACATAGTACAGTTTTGTACCTACCATAAATGTAGATGTTCGAGGATCCACATTGCTGCAGTCCAATTTACCCTCCCTCCTTCCCCTCTGTGTTTAGGGGTGGTTGTGTAGGTGAGGTTATATTCTGGTAATTTTGTATATATTGTACATATTTTTGGTGCAGGTATGTTTGGAGTTTTTGGTTTTGGCCTTATCTTTTCAGGGTCTTCTGACATCTGGGGCAAGAAAAGACTGAGGATATGACGTTGGTCATGCGCATTAGTACTCTGACGTACTGACGTCAGTCTAATGCGCCCTGACCGACGTCAGCCATATACTTTGGTATTCGGGCCGACTGGACAGCGGACTACCCAATAGTTAGGACTGCAGCAATGTGGATCCTCGAACATCTACATTTATGGTAGGTACAAAACTGTACTTTACCCTCCCTCCAGCCCCCTTTCTTCTTTTGGCAATACCTCTACTCTCACTTACTATGCTCAAAAAGTTTTTTGGTGTATTTGCTTTTTTGTTGGAGGTATATCCTTGTATTATAGATTTAATTGCTTCCCATTTGGAGGGCACCTGACATCTGGGGCAAGAAAACTGATGTATTGGCATCTGCTACATGTTTTATACCCCTGATGACCTGACGTCATGGAGGAAGGGACAGCAACCAACGCAGGACCCAAGACTTTGTTAATCAGGCCGACTGAGGGCTACTGCAAGCAGATAACCCAAATGTAATGACTGCAACAGTTAATGCACTCTAACATCTACATTTATGGTAAATGTACACAACTGTACTCTCTGCTCCCCAGCTGAGGGAAGTTGAGCTCCTCCTTAACTCATTCTGCTGCTTTTTGACCTTTTCATTTTCTCCATTGAGTCTTGTTCAGTCCATTTTATTCCCCCATTCAGATTAGATCAGTGATTAACCCCCATGTTTAAGAATGTGGAATATGCAGATGGTCTTTTGTGTAAGTGAACATAACAGAAGGTCTGCAAGGAAAATTGTACCTTTTTGTTGACAGTTTTCAAAATCCTAGTTAAAACCTGAAGGTGTAGAATAGATAGAGAAAGAAACTTGATATGATTGGTAGAATGGAGTTGCAATATGGAAATTTGAGTTAATTTCTAGTAAATCATCTGGGAGGTAAGAAAAATACTCATTTAAAGTGGAAGCAAAACTGGCAAAAGTCTAAAAAGTGATCTTGGGGATGTTACTGTTAGATAAGCAAATTGTTAAGCAAGTAGAGTGAGGAAAAAATGAAGACCAGTGGAGTAAAGAAATGCATAGGAAGAGGCCTCTTGCATTGAAGAACAGCAATTGTTTGTTGACTGCATTGGGGAGGACGAGTGCTAAGGAATGCTAAGATGTGTAGTTTCTGGAACAACTGCAAGATCTAGTGCAGACTGATGTAGTTTGTATGGTGCCATCTAGAGTGCTGTGTGCAGTTCTGGAAATGTAATCTTTCTTTTTTAATGTATGATAGAGGCATTTCAGAGAAGTGCAAAGAAATGTGCTGTTTGTGCAATAAGCTGTATTGGGAGAGAGCTTAAAAGAGCTTAATGTAAGAAAAAAACTTTGCTAATGTACTGAGATTTCAAAGTGTGACTGAATTTCCCTGGCTTCCTTGCATAGGGGGATGGCTGGAGCTCTCATTGCGACCAGATGACAGGAAATTTAGTAGAGGTGTGAGCATTGAAGGAGTCACGAGAGTGTGTGGGGTGATTCATTATTTACTTTGCTGGAGCATTCCTTCCTAGAGGGAGAGAGGTTTTTCTCTTTATGATGAAGAGGCATGCCATGGTGATGTAGATATGCTGTAGTTGCGTGACAGATTGCCATTATTTCCAGGAACAGGACCTTCTTTGGTCTTGCTGTGCTCCGGAATATCCTTCCATGGGGGCCTCCCAAGATTTATGTAGCTGGGGATTCTGTCCCACAGGTTGAAGATTAAATGAAAAACAACTTCAGGTAAAGAAGTTGTGCAACTTTCCATCTGAGGAGTTAGTTTTTCATTTGTCTTCAACCTGTCTTCCCTCCTTCCAAATTTTTAAGACCTGACTGATAAGGATATGGATATCCCTTTATCTGTTTGAGCTCCTGAAGTGCTCTTTTTTTTTTTTTTATTCTATTCAGGGACATGTATTTATAACGTTTTGTGGTACACAGTAGATGGATTATGCGAAGCAGGCTCTATCTGAGGGAATGTGGGGAGAGCAGGGTGTTATGGGTAGTCACGGAACAGAAGAGCAGTGAAAAAGCACCAAGCAGCAATAGCGTAAAAATAGTTTTAATAGTATCTTGTAGTGCATTCTGAGGAAGTCGAGTGACGAAAGCGGAAATTAAAACTATTTTTACGCTATTGCTGCTATGCCTCTTCTGATTTTTCAGTGGTTTGGTGCTCTTTTTGTTTGTGTTATGGGTAGTGGTGGAGCTCAGATTTTTGGATCCTAGAGTTGTAGAATTCGGCCAAGTCAGTTCGGAACCCACGTGTTGGAGACAAATGAAAAACCAACAACTCAGATGGAACATTGTGGTAAGTACATAACTTCCTTTTTTTGCGATATAAAGCCTACAGAATATTGCAGTATTGCTGCAGGTAAAATATTTTAAGCTTTAGATGGCTACAGGATACTGCTGACTTTTTTTTAGTGTTGGAAATTAGATTTAATTACAATAGTCCATCAAAATGTACATGTGTGTGTCTGTGTCACAGAGTTGGCAGAGGGTATAGAATGTTGCCGTTGTTGCTAATGGTGATGCTCATCAGTTGTAAACCTCTTCATTTACTGCTTTGCAGGATGGCTGAACTTTTTTTGCTTATTTACAGTCTAGTTGGCTACATTTAAAATGGAAACTTTTTTTTTCGCATTGTGATTAACGTATTGTGACCTATTTTTTTTCTTTATTCAAAGGCCATGGTTGATAAAGAATGTGTAGGTGCCATTGTTTGCAAGCTGGACATGCATAAAAAGATGTTCCGAAGAGGATACATAGCCATGTTAGCTGTGGACTCCAAGTACAGAAGAAAAGGCATTGGTAAGAATGTTTTTTAATAATGTACATAGATTATCATTTACATATGGCTGCTGCTACGTTTGTATATGAATTTTGGGAGATTCTCAAGCTGGAGGTGTACTTTCTTAATTTGAGGAGTTGCAAGGTGAGACATTGTTCTGCCTTCTGTGTTAATAAGAGATTTGCACAGTTTATGACAAAAAAAACTTGACCGACTTTACTGATGATTTCTGTATGTCTTTGTCAACTTGCATTATAAACTATTTTCCCTTGAAATAAAGGTTATTTTATATTAGTTAATTGAATACATTAATTACAAGTGTCTCATGATTGCATCATCTACAGACTTGTCTTGGTTTGAATTAATTTCTGTGTTTAATGTACCAACTCATTATACTGTGTTGTCAAGTGCAACTTGTAGCTGTGTCAAAGTTGACTTTGGGTAAGCAGTGGTACAAATACTGAGCACTTTTGTTAGTAGTATCTTCATGTACTGAGAATTGGCAGTACTGTTCCTGAACAGAGGGAACATCGTGTACTGTTTCTTCTGTCTGTTTCGCTTCAAGAGGTGTGTAACCACTCGTCCACAGGAATACATCCATTCCTTCCTGAGTACTTCATGGAACAAAAGTACCCCCATTTGGGCCCTTATTGTATTAGATTGTTTTATAGAAGGGAGTTGGTGTGCAATTGCTCTGTGATTGTTTTAATTTTTGGAGCTTTTTCCAGTGGCCGGTGATGTTCCTGTACAAAAATCAGTAATAGCCGCTCCAGTGGTATAGAAGGATAAAGCCCTAATTAAGGCCAAGCCGACCCGGGTTCACTTAGCAGTTCATGTGACTGACTGAATGGTACGAAAGGGATGGGACATTGGGTACTGGGGCCCTGCCAGTAAACAGGAGGTCTTAGGGAGAAAAAAATAAAATCACCAAGTAGTATACCTGCAGAAGACAGATTGCTTTGAAAGACTGTCATACATGTACTATGTAGAATTCCACTGTGAGACTTTACCACCTGAAAGTCCAAGGGTGATGGTTAGACCATGGCAATACGATGTAGAATGTCACTTGGCTGGTGAGGAAGGAACTAGTTCTTGGGCTTGAAGCTGAGTAGTAGTTTCTACATGTAGTTGGTCTTACCTTTACACGTGGGGTTTGTTTCTGGAAACAAACGTTTTGACTGGGATAGTTTGTTTTCCTTTTCTGAATTTGCCCCTTAGGAGGTGCCCATGGCAGATGTGGTGATGTTTTGAAGTCCCAGCTATGTGCTGTACAGTTGAAGTTTATACCAGTGGTTGGAAGGGTTGCCTCCTTGCTACTGATGTTTTGAAAGGAAAGATTTAAGTTTTGTTTCTCCACACATGCCTAATAGCTGTTAAGAGTATTTCATTGTCTTGGGGATGTTTGATCTGATGCAAGAGTACCACATACTGGCTCTAGTTTTACAGTAGGTTTTTAATGCTGGTATGAAGAATGACAGGGATACCTGAAGGAACATGATAGGGAGGCACTTCTTGCCTGAACTAATCCCGAGTGTGAACAGTTTAGCACAATATTGAAAGTATTAGTAAAAACAACATGTAGAAAGTTATTAAGATCATTGCAAAGGATGCTTAAAGAGATAGAAATTGTGAGTCTTGAGTTGGATCAGAGTCTCCAGTCTTTTGAAGTGTACATCTTTGGCAGTGTATTGCTTTCAATCAGCCCCGTTTAATCCAGGCAGATTTTAGAGATTTGATTATAATGTCAGCATTCACATGGGAGCATACCAACTCTAGGGTAGCATTGCAGGCATTGGTACTACTAAAAGAATGTGGAGATGTTGGTCTTGCACATTTTTAAGGTTATTGGAAGAGTGGCTCAGCATAGGATTTTTTAGTCTATAGCAACAACATTATAGAGAAATGCAAGGAGTTGGAGAAGCTGTTGCTCCAAAAAAATTGAAGTTTTT
>NC_056737.1:756999897-757021005 GCF_019279795.1 Protopterus annectens
TTGTTCTGGAGTGACCTAAGTGCCTGTGTTATGTGGCGGATCCAGCACCACAGGCAGCTGACAGTAACCTTCTCCTTGTTCAGCCTGGTGAGTGGAACATCCGTGTGCCTTACTATAGAGTCTCCTATTACTAGCATGTTAGGTATGGTGTTTTGCCTTAAGGGCTGTTGTGAGGCACACTGCTGAGGTGAATTGTGTGTTTTCTGGCTTGTGTTTGGAGGTGCAGGTTGCTTGCTTGTCTGCTTTGGAGGGCACTGTTTCTTTTTCAGATTGGTACCTAGTGCCTCCGAATATGTTTTTGTGTATTTATGCGTATGCTTTGCCGGTGCTTGTTTTGTAGATTCATGTGTGACAGGTGGTGTGATGCAAGTGTGTTCCTTATCCTCTTGACTGTCTGTTACAGTCATGGGTTGAGAGCGCTTAGCCTCCAGTCGGCTGTGTATTTGCATCTTTCACAAGTGTTTGTGTCTAGAGGTAAGAGGAGAGGGTTGTCTGTATACATGAGGCAGTTGTGACACTGCCTCAGGATGCCCAATTCCACCAGATGAACTGGAGATTACACCTGAAGCTGACCTCTGGACATGCTTTGAAGAGTAAATTGAACTTTAGTCCTGCGGACGATCGAGGGTCTTATGCTATATCATAACAGTGCTGTCTAGGAAATTTGGAGAATAATAGTGCTGTCTAGGAGATTAGGACAAGTGCTGATTTCTGTTTTGCAAGTGCTGCAATAAAAGCAGCTGATCTGAAGCACTTGAGTTGAGGCTTGCCTAGTTTTAAGGGAAGATTTACAGTGCAGACTTTGTGGGACCGGGAATAGTATACCCCAGCTAACCGGTGCTGCCCGACATTGCTCTGTGCGCAAGACCATGCAAAAAGAGAGTTGCAGGGTTTTTTCTCTAGATAAGTGAGGAAAGTGAGTACAAGAGCTGTTTTTCTCTAAGCAAGTGAGAAAAGTAAGTACAAAAACTGTTTTCCTGCAGGTATTGAGGAAGAGTTCTATAGTAATTAGTAGCTTATTTAGTCCTTACAAGTTCTGAACAAGTGCTGAGCATGAACAAGCAAATTTAAGTGCTAAAACTAAGAATCTGTATCTGCACTAGATGAGTTACAGGACAGAAACAAGTGCAAATACAGGCTTTCAAATCAGAAAGTTGAGAGAGATGGAAGAATTGCCCAAACGGCCAGTAACTACAAATTCTGGGCCAGAGCCACTACTAATGTGGTAGACAGGTTACCTAGTGCTTACCACTCCCACTGATCAGCTAGAAGGCTTCCCTCCAACACAGAAAGGTTTGGGGGAATCAGAAGCTTACATACAGGCCTGGATACAGCAAATCTGTATCAGGAACACTAGTTATAGGAAAGGTAGGAAACAGGCTTACAGTTTTTTTTTTTTTTTTTTTTTTTTTACAGAAAAGTAGCAAAAACAGTAGTAAAAAAACAATTCACATGCAGTGCAAGCTAGCACACTTGAGTATGCAGCAATATTAGTGCAAGCTAGCACACTTGAGTATGCAGCAATATTAGACCAAACACAGTGTAAAAATCCAATTAAATTAAAAAGGACTAAAAGCAAGTGCAGAAAGAGTTTATTAGGTAGAATGTGGTAAAGAGATGGGATGGGGGAGTGTCCCAGATCAAATCTACAGTGGGGCGGCCAACTGCAAAAGCCACCAAATTTAAACTACAAACCAAAAATACGGAGGGTGGATGGGACAAAACAGTTTCAACAGAGATCTAAGCAAAAACTAACAGTACAAACTTTAAAACCAAAAAAATATTCTCAGCTCTGTATATTTGCCGATCAGTCTCTCAGAACAGTGAGACAACAGTTTCAACACAGATCTAAGCAACAATTAAACTCTATAACCAAAAAAATATATACTCAGCTCTGTATAATTGCAGATAATATGTAAGGCAGTCTCTCAGAACATATAAAAGCATCAGTATCGAAAACAATCTCAGATTGGATAAGTCCAAATTACTTTGCAAACTGGAAAGAATTACTAACTGTAATATCAATAAATTAATTTGATTTACAAAAAAAAATTTCAAATAACCGATAAAAATTTGCCATGGCATATATATAGTAGTATGCAGTATAACATAACTAAGCCCACTAAAACTCATATGATTAATTATTACATTGACTCACTTAGGAAAATTATTAATGCAAATGTAGATTTAAAAATCTGGTTTGATCTTTTAACATCATTTATAGTCACAAAGAACTTTCTGCATAAAATATATAGAGAAATTAATTCCTGGGAACAGAAAGGATTTGTTTGTTGTCTCCAATGTATCAAAGAACTAAAGTTTTAGATATGCAAGTAATAAAAACAACATACAAAATTCCACAACAGGACTGGCTAACTTTACAGAGTATTCTGTCATATTCGCAAGATTTAAATAGAATAATTAACAATTCTTCATTTAAAGAAATATCTAAATTTACGAAATACATATATGAAATAATATATAATTGCTTTGACATGGGAAACAGTATTTCAAAATTTTATAAAATATTGATAAACTATAAAACAACACCCAAAACCTCATATTGGACATGTATAACAAAAGGACACTCAATACAGTTAACTGAAGATATTAAAAGAAATATCTTATCAATAAAATATACATCCTTTACACAGTACTGGAAGGTTTTTAATTGGAAATGCTTGCACAGAGCATTCTTAACCCCAGACAGAATCAGTAAAATTAGTTCTTCCATAAAAGGAATATGTTGGAGATGTGAGCAAGTACACAGTGTAGACTGGAACCACATTTTTCTTGATTGTGTTAAAATTAAGTCATTTTGGAATGGTATTAATAGCTTTCTACAAGCTTTATTTAATGAATCATTTTATTTAACTAAAGCTCTTGTATTATTAAATTTGAATGAAGGTCCTCATTTGAATAGATCAAACATGTATCTAGTATGGCCTATACTTGCAATTTCAAGGAAGTGTATAACAGGAAGATGGAATACAAACACAATACCAACTTTGGAAGACTTCTCCAGCCTACTGAAGACCACATCATTATTGGAAATTAAAATTAAAGAACTAAGAATTTACCTATAGCCATTTATCAACAACCCTTGGGGAAAAAGTCTTGTCATTGATTGACACTGTACAGTAATTTATCAGATAATGGATTGGACATACTTATAAAGTAACTGTATACTTTAAGATCTTTTATAGTGTCAGGCTAATGTAAATAGTGTACGTAGTTGTTTAAGATGTTATGTATAAATACTATGGAATTCATTCAAATGTATTTGAAAAATAAAAAAATTTTTGAGAGATAAGTTACCATTTCCGGATTTCCCAGTGCATTTTTTTCATCTACTCCTTCTGTGGTTCTCCTTTGCTTGGACGGGTTAAGGCTCATTCTACCAGTCAGTGGCTAGACTAGCTACCTTCTCAGCTTGTCAGTCCTTGGATGACATTTGTACAGCAGCAATTTGGTCTTCCCCTCGTACCTTCATTTCTCATTACAAGTTTGACCTAGTTTCTAGAGGAAGGGCTTCCTGTGGCTCCACTATTCTTTGGTATGTCTTTCCATGAGGCCACCCGAGAATGTTGGATAGCTGGGGGCTCTGACCCATGTGTGATGAATGGTGACTAGAATAACATCAGCTTAATAGTTATGTACTTAACATAACTTGGTATCTGTGTTATCCGTAGTCACCATTCATCACAATCCCACATTTCTATCCCCCTTCCTGAGGAATTGGCAGGAGATTAGCTGGATCTTTTCTGGTGGCAGGTCTACTCTGTCTTCTATCTCTAGTGCAAACTCTGAGGGGTTAAATGGCAGCTGAGCATTATGGGAGGGGAAGACCTTGAGCTAAGCTGTTGTCTAAGTATTGCCGGCTCAGATCTGATGTTTGATCCTAGGCCTATGCGTGATGAATGGTGACTGGTTCCTATCGCGTAATCGAAAATTGTAAACAGCAAATGCGTATTGAGCGAACTCGATTGGTCGAAACGTCTCGCTTGTAACATGATAATCACTGTAGGGAATATTTTCCCTTTACTTCAATGCTGTGCGATCTCTGAGTAGGAATATTTAAGTAGCGGGGTGTGGGGGATGCCCCCTGCCTACAGCATTTAGTTAAGTATAGATGCTAAGTTGTCTCTCTCGCCGTCATTCTTGCTGGTTGGGTTCGGAGGTCGGCTCCGACTCGGCCATTTTCTAAAGCTCGAGAGCTACTTACTGGCTCGAGGCCTCTCTATATCCCACAATGCCTGGCACTAGACCCCCAGATCTCGTTTGCCGCTTCAGCTACGAGGTTGCGCTTTACTGGCTCAGGTCGTAGTCATCTTTTTGTAATATTAGTAGTTAAACTTTTAGTGTATATTTTTCAGTTTCTTGTTTAATTAGAGTAGTACTGTAGATTAGTCTTACTTTTTCCTGTGTTTTCTGACCCTCGTTTTTATTTAGAGAGCCCCCCCCCATCTACTTCTTGTGTTTATTGTTTAGGTGGCCTACACCTGCAGGACTCTTGCTCGGTATGTCATGCCTTTAGTCCAAGAGTCCTGCAGGAGCATAGGAACAAGCTGATTTTCAGGGGGTTACTAAAACCCAAGAGGTCTCTGGCGAAGTCTCAGCCAGCGAAAACCTCTAAGCTCAACAAGCTGTCGGCTCCCAGTACAGAGCCGTCGCCAGGTGGAGCGTCTGCTTCAATTTCGGTTCCGGCCGGAACCGAAGTATCTAAATCTCTCTCGGCCCCGACCTTAGCGTCGGAGCCGTCAGGGAGCCGTAAGCGATCCAGGTCGCCATCCCTAGAGTCGATTCGCTCAGCTCCGGGATCGCCTTTGCTACAGTCTGAACAGAGCCATCGGTCCCACTCTTCTCGGTCCTCGAGGCTATCCGATCATGACTTGGAGAGAGTGGTTAGTAGACTCCTCAAATCACAGGCCCTGGCTAAAATGTTAACTAGCCCTTCTCATCAGGCTGTGGCTGTTCCTGTTTCTAAAGTAGTTCCTCCGACTCCTCCTGTCAGTTCGGAGCCGGAGCTTGTTGGGGCTCGGATCCTGGAAACGTCGGCGCCGATGCTTCCCCTTTCGGTTCCTTCGTCGGCTCCGATTTCTTCAATGGTTCCATCCTTGGAGGGATCTGGGCACAGAGACTCCCTCGTCGGCTCCGAGGGGGCGAGTGGCATCGGACCCTTGTCTGACCCCGTTCTCCCTCTCGGAGCCTCGGCGCAGGTAAGCTCGGCTCCTACATCGGCCTCGGAGCTGTCCCTTTCGGTGCTGGAGAGGATTCCTGTCTCTTCGGAGCGGGGGCCCTCTTCTCTGCCGGACAGGGGCGCCTTCGAGGTCATGAGGAGCATGCTGACTTCTGAGTCTGCACCTCGATCAGCCCCTTCAGCTCCTCCCCCCAGGGTGCCTGCTTCGGTCTCTGCCCCTCCTCCAGACCCCAAGCGAGGGGATCAAACGCTCCAGGTCACCCCACTGGGTGTATCTTCCTCTCCGAGGCCTCCCCTGAGATTTCAGAGGAGCCCCCACGAAAGAGGAAATGTAAGAAGAAACATGTTGACTCCCCAGAGTCTGTCACGTCAGAGTCTGTCATGTCAGATACTGACTTGGAGGATTCGGAAAGGTCCCCAAGATCCCCCTCTGAAGATCTCTTTCTCAGACATCCTTGAAATCCTTAAGCAGAGGGGGAACTGGTCTGCCCTTAACCCTTCTGAGGACGAGTCGGTATACTTGGATGCATTTGGTTCTCGCCTCTCCACCTCCTGGGTGTCTCCGCCCTTCGATCCATTGATGGAAGTAGTGGCTCGGAAGGCGTGGTCAGCTCCAGACACACTGGAACCAACTCCCCGCAGACACACTAAGTTTATTATGGCCCCTCAAGATAAACAGTTTTTGACTAAGGGTGTCCCCATTGATGCCATGGTGGTAGCAGCTGCCACGAAAAAGGAGTTGGCTGACACTTTTGTACCTGTCCATCCCTCTAATAGAGTCTAGGACAATGGATAGGTACGGGAAGCGGATGTTTTCCTCAGCGACCTTCTCCATGCGGTCGCTGAATTATTTGTGCCACTTCACCCGTCTTCAGAGGGATCTCCTCAAGGAGCTAGGAGATACCCTGCAAGACCCATCAGCTGCGGGGGCTCAAGACAAGATAAACTCCCAGCTGGCGACTCTTAATTCTATCATCATCTCCTCCATGCGGCTCATTTTGTATGCGGTTGATTGGGATAGTAGGGCCGCAGGCACAGGCGTGGCTTTGAGAAGACATGCCTGGATGCGGTTATGTAACTTCGCTGATCCCTTCAAGGTGTCCTTCACCAACACCTCTTTTGATGGTTCGGCTCTGTTTGGACCTCAGGTGAAAGAGATACCCTTACCAGGTGTGAGCAGGAAGGCAAGACTCTCTCTGCCGTGGGAGTCCATTTTTCCACTCCCTCTAGACCATACCCTAAGGGTCAGAAGAGTGGAAAGATGTGGTTCCGGAAACCCAGGGAGCCGTGCCTGACACACGTGGCGAGTTTCCCTCCGGAGGCAGAGGAGGGAACAACAATAGACGTCGCCTGCGGGGCAGAGGGGGTCCGCAGAATCAGGGCAGGAGAGAATCTTTCTCTGACAAGCCCTTCCAGCACCCCTGAGGGGCTGCCCGGCTGTCCACCTTTGGCGGCAGTCGGGGGAAGGTTGTCTCTGTACACAGAAGCCTGGCGTCTCATCACTCGAGACAGATGGGTACAGTCTGTCATATCTGGAGGTTGCAAAATCCCGTTTGTCCACACCCCTTAAAATCAAACAACCCCATCCCAGATGTTCCACCCAGTCTAAGGGAACAGGCAGTACAAGAAATTTCAAGACTGCTGAAAAAACGGGCCATCCAACAAGTCCCAGAAGACCAGCAAGGATCCGGAATTTACTCAAAGTTCTTTTTGGTACCAAAAAAGACAGGGGACTGGAGACCCATTTTGGATCTCAGCAGACTAAACAAGTCTGTTCAAAGAACGAAGTTCCGGATGGTCACGCTTCAGTCCATTCTACCCTTTTTGGGTCAGGACAATTGGATGTGCTCCATAGATCTTCAGGATGCGTACTACCACATAAAAATGGGCAGGCGTTCCAGAAGGTTTCTCCACTTCCGGCTGGGAGCTAGTCATTACCAGTTCAGAGCCCTGCCCTTTGGTCTCACCACAGCCCCCAGGGTGTTCACCAAATGCATGGCAGTGGTTACCGCTCACCTGAGACGGTAAGGATTCCAGGTGTTTCCGTATCTAGACGACTGGCTCCTTACTGCTACCACCAGACATCAATTGCTGAGAGCAAGGGATTATACCATCCAAACATGCTCCAACATAGGTATCTCAATAAATTTCGAAAAGTCTGCATTGTCACCTTGTCAGTCTTTAACCTTTATAGGCGCAAGATTAAATACGGGAAGATCTGTCTGCAAGACTTCCAGTAGACAGAGTGGCAGACATTCGCCGACATGTACAGGTATTATTAGGATGCAGAAAGATTCAGGCCAAATTCGTCCTAAAAACCTTGGGTCTCATGGCAGCATCGATCATATTAGTTCCCTTGGCTCGTTTTCACATGAGGAGTCTCCAGTGGATGCTTTTCACCCAATGGTCCTTTCAACAACTTCCTTTGTCTCACAAGATAATAATTGCACAATCATGCAAAGACCACTCGGCTTGGTGGATGGTCTCTCCATCAGTACCCCAGGGCAGACCATTTGTCCTTCCTCCTCCAGTTGCCACGGTGACCACGGATGCCTCCCTGATCGGGTGGGGGGGCATTTTCAGGGCAGGACTGTCCAGGGCATCTGGCAACCCCACGAGTACCACTTGCACATAAACATCTTGGAGATGAGAGCGGAGCTTTTAGCGTTGCAAGCTCTTCAGAACTCTTCTGTATGCATTCCCACCCTTTCCCCTAATTCCAAACTAATTCAGAAAGCTACCGTGCTGGGGTGCAGGATGATCCTCATTGCCCCCTACTGGCCTTGACAAATCTGGTTCCCGTTCCTGCATCGTCACCTTCTAGAGCAGCCTTGGAATCTGGACCCAGTTCCGGACCTCTTGATCCATCAGTCGGGCAGGCTGCATCAATCTCTTCAGTCTCTCAACCTCACTGCTTGGTTGCTCCACTTCCAACCTTAGCCAGGCTTCCCAGTATTTCCCATTCAGTGCATGAAATTATCCTTTCTTCGCACAAACCTACAACCAGGAAGAGTTATGCTAGTAAGTGGAAACGTTTCTCTTTCTGGGCAGAGGCTAGAAATGTAGATCCCTTCACGGCCCCTGTCCATAACGTCATAGACTTTTTAGCAGAACTTTTTCAAGCGGGCTCCTCTTCTGCCACCATTAGAGTTCAGCTAGCGGCAATCTCTAATTTCCATACGGGCCTCTCAGAAACCAGCATCATGTCCCATAAGCTTTGCAAAGCCTTTCTGAAAGGAACAATCTTGCTCAGGCCTCCAGTGAGAGATCCCTCACCTCCGTGGGACTTAAATTTGATCCTAGCTTCCTTGATACTGCCTCCCTTTGAACCGGCAGCTTCCTGTTCCTTGAAATTGCTTACTTGGAAAACACTCTTTTTGGTGGCCCTTACTTCAGCGAGGAGAGTTTCTGAACTTCAAGCCTTTTGTGTTCGTCCTCCTTACCTAGTTTTCCATAAGGATAGAGTTTCACTCAGGACTAATCCTTCGTTCCTTCCTAAGGTCCCCTCCGAAAATAATTTGTATCAATCCATCGATTTGCTAGTCTTTTTTCCAAATTATTCCAACAAAGCTGAACACAATTTACACCAGTTGGATGTTCATAGGCAATTACGTTTCTATTTGCATAGGACTGAGCAAATAAGGAAATCAGACCAACTCTTCCTGTCCTATGCGGAGGGTAAGCAGGGTCGACCAGTGTCTAAAGTAACCTTATCCAGGTGGGTTGTCCTCTATTATTACCCTTGTTTATCAGTTGAGGAATAAAGAACTCCCTGCTAAACCTAAAGGCCACTCTACTAGGGCTTTAGCTACATCGGTAGCTTTTCAGTCAAGACTACCTATGGAAGCCATTTGTGCGGCGGCCACATGGGCCACCCCTCATACCTTCATTTTACATTATAAATTGGATCTGGCCTCTAGGAGCAGAGCTGATTTTGGTTCCAATGTGCTCAAGAGTCTGTTCTGATGAGCCACCCAGGACTAAGGTGCTAGGGACGCTGTCCCAACCAGCAAGAATGAAGGCGAGAGAGAGACAACTTAACATTAAGAAGTTATGTACCTACCATAACGTTCCATGTTAGTTGTCTTCTTCTTGCCTTCTTTCTTGCGTCCCACCCTCCATCCCCCTAGCCGAGATGGACCGAGAAGATTCCTCCTACGGGTCTTGTCACTGGCTGAGTCTTTACCGATTATGTTCTCTACCTTTTTTTTCAGCCCTGTAGCTGAAGTTTTGCTATTGGGACGGTTGTCCTCTTGTATTATGATGGTGTTGGGTCTTCCAAACGAGATCTGGGGGTGTAGCGCCAGGCATTGTGGGATATAGGGAGGCCTCGAGCCAGTAAGTAGTTCTTGAGCTTTAGAAAATGGCCGAGTCGGAGCCAAAGGTTGGCTCCGAACCCAACCAGCAAGAAAGAAGGCGAGAAGAAGACAACAAACATGGAACGTTATGGTAGGTACATAACTTCTTATTTTTTTATTTTTATTTTTGTGTTATATTTTCAAAATGTCAAATACTCCGGTGGTGGTGCTGCGGTAGCATTGTCGCCTCACAGTAAGATGTTGTCCTGTTCGATTCTCAGCTAAAGCGTCTTCTGTGTGGAGACATGCATGAATGGGCGTACCTTCGTTGAAGGTCGTGCGTCAGAGCTGGCAACTCGGTACGTAAAAATCTACTGCCAATCATTAGCGGACCGGAGTTCCGCTGTGGCGACCCCTAACCGGGAAAAGCCGAAAGATGCAACAACATTTTCAAAATGTCAAACATTGCTAATATGGTATCGAACATATGGTGTTCGATGTTTGAAACTTTCGAAAATATAATATAGACACAATGGTGACTATGAATAACCCAGATACCAAGTTATGGTAAGTACATAACTGCTATTTTCCACCATTACCACTAATATGCAGAGTACTTCTAAAGATTCAGAAGGAATCCTCCAAGGTCATTGTTGCTCCCTTTTGGCCCAGTCAACCCTTGTTCTCCCTTGGAAATAACTAGGAGCAGTTTACAAAAATAGGGTTGTTTGACACAACCCAACATCAGTCGCTTCAGTTGACTACCTAGATGATGGGGTTTTAATTTACTTTGGGCAGCTGTTTACTGAGGACATCCACCAGGTACTATGGAGGCAAGAAAGTCTGCCAGTAGGAAGTCTTATATTAGCAAATGGAAGAGGTTTTCTTGTTGGTGCCAACAACATAACCAACACCCCTTCAGGGCTTGTTCCCTGGTTTTACAATATTTGTATGAGTTACTATCATGTAGCCTTTCTCATTCCTCCATCAAGGTTCATTTATTGTCCATTTCAGCATGTTTGCCCATGGGCCCTCTTTCATTGCAGTGTTGTATCAAAATATTTTTAAAAGGGCTTTGAATAAAAGGCTTCCTTTGAATCAACTGACCTGGCTGACTTGGGGTTCTTAACGTAGAAAACAGTTTTCCTAATTGCTTTGACCTCTGCAAGAGGGTTATCTGTGTTGCAAGCTCTGATGGTGAGTCAGTTCTGTATCATTTTCCATAGGGCAGAGTTTGAGAACCAATCCATCTTTTATGCTTAAAGTGATATCTTGCGTTTACTTTAAACCGTTTTATCCATCTCCCCATTTTCTTTGCTGAACATAAAATGAGGAAGAGAGGATGCTGTCTACGTGTCCACAGACAGTTGGGTACTATCTTGACAGAAGTAAATATTTCATGTCTTCAAATCAATTGTTCATTTCTTCTGAAGGTAATAAGGAGCAACCTATGTCAAAACAGACTATTTCCGTATGGTTGTCTGAAGTCTGTCATTGCCTTTTGCTGTAGCCACTATAACAAAAGTATTCCAGACTGGTTCAAGGACCACTGTACCAGGATCTTGGCTTAATCTATGGAATTTTGGAAAGGGGTATATTCTAGAAGAGTTCTAAAAGCTGCTACTTGATCCTATGTACATACTTTTACAAAGCACTATAAGCTTGACTCTTTTTCTAGGTCCATGTTATGCTTTGCTAGGACCATTCTCCAATGACTCCTGGACTCTTCTCCTTCTGCCTCCTAAATGTACTTAGCTAGGATAATCTACCCATATAATAAGGCTACTGCAGCAGTGATTACTATGAAGCACATAATACAATTGTGCAAATAAATTCACCACAATGGTAGATGTTCGAATGCTGCTTGCTGTAGTAGCCGTTGCCTCCACCCCCCCTTAATTTTTTGTGTGCTTTTTATGCCAGGGTGTGGACGTTTATTTTTCATATTTCCTAGCTTTGTCCTTTCTGGGCTCAGCCTGTCTCTATCTCTCTCTCTCTCTCTCTGTTGGCAGGAAAGCGCTGAAAGGCTTTGCACCCAAACTTGTCTTTATTAGCTCAGCATGAGCTGCCTGAGTTTTGGTGTGTGGAATGTGCCCTGAAGCTTTAGAAGCTGGCTGGCTGTAATATCCTTGGCAGGATGTAACCCATGTCGCTAAGGCTACAGCAGCAGTGATCATTCTAACATTTACCAATGTGGTAAGTTTACTTACACGAGGTATATGTGCCTCTGACAGGCTGTCAGAGACTCCTCCGTAGCTAAATGTAGAACCTGCAGCAGGTCTGTGATCTCTTACCTTTATTTATTTAATGAATTTATTTATTTTTTAAAAGAAGTTTATTGAATTATCACGTGTAACATAGTCACATTTACATGCATATAAAAGTAATCCAGTTATATTAACAAACATTATACTTCACATATATCATATAACTTAAGCAATATTGCATATTATTCAATTCCTGCTTTTTATACAAGAAACATCTTTATAAGGGATTTTACAGTGTTCTATAGTCATTTCCCAAGTTGTTTTTTCCACCTCTGGCTTGACATCTTTTGTTTGTCTAGCTTAATTTGTTGACTGATGATACCCTTGTATGAAGGAGTAAGCGCTTTCTTAACACTTCCATTATTTGCACCCAGCATTCCTTTTAGTTGGATCTGTCATCAGATTAGTAGCCAGTTGTAAATAGTTGATTTATTTTCATTGGTAAAAGTTGTCTGCTCAGTACAATCAATGTAATAGACAGTGTTTATTCTCTTATTTTATCCTTAATACAAATATTGGAAAAAAAAAAGATTAGTAGTCAGTATAGCAAGAAGAAATTCAGCTGCTGAAGAACCATCTTACAAGACCTGTTTTAGGGATAAGACATTCAGTGTCTAGAGTAGACATTTGCATACCTGAGCACACTACATGATCATCGGTATTGATTCAGTTAGTCTGTGGAGAAAAGGCTAGAAATTTTCTCTTTAGATAAACAAGTTGATAATGTAATTAATTTTTATACACAATTTGTTAAATTTGTATATGTTCTTTTATGTATCTTTTGAACCTCAGCGTGTTGAATTTGAAACCTACCAGTGTTGTATATTTTACTTCTAGGTACACAGTTGGTGAAGAAAGCAATTTATGCCATGGTCGAGGGGGACTGTGATGAGGTAACTTTTTAAACCTACATTTAACAGGTTTTCTGTTTTATATATGCCTGCTAAAAAGAATCAGTTTCCTTCTGCCATTGTTAAGTACTAAAATACTGGTGTTGTAATAGTGACCCCCCCCCCAAAAAAAAAAAATACCCAACTAAAATATTGTAGCATTCTAACACCATTTTCTGTGAAGTATTGGGTCAGAATGGTGGAAGAGTTACATGAGCTACATTGTCTTATTTTTTTTGTATTAACTTGGCATGGTCAGCTTAACATGCATGGGAGCAAAGTATCTCAAAAAGGTATTAAGTTATCAAATACTCATGTATTGAAAAACGTAATGGTCCCGTAAATGTCGAAAACGTCAGACAAGTACAAAAAATACAAAACCCCAAACAAACCATTTAAATGCTGTAAGTGCCCCTGCACCCCCCTCCACACCCCCCGCTACCAGCTCTGAGATCGCATACAGTGCAGATAATGGAAAACTTCCATTTCTGCACTGTACGGAAATCTCCATTGAAATGTTTGTTTGACATTTTTTATATTTACAGGTCAACTATTACATTTTCGAATACATGAGTATTCGATAACATATTATAGACCCTCTCAAAAAATCCAGGAGTACATTTCAAGACTTGAAGCTTACCAAATTCTGTCCATTGATAGTTCAGACCTAACCTGGAGCTCTCTACTAGCAAATCAAAGAGTGCAAGGATCCTGAAACAAGAACATGACAAAGCAACACATGCAAACATAAAAAGAAATGAACACAGTCATTTAGGGCATCTTTTAAAGCTCTCATGGCCAAATACCAGATGTCCTGACTGAAATCACTGTTGCAGTATTCCTGAGAAATGAGTTGTCACCACTGACATCCAGCTGGGATGCTAAAGCTTTATCTTCCTTGGGTCATACGTATGACCTTAGCTCGCGTGCAGTAAAATTTAAAGACATACAAGCATGAATCCCCATACTATCTTGCTGCCATCCTGAGAGCAGGTTGTGCATTTATCTGACTGTTCACTGTTCAGCCATTGATGCCTTTGCTTTGTTCTTTTATCTAATAAGTGCCCGTTGGGGAACTTTCCATTTTACCCTAAAAATTTTTGTTTGAAAGTAGTAGATGTCTGCTAGCAGGAACACGTTGAGAGTACATTAAGCAGGTTATGTGCAAGGACTTGCATACCACGTGTCTTTTTTGCCTACTTCCAGAACGTGATCACAAAACCTGCTCCGTCAATCATTCCCTCAAAAAAAAACTTTAGGTCTAGGTTCTTTAATCTCAACACCCGTGTTGAGACCCAGTGTCTTAGTACTTGGCCCAGTCCAAGATCAGTTTGAGGCCTTTTAAGTTTTTTCAACAATCTAACGTTAGTGGGTATGTCAGAGTCAGAAACAAAGGAAACCACTCTGTCAGACTACTACTTAGTTGCCGCTGAGACCCTGTCAGAGGCCACTGTGGCTCTCAAATCTTGCAGACTACATGTACATCCAAGGAACTGGGCCTTATTTCAGAAGGACCACACAGTGTTCTGCAAATTGTAGTTAGGGAAGAGTTCCTAAATTCTCTAGCAGTCAGACAGTGTTCCAATCCTCCACCCCTCATCCAGGTTGTCTTCAGACCTAAAAACAAAAAGCAGAAAAACTAAGCTTGTGGCCTCTCCCTGAGCAGCTAGGGCAAGAGAGTAGATGTTTTTTTCCTCAAGGGTGATTTTCTTTAAACTCTCCCTCCTTTGTAACGCTATTACAGCCTACTCCTTTAAGACTCGCCCAAGTTTCCTTCTCCTCTGATGAGAAACAGGGCAATGACTTTGACCATTCTCTATACTTTTTCCTCTCAAATGCATTTTCCAAGACATATTTCCTCCGAAGGGGACTGCCTTTCACCTGACTGTCCTGTTGAAGAAGGTTCCTTTGGAGAGGCTACACAACATGATGAAACACTTTGATTGGCAATCTACTGAGATCTTGGATGTCCAGAAGAGGTATTACTCCCTTTTGGAGATGGTTTCTCCTACCCTTTCTCTGGTCCCCCCTGTCCTTGAGGCGTTCCAGGATGTTTTTCAGTTAACCTCCTCTTTGCCTGACTCTCAACCACCAGCTCCAAAGAGACTAGACAGGATGCTCTTCGTGTTTCACTGTTGCAGTCATTACATTTGGGTAATCTGCTGGCAGGTTCCCCTCAGTCGGCCTGATTAACAAAGTCTTGGGTCCTGTGTCAGTTGCTGTTCCTTCTTCCATGACGTCAGATCGTCAGGGGTATAAAACATGCATCCGACACCATTACTTCAGTCTTTCTTGCCGTGCGGTGCCCGAAGCAGAAGCAGTTTGCAAGAGCCGGTCGTCCGACTCCTGAAATTTTCGTTTTCTAGTTTCAGAACCGAAGTTTTCAACTTAAAGCTAAGTACCCCATTGGGGAAACTTTTTCTTGCTCCTTACCGATGTCAGTAAAAGTTTATAATTGCATTACTTGTGGAAAGCAAATACCTCACAAAGATTTTCATTCATACTGTATTCCTTGTCTAGGCCCTGACCACAACGTACCTTGCTGTCGCTTTTGTGCTTTATTTAATCAGCGCACTATCCATCATCGGTAAATTTTTGCCTCTAAATATTTTGGTTCATGGTTTAATTATCCAGAAATGTTGTTGGTTAGCCTTCCGACTACCGGGATTCCGAAAAAACGCAAAGATAAAGACAGAGCCAGGCCACCGAGGTCCAAAACTGCCGACGACGCTTCTCGTAAGCCAGTCGCCAGTTCCCCGGTACTCAGGCGCTTTTGCAGCCCCTGATACCTGCTACTTCTGATTTGCAGGCCTCTACTGAGACCCATTCGGAGTCCGGTATGCTGCGAGAGGCTTCACCTATGGAACCCGCGGATGTCTCTACCTTGGATGGGTCCGGAGCCGCTGTGCAGGCACTGGCTTCTGAGGGTGTATTCAGGCCTACAGATTTGCATATTAAATCGACTCCACCTTCATTACTAAGGCCTAAATCTTGATCTGTGTTTACAAAACTGACATCCAGGCCACATGTTCAGGCCCCTATGCCTAAAAAACAAATGATCAAAATGGCTGAAGATCTAATTACTCTAATCAGGGGTAGTCACCCCCCCCCCCCCCCAAGAGGCCTTGGGCTGAGCTTGATTATGAATCTTCTGATCAGTTTTCTGTTTCTTCTGACTCTTCTAATGACCTGGATTTATCCATACCTACTTATGAGGATTCTGATGCAGAGGATTCCATTCCCTCTGCTTCCCCTCCTGAGGATTTTTCTTTTGGGGAAACTTTACATTCCTTAAGGGAACATTTCCACTGGGAAAGTCAGGAATTTTCTGATTCAAAAAAGAGTTTTTAGGGATTTCCTCCTCCTACCTCAGCATAGGCCCTTGGCTATACCTCCTGTACTAGACATTGTTGATGATGTGTTTTCGGATCCCTGCCTCCGGCTCCTAGTAAACCTGACCGATACTACAGGGTTCCTGAATCCTGCAAGTTCCTTTTCAAAAATCCTGTTGCAGATCCAGAAACCATTTCTTATGGGCATAAAGGCATTAAGGCTTCTACTGCTAAAAATCCTACCCCTACTGATAGAGACTGCAGGGATAGATGGGGTAAGAAGGTTTATACTTCTGCAAACTTGGCAATCTGGGCTTTAAACTGCCAATTTCATAATGTTAAAATATCAACAGCATATTATTGGACTGCTTAAATAGAAAATGATGTTGATTCCTGACTGTGTGGAAAATAACGATTTGCAGGATTTATTGCATTCTGCTGAACAAGTTGGAAAACATACTTTGCAATGTGGTTTTGTTTCTTTAGAGGCCTTCTGCAGGGCTGCTGTTACTGGGTCTGTGCTTAGAAGGCATGCTTGGCTTACGGAGCAATCTTTGCCTGATCAAGTTAAAGCGAAATTGCTGGATGTTCCTTAAAATCAGGGCCGTCTGTTTGGCAATAAGGCTGAAGAAGTTCTAAAAAAGATGGAAGATAAAGCTAAATCTATGCAAACTGTTAATATTTCTTACAAGTGCAACCTCCAAGATTTAGTAGGCGCTGGCCTACTAAGAATTGGTCTTTTCCAGCTCCTTCCAGATCCTCTCAAGCCAAACCCAGACGCACCAAAAGCACCAGGTTTCAGTCCCAGGGGACTCTCAAAACTAATCAATGGGGGGGCCTCCACTTCCAAATCTGGAAATAACAAGATACCCCCCATGGTAAACAGTCTCAATGACTTCCTTTTAAAATTACCAAGCACTTACCTTTTAGCCGCCCCTTTGGGGGGAAAGATTGCACTTCATGCAAAGAACTGGGAACTCATAACCCAGGACAAATGGGTTTTAAATATAGTGTCCCAGGGATACAGATTACATTTCCACACTTGCCAACACCAAACGGGTGGCCAGACCTGCCCCCAAATCAGTGGGCAGAGGCTGAAAAACAAGTACTTTCCCTCTTACACATGGGGGCTATTCAGCCAGTACCAGAAGAGGAAAAGGGACAAGGTTTCTATTCCAGGCTTTTTCTGGTACCCAGAAAAGATAAATCATGGCGTCCAATTCTGGCCCTGTCTACTCTAAACATCTTTCTGGACATTCCAAAATTCAAGATGTTGACTCTTCACCAGTAACTTCCTATGCTAGGCAAAGATGCCTGGTTGGCAACTCTAGATTTAAAAGAAGCATACCTGCACATCCCAATCAGGGATTCTTGCAGAAGATACCTACGCTTCAAAGCAGGCTACTTGCATTATCAATTCTCTGCACTGCCCTTTGACTTGTCTACTGCACCCAGGGTATTCACAAAGTGCCTGACTCCAGTTATTGCATTTAGCAGGCAAAGAAATATTCAAATATATCCATACATGGACAATTGTCTAATTCAGGCAGAAAACCAGGGCATACTTCTAAATCATCTGGTGTTTGTAAAAAGGGTTCTAACTTGTCTGGGGTACACCATAAACAAAAAAATCACAACTGGTACCCTCCCAACAGATTACATTCATGGGTGCAAGCTTGAATACAGCTGCCCAGATGGCTTTCCTCATGCCAGAGAAACAAATTCATTTGGTAACGTACTTCAAACAAGTGGCCACAAAAACCCTGCTATCTGCAAGACAAATACTGCAAGCATTTGGGTTCATGGCCTCTTGCATTCTTCTAATTCCATATGCAGGACTGCATATGAGGAAACTACAGTGTTACTTAAAAGTCTGTGGAGTCAACATTGTCACAGCCTGGAAACAATGATTCCTGTCATACCTTGCCTACGCCTGGAATTCTTATGGTGTACAGAGACCTGCCACCAAAACAAGGGACTGCCATTCACACTACCCCCTGCTGCCCAAACCCTGACTACAGAAGCATCAGACTATGCATGGGGGGCTCACCTGCCAGGGAAGTGCATTCAGGGCAAATGGAACCCAAATCAAATGCACCTACATATCAATCAAAAAGAAATGTTAGCTGTACAGAATGCTCTGACAACCTTCAAGAACTACATTCTTCCAGGACAACTAATGGTAAAGACGCACAACACCACGGTTATGTGGTACATAAACAAGCAGGGGGGTACACATTCTTACCCCCCTCTGCAGACTAGCCATGGCATTGTGGAACACAGCCTTGAGCTGCCAAGTGCACCTACAAGCTCAATTCCTGCCAGGAAAATTGAATACACTGCAGACGGACTAAGCAGAAATCTCATGGACCCACACGAGTGGAAACTAGATCCACAGATCTTCAGCATGATAACACAGAAATGGAGCCCATACATAGATCTATTTGCCTCCCCCTAGAACTACCAGTTGGACAAGTTTTGCACAAGGAGTCCACACAAAGAAGCCTGGAAAGTGGATGCTCTGTCCTTCAGCTGTAAAAACTTATCAGTCTACGCCTTTCCCCCTCTGCCTCTGCTCTCCAGAGTTCTGCTAAAAGTCAAACAGGACAAACCAAGAATGATTTTGATTGCTCCAGACTGGCCACGCCGACACTGGTACCCACTCCTGTGCAGTGTGTCACAAATATCTCCATGGCACCTGCCTCAGACCCCTTCCTTGCTGTCTCAGCAGGCGAACCAAATTCTGCACCCTCAGCTTCCAACATTAAACCTTGCAGCCTGGCTAATCACTTAAATTCACCCTCATCATCCCTCGGCAAACCTGTGATGGATGTCATCTCGGAGGCGCCCAATTTACCTCAGATTTTGCAGTAGTTAACTGAGAGGCTTCACAAGGGCCTGTCTTTTTCCTCTATTAACATCCACGCTTTAGCTATTTCAGCTCACTATAACACATAACCACCCCCCTTCTCTCATCCCATGCTCATGCAGTATCTCAGAGGGGCAAAGAACTTGAGACCACCCAGGAGAACCCCTACCCCTGCTTGGGACCTTAACTTTGTTTTGGAGAAGCTCACTCTACCTCTTTTCGAGCCAGCTACTACTGCAGACTTAAATTTCTTTCTTGGAAAACAGCCTTCCTTTTAGCAATCACTTCAGCTAGAAGGATATCTGAATTACAGGCCCTTATGGAAGTGGAGACTTTCATCATCTTTCATGCGGACAGGGTATCTCTGAGGACCAATCCATCCTTCATGCCCAAGGTGGTTTCCAGTGTGGCTCTTAATCAGTCCATTCATTTGCTAACCTTTTTTTCCCAATCCACAGAACAAAGGGGAACGGATTCTGCATTCCTTGGATGTGCACAGACAACTTCGATTCTACTTGGACAGGACTAAATCTTGAAGAATATCTGAACAATTGCTGGTAGCATTTGCTGCAGGGGCAGAGGGGAAGGCTTTTTCAAAACAAACCATTTCTAAATGGATAAGCCATTGCATTCATTTCTGCTATAAGCACCATGGAAAACCTATCCCCAGGATATCAGATCTCACTCCACCAGGGCTGCATCTACTTCTACAGCCTTTCTCGGAGGTGTTCCTACCAGGGATATTCTAGAAGCTGCTACCTGGAGTTCTGTACATACTTTCACCAAGCATGATCATTTACCAATTTTCTCTAAATCCAGAGCTGGCTTTGCCACTGCTGTCTTGCAGGGCCTTATAGCTGGCCCTAATGCTGTATAAACTCCTCCTCCCAACCATTGCTTGGGGAATCTACCCAAATGTAATGACTGCAACAGTGAAACACGAAGAACATAGTACAGTTGTGTACACTTACCATAAATGTAGATGTTCGAGTGTATTCACTGTTGCAGTCTTGGTTACCCTCCCTCCAGCCCCCTAAGTTTCTCTGGCTATACCTCTACATTCTTTTACTATGCTTAAAGGCCTTTTTGGTGTATTTGCTTTTGGTTGGAGGTATATTTTTGTGTTTTTAATTTTATTTGCTCCCCATTAGGGGGGCACCTGACATCTGGGGCAAGAAAAACTGATGTAATGGCGTTGGATGCATGTTTTATACCCCTGACGACCTGACGTCATGGAAGAAGAGAGAGCAACCAAAGCAGGACCCAAGACTTTGTTAATCAGGCCGACTGAGGGCAACCTCCCAGCAGATTACCCAAATGTAATGACTGCAATAGTGAATACACTTGAACATCTACATTTATGGTAAGTGTACACACCTGTACTTTTTACAAGGTCCCTGATGACCTAAAATGTCTATACAAGATTCCAGTGGTAGACCCTTTGGCAGTTTCTCTCTATTCAAATAAGCCAACTAAGCTGCTGCCCAGTTCTAATTCCCTAACTGCAGACAAAGGTGGTATGACTATGGCTAGATGGAAAAAGAAGGCTTACACCTCTTCTGCTCTTGCTTTTAGGGTGATTAATTACTACATCCAAATGACTAAGTACTTGATCTCTGTTGTCTCATTGAACAGAGATATCTTAGACACTCCCACAGGAGAGACTAAGCAGCAGATGCAGAGCTTACTTTTGCAAGCCACCAGAGTGCCTGAAACAGCATTAAGTGCAGTTATGATGCTGCATATGCTGCTTCTAGGGCAGCTGCCAGTGCATCCATTGTCACTGTCAGCCTATGCTTTAGGATTTCAAATCTAAAATTCTAGATTCATTTTTGGACAAAGACTTATTGGTTGGCTCTGAGGCAGCCAGTCTGTTCAAAACTTTCCAAGACCAAGGTAAAGCCATGAAAGACTGCTGGCAGATCCTACTCTCCTCAGTTCCCCGATAGAATAAGAACTACCCAGCCAAATCTACTTCTTTCATTAGAAGGGACCCTAGGGCAGTTCAGAAGCAAAGAAAAGCCTCTAGGAAAAGCTAATCTAAAAAACTAGAAAGGGAAACTCCAGCAGAGAGGCCACACTTTGTTAACAAAAGTTTGTGACTACTACTGCAGTGCCTCTCTTCCCCCTCCCCAGCTCCACTGTCCCTCTTTCCCAAAGACTGTCATTTTCCCTGGCCAGGTTGGAAAATATTACCACAGACAAATGGGTCCTCTATCATCAGAGAGAGCTGTGCCATGTCTTGGGAAAAA
>NC_056737.1:757021505-757086375 GCF_019279795.1 Protopterus annectens
ATGTGTTTACCAACCCTGCACAAAAATGAAAAATTAAATATGTGTAGACTTCACCAATGACAGGCCCATATTAAATGTGAAATGACCTGTTTGTTATTAAATAATTCAAAAAGGAGAGTAATGACAAACATAAGATCCTGAAGGATACAAATCCAATTAAACCAGCATTCTAGAAAAAAACCCAATAGAGACATGAAAAAGCTAAGTAAATACAAAAACAATACCATAGTAATTCATGAATGCCTATGATGATTCAACACAAAATCCAGATCCCTATATCAATGTAATGTCTCTAAATATATTATATTATAATGTCATAAAAAAGCATCCCAGTCAAATTTATGAAGAGTCCAAAAAATAAGATATCACAAAAAGAAAAATATATTCACACTGCCAAAATAGTGTAATAGAAAACAATCCGAACAATTGTTCGATCAATTTTCCTAGTAGTTGGAAATATACATTCAATATACAATGAATGTAAATAGAAATCCAGCAACTTAATAAAAACAGTACCTTGATGAACAAAGAAGGCGCGTTCAAAAAGAACAGACTCCTTCTACCTTGAGTTCCGTCAGAGATGCACGAAACACCATTCTGGCCTCAATTGTAGAAAATACACACTAAAATCCAAAAAAAGTGATACTGGTTCCGAATTCAATTGAATCCGAAAAATAATGATATGGATGCAAACAGTATTCTTCTCCATTCACAATAAGCCCAAAATGGTATGCAGTTGATATAAGCTCCGTTGGAAGAAAAAGAAGACAATTCCCGGCATGGAACACAAAATCAAACAGTCCTGGACCCAGTCATTGATAAGGCAGACACTCGTGAGAGCGTTAAAGTGAACGCCCAACATTTATTAAAGGAACACAAACCATCAGTTTTGCTGGCACGAAACTCAAAGCCAAACAGTCATGGACTTACTTACTTATGCAAACAGTACTCTTTTCCGTTCACAATAAGCAAATGGATGTGAGCTCCGTTGAAGGCAAAAAGAAACAATTCCCGGCATAAAGCAGTAAACCAAACAGTCCTGGACCCAGTCAATAATAGGGCAAACACTCATGAAAGCATTGAAGTGAAAGCCAAAAATTTGTTAAAGTAACACCAACTAACAGTTTTGCCAAAACAAGCAAAAATTAATGCGCACCATTCAATTTAGATATACCAACAAAAGAGATGACCTGGGTGCTGAATATAGATGCAAAACCACACACAATGTCCCAAACCAATGATGGTATGAAAAGAAGGGTAAATGACTTGCTGAAACAACAAGAAGTCAATGACAGGAACACAGGCCCCCAGCAGGATGTAGGCAAAAATTTAACATCAAAAAAAGGACCTCCTGCACGGAGGCAGTTGCACGACTCAACCAAAAGAAGCAAGTCAAACAAAACATAGAGCCAGCAAACTGTGACCTGAAAAGTACTTTAATTAGTACATAAAAACAACAAAGAAACAGACCAGTTTCGGCCGGACAATAACACAGCCTTCTTCACTGTTAAAGAAATGCACCAATTGTTTCTATTTAAATATACCCATCTCAAAGGACATTGGTGGTTGCTAAAATTGTTCATTTGCATCCGTGCAGGAGGTCCTTTTTTTGTTGTTTAGGGCCTACCCATGACTACAAAGCGTGTTCCATTTGCCAGTCGTTCGTCCCTAAAACACTGAGCAGCTGCCTTGCATCCCTTAACTTATTCATGGAAAACCAACATCTTGAGCGTCTTGCTTTGGGTATGGAAGCGACGTCATCCTGATGTTCTGGCCGAATCACCTAGAAAGAAGGGGGAAGGTAGCTAGGCCGGAAAAAAACGCCTGCGCTTCCAGATTCTGAAGTCCCGCCAACCACCAATCTAGGGGCTGAAGTATGTCTGATGGATTTGGTGACTTTGGCATGTGCCATGTCGAAAGCCACCCTCATTTCTCCAGCCTGCATGTCCATGGAGGTACCTGCCCCCCCCCCCCGACATTGAGAGCTGAACGACTTAGGAATAGCTTCCATATCTGAAGAAAGCTGCTGTAATCCTATGGTATCCTTGGATCCTAGGCCTGCAGCTCGTCAGCCCGGACCAAAGAGCCCTTCTAAGCATGTGTCTGTGCCTTCAGAAAGTATTCCTGATTGGCAGGCATTTTTCTCAATCTATTTTCCAGGCCTTCATGGCCCTTAGACCTACATCATCACAGACCTCTTCTGGTCTGTCAACTTGGAGTCCCAGGCATACTTCTTTGGGCCCATTGCCCCATGCACAGACACCTATCAAAGATTCTTCATCTTCCTCTTCAGATGCCTCCCTTTCTTATTCCTCACAACTGGCTTCTCCCTTAAGATATTGCTCTCCTGAAAAAGATTCGGAAGGTGATTCCCCACCTGAAGACATCACCTTTGGGGAAACAATTTCCGAAATGAGGGAGTACTTCAAATGGGATTCCACACAAATGACTAAGTTCAAAAGAGATATGAGCTTCTACAGATGGAATCCCCCCTCTCCCTCAGCCTTTCCTGCAGTGATCCCAGCCTACTTGGATGCCTTTGCCTCAGTTTCCAAGGGCCCAAACTCTCAGCCATCAGCCACTAAAAGACCAGGCAGGTTCTATAAAGTTCCTGATGACTTAAAATTCCTTATCAAGCCTCCTATGGCAGACCCTGCTGCTGTTGCCATCTCTCCAGATAAGCAATCCAGACAGATCCCCTCTTCTTCTTTCCTCCCTTCAGGTAAAGACAGTAAGATGATGGATAGGTTAGGAAGAAAATTTACACATCTTCCACACTGGCTTTCAGAGCCGTCAGCTACCAAATGCATACCATCAAGTATGCCTTGGACCTGGTCTCACAAGTCATGGATCAACTGAATTCTGTATGTGTCTCCCACCAAGGCCCAGGTGGCTTCCACCCTTTCATTAGATGCACAGGTCACTTAAACACACTATAAAATGCTGCTGTGATGCTGCTTAGCCTCAGTCCTCCGTAGGTACTCCTGGCTTGGGCTATAACCATTGCCTGATGATTTTAACAGCAAAATTATGGACACTCCACTGGGCAGTAACCTTTTCTTTGGAAACCAGTCAGCAGAGCTGATTAAAAACCAGCAGGAAAAAAGCAAAGAGCTGCAGAACCTTAAACACACTTTTGTCTCGCCTGTGCCTAAGTTTCATAGAAACTACCCTGCTAAACCCAGATTTGTCAGGAAGGCTTTCGCTCCATCTTCCACCAAACCCAGGAAAAAGTGTCAGAAAACCTTTCTCATTCAGACCTGCTTCCTCTGAAACTACTCCGATAGTCCTTTCATGGCACGCCTAATAGTGAATGACTGTCAGACCCTAACACCCAATCTTCCCCTTTCTGCCCGCCTCTCACTGTCTTCCCCTGTGGCAACAGATTACCTCAGATAACTGGATCTTGTCAATGGTGGAAAAAGGATATTTCATGACCTGGAGGGAAAAGCCTCTCCCAAAGGACCAAATTAATTCTCCTACAAGTCATTCAAGATGATGTCAGACAAGGCACTATTCAGAGTCACCCCCCCCCCCCCCCAAGTACAGGAAGGCCTAGGGTTTGATTCCAGACTGTTCCTAGTCTCAAGAAAAGATGGCCCACGGAGACCTATCTTGGACATGTCACTTCTAAACCCTTTCCTCTGTGTGGCGACCTTCTGCATGCTCTCCCTACAAACACTACTTTCACTCTTGACCCCCCAGCTCTTATCTGGCCACTTAGACCTTAAGTATGCATATCTTCACATCCCTGTCCGCCCATCTTATCGGAAAATCCTGTGTTTTGCTGTGCAGTCCTTGCACTTTCAGTTTACTGCCTTGTCCTTTGGTTTGTCCACTGCACCAAGGGTATTCACAAAATGTCTAGCTCCTGTGGTGGCCTTTTGCAGAACAAAAGGCATTCAAATCTTTCCATACTTGGACAATCTTCTTATCCAGGAAGATCATCCAGATATTCTACTAAGGCACCTACAGTTCACCATTTCCCCTCTTCGAAGGCCTAGGTTTCACAGTCAACCATCTCAAATCCTCACTTCCTCCCTCCCAGGACCAGGTATTCATGGGTTGCAGGATAAGAACAGGTTTGTTGAAGGCCTTTCTTCCTCTAGAAAAGGTCACATCTCTGGGCACTTGTTTCCAGGACCTGCTCCTAGCCAGCTACATTTCGGCCAGGGAGTTCCTACTCCTCCTGGGGTTGATGGCAGCCACACTTCCCGTGTTACCCCTAGCCAGGTTACATATGAGAAAACTTCAGTGGTACCTGAAGAATGTTTGGTCCCAATATGACCACCCACTAGAGCTTCAGATACTATTCCTTCCATGTCTCAAGAAAGAGATCTTGTGGTGGATCCAGCAAATTCACCTGAACCCAGTACTACCATTACAACCACTCTCTGCAGTACTACAGATATACAAATGCTTCAAATCTGGGATGGGGAGCAGCTATGAATGAATGTACTGATGGTTCAGGGCCAGTGGGACTCCTGTCTTCGGAAAAAACACACCAGTGAAAGGGAAATGACTGCCCTCATCCTATCCCTAAAAGAATTCCTCTCCCTCATACACCCAGGACCTCTAAGAATCTTTACAGACAACACCACAGTCCTGTGGTATGTCAGTAAAGGGGGGGGCCAAAATCATACTCTGTAGGCTGGTTATCCAAGCTTGACAAATGGCTACCCTCTCCAAGGTAACACTGCAGGCAGTTTAAATCCCATCTCAAAACAATGTTCAGGCGGATGCTCTCAGCAAATAATTGAGTCACGAATGGATGTTGTACAGGGATGTCTTCTTTGACATACTCCACCAGCGGGATACACCACAAATAGATCTGTTTGCCTTCCCTCAGAACAGACAACTGAAGCTGTTCTGCATAACATTCCCGTCCCCCCCCCCAAAGCAAAAGCAGTTCGCAAGTGCGGGTCGGCCGACTCCTGAGATTTTCTTGTTCGAATTTCAGATCCGAAGTCTTCATTAAAAGCTAAGTACCCTGCTAGAAACTTTTTTCTTGCTCCAGACCGATGTCAGAAAAAGTTAATAATTGTATTTCTTGTGGGAAGCAAATACCTCATAAGGACTTCCATTCTTACTGTATTCCTTGCCTAGGCCCTGATCACGACGTTGCTAATTGTCGGTTTTGTGCTAGATTTAACCAACGCACTATTAAGTGTTGGTACGATTTTGCATTTCACTATTTTGTCAGAAGATTTAATTACAAGATGTCATCTGATAGCCATCCGACTACCGCAATTCAAAAGAAACGCAAAGAAAAGGACAGGCATCCGAGGTCCAAAACTGACAATGAGGCTTCTTCTAAGCCAGTCGCCGGTTCTCAGTGAGGCGCTTTCGCAGCCCCTGACGCCCGCTACTTTAGAGCCACAGGCCACTTCCGACTCCCATGTGGAGCCGACTAGGCCACTGGAAACTCAAGGTATTGGAACCTCGGAAACTATTCCCTTAGATGGGTCTGGAGCCGCTGAGCAGGCATCGGCTTCTGAGGGTGTTTTCAGGCCTACACAGTTATATGTTAAAACTACTTCAGCTTCAAACGCAAAGACTAAAGCATCTCTAAAGACAAAGAAACAAGTACAACAGCCCCATGGACAGGCCTCCATGCCTAAAAAACAGATGCTCAAAATGGCCGAAGACCTAATTACTGTGATCAGGGGTTCCCATCCCCCTCCTGATAAGAGGCCTAGGCAAGAGACATAATATGAATCTTGAGATCAGGTTTCCATTTCTTCTGATTCCTCTTCTGATCAGGAATGCTCTCTTCCTCCCTATGAGGATTCTGATGCTGAAGAATCTATCCCTTCAGCCTCTCCTCCTGAGGATTATTCTTTTGGGGAAACTCTGCATACCATGAGGGAGCATTTCCACTGGGAGAGCCAAGATTATTCAGAATCTAAGAAAAGGCTCAGAGACTTCCTTTTACTACCTCGGCACAGGCCCCTTGCTATTCCACCTGTGTTAGACATTGTAGATGATGTATTTTCAGAGTCCAGTCTGACTCCTGACTCGTTACCTCCAGCTCCTGTTAAGCCAGACAGATACTACAGGGTTCCTGATTCGCATACATTTCTTTTTAAGAACCCTGCTGCTGACCCAGAAACCATCTCTCAGGGTCCCAAAGGGGTCAAGGCTTCCACTGCAAAAAACACTACCCCCTCTGACAGGGATTCTAGGGCACTGGGCAGATGGGGAAAAAAGTTTTACACTTCTGCTACCTTGGCTATAAGGGCTTTAAATTTTCAGTTTCATATGCTTAAATATCAGCAATATATTATGTCACTGCTTAAACAAAAAATGTTGATAAATACTGAATGTGCAGAAAACAAAGAAATGCAGGATTTATTGCATGCAGCTGAACAAGTGGGAAAGCATACTTTGCAATGTGGTTTTGATTCTCTGGAGGCCTTCTGCAGGGCCGCTGTTAACGGGTTCTGTCATTAGGAAGCATGCTTGGTTAAAGGAACAGAATCTGCCTGATCATGTTAAAGCAAAATTATTAGATGCTCCATTACAGCATGATACCTTGTTTGGTGTTAAAGCAGAAGAGGTGTTGAAGAAAATGGAGGACAAAGCTAAATCTATGCAAACAGTCAATAATTTCTTACAGGTACAGCCTCCAAGATTTAGCAGGCACTGGCCTACAAAGAATTGGTCCTTTCCAGTGTCAGACAGGCCCCAAAGAGGCAGATACAGACTCCCTAGAGGCAGATCCCAGCCCCAAGGCTCATACAGGTCTAAACAATGGGGTACTTCTACCTCCAAAAGCGGAGAAGACAAATCACAGCCATACAGGAAACAGTCCCAATGACTTCCCCCTGCCTGCGCCAAGCACTTATCTTCTGGCAGCACCTTTAGGGGGAAAACTAGCACTTTTTTCTCAAAATTGGCACGTAATAACCCAGGACAAATGGGTCTTGGATATAGTGTCATAAGGCTACAGGTTTCACTTTCACACCCTGCCAAGGGCAAACAGTTTGCCAGACCTGCCAAAAAATCAATGGGCAGAGGCACAAAAGCAAGTGTCATCCCTCATGGACATGAGGGCCATTCAGCAAGTACCACAGCAAGAGCAGGGACAAGGATTTTACTCAAGACTATTCTTGGTACCCAGAAAAGACAAAGCCTGGAGACTAATACTGGACCTATCTATTCTAAACACATATCTGGATATTCCAAGATTCAAAATGTTGACTCTGCAGCAGCTTCTGCCCATGCTTGGCAAGCAAGCTTGGCTTGTGACTTTAGACCTAAAAGAGGCATACCTACATGTCCCAATCAGACAATCATGCAGAAGATACCTCAGATTCATAGCTGGCTCAATGCACTACCAATTCTCTGCACTGCCCTTCGGCTTATCTACTGCACCCAGGGTCTTCACAAAATGTCTGGCTCCAGTAATTGCATTTTGCAGACAAAGAGGAATACAAATATATCCTTACTTCAACTGCCTTATTCAAGCAGAGAACAAGGACATTCTACGACAGCATCTGGCATTTGTAAAAAGATTACCAAGGAGAGAAAGTACTGTCACTTCTTTATTACAATTCCTCACACCAAATAAAACGTTTTATTTGGTGTGAGGAATTGTAATAAAGAAGTGACAGTACTTTCTCCCCTTGGTTCTCTTTTTTTTTTTTTTTTTTTTTTTTTTTTTTGCTGTTCAGTTGAGTGGAGAGATTTCGCTTTTTGGATTTATTTGTAAAAAGATTACTAACATGCCTGGGGTACACAGTAAATGAAAATAAATCAAAACTAGTATCGTCTCAAGAGATAATATTCCTGGGTGCAAGCTTAAATACAACTGCCCAGATGGCTTATCTCACGCCAGACAAAGGCAACCGACTACTTATTTCAAAATGTTGGCAACAAAGACCCAGTTATCTGCAAGAAAAATTCTGCAGGCTTTGGGCTTCATGGCATCTTGCATTCTGCTAATTCCATATGCAAGACTGCATATTAGGAAACTTCAGTGGTATCTAAAAAGTGTTTGGACTCAACATTGCCACAGCCTGGAAACAATAATTACCCTCATTCCCTGCCTGCAACAGGAGTTTCGATGGTGGGCAAAGGCGTGTCACCACAACAAGGGGCAGCCATTCGCTTTACCCACAGCCAGGCAGATATTAACAACAGCTGCATCAGATTATGCCTGGGGGGCCCACATGGCAGGAAGATGTATTCAGGGCACATGGTCCGCAAGCCAAATGCATCTACATATCAACCAAAAAGAGATGTTAGCTGTTCAGAATGCCCTGACAGCCTTCAAGGATCTACTTCATCCGGGACAACTACTGATGAAGACGGACAATACTACAGTCATGTGGTACATAAACAAGCAGGGAGGCACTCATTCCTACCCCCTATGCAGACTAGCAAGAATTTGTGGGACACAGCATTGACTTACCAAGTACATCTGCAGGCACAATTCCTGCCAGGAAAGATAAATACTCTGGCAGACGAACTAAGCAGAAACCTCATGGATCCCCACGAGTGGAAATTGGATCCGCAAGTCTTCAGCATGATCACAAGGAATTGGGGATGCCCGGACATAGATCTATTTGCCTCCCCTCACAACTGCCAACTGCAGAGATTCTGCACAAGGACTTATCACAAGCAAGCATGGAAAGTGGATACTCTATCTTTCAGCTGGAAAAACTTAACAGTATATGCCATTCCTCCACTGCCTCCCCCCCCAAGGTACTCCTAAAAGTCAGACAAGAGAAGCCAAAAATGATACTGATTGCCCCAGACTGGCCCCGCCAGCACTGGTACCCAATCCTAAGGAACTAGTCTCAATACCCAGCCTGGACATTACCTCAAATTCCTCACTTACTGTCCCAACACAACAATCAGATCCTGCACAGCCAACTCAAGACCTTAAATCTGGCAGCATGGCGGATAATGTAGTCATTCAAAACACACCTCTCTCTAAAGCAGTGATGGATGTTATTTTGGAGGCCAGGAGGCCTAGCACCAGAAAATCTTATGCTGAAAAATGGAAGAGATTCTGTGCTTGGAACCAGGCACAAAGGATTGACACGGCTGTACCAAATATTTCTCAGATTTTGCAATATTTAACTGAGATGCTGGACAAAGGTCTATCCTTTTCATCAATTAAGATTCATGCCCCTGCCATTTCAGCTCATTATAATACAGAGCCACCTATTTTTTCTCATCCTTTATTAAGTCAGTACCTCAGAGGAGCCAAAAACTTAAGGCCTCCAAGGAGATCACCAATACCTGCATGGGACCTCAATTATGTCTTGAAAAAACTCACCCTGCCTCCTTTTGAACCAGCCGCTACAGCTGATATAAAATTTTTATCATGGAAAACAGCTCTGCTCCTAGCAATAACCTCTGCAAGACAAGTCTCAGAGCTACAGGCACTCATGGCTGTGGAACCTTTTATCATTTTCCATCCAGATAGGGTTTCTCTGAGGACAAACCCGACATGTATGCCTAAGGTAGTGTCCAGTGTGGCCCTTAACCAAACTATTCATTTGCCTACCTTTTACCTAAACCCACAGAGTAAGGGTGAGAGACTTCTGCATTCTTTGGACATACACAGACAGCTGCACTTCTACTTGGACAGAACCAAAGCTTTCAGAAAGACTGAGAAGTTACTAGTGGCATATGCTGCAGGATCACAAGGAAAGGCTATCTCAAAGCAGACTATTTCAAAGTGGATAGGCCACTGCATTCGTTTCTGCTATTCACAACATGGCAAATCAGTGCCTATGGGCATTAGGCCACATTCAACCAGAGCAGCAGCCACTTCAGCCTTCCTCAGAGGAGTACCAACCAAAGACATTTTAGGGACTGCAACCTGGAGTTCATTGCACACTTTTACAAAGCACTATCACTTACCACTCTACTCTAAATCCTGGGCAGGCTTTTCTACTGCAGTTCTGCAGGGCCTCATAGCCGCTCCAAATCCTATTTAGCTCCAGCCTCCCAACCTTAGCTTTGGGATTCAACCCAATTGTAATGACTGCAACAGTGAAACACGATGAACTTAGTACAGTTGTGTACTTAACATAAATGTAGATGTTCAAGTGTATTCACTGTTGCAGTCCAGGTTACCCTCCCACCATCCCCCTTATCTTTGCTGGAACTTATCTGTACTTCTCTATTCTATACAACCTATGTGGTGTATTTGCTTGTAGATGAAGGAAAAATTTATCTTGGCGCATGCATGCTTTATTGACATATTTTTAGCCTACCCTTTTGGGGGCACCTGATATCTGGGGCAAGAAAAACTGAAGAAAATGGGGTCGGCTGCATCTTTTATACCCCTGGCGCACTGACGTCAGGGAAGAGGTGACAGCAACCGACGCCAGACCTAGACTTTGGAATTCTGGCCGACTGTGGGTAGCCTGCCAGCAGGATAACCCAATTGTAATGACTGCAACAGTGAATACACTCTAACATCTACATTTATGGTAAGTACACAACTGTACTTTTCTCTTCCACCTCCCATAACACATGCTGAGCTTTGGTACTCTCCCTCATGGTTAGAATACTGCAACATTAGAATAGAAGGACATAGAATAGTTGTGTAAAACTGTACCATAACCATAGATGTCCTTCTCTTCCATGTTACAATATTCCTATCCCTCCCCCCTACCCCTCTTTTAGGAACTCTGCCTCTTCTTCCTTGTCTTCCTGTTTCTTATTTTCCCTCTCTGGATGGCATCGTAATCCGCTACCCTTAGACTGTTGTTTGACTTGGGCATTCAGTTCTGAGGTTTGTGCTTGTGGACGTCACATTTATGGCCCACAGTTTATGGTACCTACGTGTGACATCCCTCGCACCATACAGCAGCCAGGCTAAGTTTTTGTATATGGGTCGGATGTTCGGGTCACCTCAGGTGGAGGATCCCTCATGTTTAGAGTAGTGCAACATGGAAGAGGACATCTGTGGTTATGGTAAGATTGTACACAACTATTTATCAACTTACTAATGGATTCAATGAAGTAGAAATTTAAGTTAGAAGCTGTTTCTAGGGATGTGCTGGGCAGGGATTAAGAGATGAAGGGTTCCCAGAATGTAATATTTGATTTATTGAGTGCCAGAATTTCTTGGGATTTGACCATTGTGAATTAGGTGAGCTATTACAGAAATCTTTTTTGTCTTTGTTGACATGCTTTTTAGTAAGATTTCAGAGTTCTTTTATATTTTTCTAAGGGGTGGGGAGCTTAAGTTTTACCCAGGTTTCCCACATTCTGTCTCTTGTTTTCATCAAGGTGGGGGCAGCATACCTCTCAACCATACCGAATTTCTCGTTTTTTACCAGTTTTGAGGCCCAAATAATGGGGTGCCATGATTCTCGAGTGGCATCCATTAATTTCCGAATTTTTCTGGCTTTTGTTTTTAAATTTATTTTCCTGCTTTTGGGCTGAAGTCATCACATGCAAAGGCGTGCGCAATGATGTCAGCTCCGTGAGCAGCCTGTAGGAATTGGCTGAGGATATTTCAATGTACTTTCTAGCCAGCAAACAAATAGCATGCGAGCATTTCCTGAATCCTGCTCCAGGTAAGGAATTTATGACCCGTTAGTTGATTAAATACAGACAGTGTGATAAGCAATTTGAGTCTTACTAGTATGGCGACCCTTTACTTGAATGAATACCTTTCTTCTGTGACCGTTTTTAAGCACCAGGTCCTGTGTGTGTGTGTGTGTGTGTGTGTGTGTGTGTGTAAAATGCCTCAGTGAAATATTCACTACATAATGACAGGCATTTGAATTGCAGACGTCATACTCTTCAGAAAATACATGGTAACACAACACCTTTTCCAGCAATTTTCTAAGTTTATAAGATCAATATTTGAAATTTGCCCCTATTTTTGGGGCTGTATTCCCCCATTATTGGCTTTGTCCATTTTTTTTGTGCTAAGAGGTTGAGAGCTATGCAGCTGTACAGTCTTGAAGTTAGTATATATGAATGTGTGTGAATGCATGGGGCTTGCTTCACTGAAAAAAAGTCAAGGTATATTTTTGATGCATCAACTTCCAAGAAAGTTGCATTCTCTCTCTCTCTCTCTCTCTGTATATATATATATATATATATATATATATATATATATATATATATATATATATATATATATATATATATATCTGCGTGTGTGTTGTGTGCTATGCATGTATACCTATGTGCTTAGCATGACTTTGAGTGGGATTTCTTTGAAGCCCAATGATTCAAACTTCATTTCTAATGCTTGATAGCTATATTGCACACCAGGCTATACTCTGTAGGACCAGCATTTCTCTCTAAATGCATGTAAATTTGATCATATTGTAATATTAATTAGTATTCATAGAATTTGCTTCTGCATATTGTGTTTGCAAATAATTTATATGAAGTTTATAAATAGCTGGATGTATATGATGTAGAAAGTAAAGGTATATAAAAGAAAAAAAAAAGGAAAAAGCCATCTTAATCACTTTTTACAAGTATTCTGAATTTGGATATGGACATTAGGTATTGCAAAGAAGCGATCAGAGAGAATCGTTTCTGTACTTCTTCTTTCGGCTTTTCACGCTTAGGGGTCACCACAGTGGATCACCTGTCTGCTCATGATAGAATATACTGCTATAATAAACAACTGTTTACAAGTCTGGACCTGTTGCTTCTTCATCGTCATTTTGTCAAGTCATCCCAAGAAAAATGACCATAAAGATCAAGGCTCTCAAACAAGTAGTTTAGTGCAGAAAATCATAGTTCAGTGCTTTTGTCAGTATGTGACATCTTTGGAACCATTTTGACAAGTCAGTGATTTACATGTCTGGGCCTCTTGTTCCAAGATTGTCATTTATCAATCTTTTCACTTATAAAAAAGAACCAACTTTGTTCCCTTTCTTTCTTTCTATTTACTTATCAAGAAAGTAAAACATTATTTGACAGGTAAAAATGGTGCGACACTAAAACAATTTATTTGAAAACAGTTGAATATTAATTTCAACAGTGAGAAAAAAGAAATATAGCTTGACTGTTTCACTTTCAGTGCAGACTGGAACAATGGATGATTGATTACATGTCACAGGTCCAAAAGCTTAACTTACACATTCTTTATTAAACTGTAGGACTGTTTATAGCTTTAATGTTAAGGTTTAATTACAACACTGTAAATATCACTTATGTTTTTCATGTTTAGTTTACTTTTTCACATTAGTTTCTCTGAGATGCAGAAAATGCATAATTTGTCTATTAAACAGTACTTTTTGCAATTTTTTATGAATGGATTGCTTCATGTGTAGCTTTCATCTGAGAACTGAATTCACTGTATTCCCCCATTATTGGCCTTGTCCAGGCTTTTTGTGCTAAGATGTTGAGAGCTATGGTGAGAATTGAGAACTGAATTCACTAAATTATAGCCATTTACAGTGCAATGAAAAAGGATTTTGCCCCCTTCCTGATTTCTTATTTTTTTGCATGTTTGTCACACTTAAATGTTTCATATCATCAAACAAATTTAAATATTACACAAAGATAACTCAAACACAAAAATGCAGTTTTTAAGTGATGATTTTATTTATTAAAGAAAAAAAACCTATCCAAACCTACATGGCCCTATGTGAAAAAGTAATTGCCCCCCTTGTTAAATCATGAAGTAACTGTGGTTAATCACATTTTTGGGAAAGCAGAGTTCAATTTCACTAGCCACACCCATGCCTGATTACTGCCAGACCTGTTGAATCAAGAGGTCACTTAAATAGAACCTGTCAGACAAAGTGAAATAGGCCAAAAGGGAAGACGTCATGCCGAGATCTGAAGAAATTCATGCCGCCATCTAAAGAAATTCCAGAACAGATGAGAAACAAAGTAATTGACATCTATCAGTCTTTCGGACTCCAGCGAACCACGGTGAGAGCCATTATCCACAAATGGAGAAAACATGGAACAGTGGTGAACCTTCCCAGCAGTGGCCAGCCTACAAAAATTACCCCAAGAGTGCAGCGACGACTCATCCAAGAGGTCACAAAAGAACCCAGAACAACATTTAAAGAACTGCAGGCCTCGCTTGCCTCAGTTAAGGTCAGTGTTCATGACTCAACCATAAGAAAGAGACTGGGCAAAAATGGCATGCATGGCAGAGTTGCAAGGTGAAAACCACTGCTGTCCAAAAAGAACATAAAGGCTCGTCTCACTTTTGCCAAAAAAAATCGTGATGATCCGCAAGACTTTTAGGAAAATATTCTGTGGACTGACAAACCAAAAGTTGAACTTTTTGGGAGGTGTGCGTCCTGTTACATCTGGAGTAAAAGTAACACAGCATTTCAGAAAAAGAACATCATGCCAACAGTCAAACGTGGTGGTAGTGTGATGGTCTGGGGCTGCTTTGCTGCTTCTGGACCTGGACAACTTGCTAATATTGATGGAACCATGAATTCTGCTCTCTACCAAAAAATCCTGAAGGAGAATGTCCAGCCATCAGTTTGTGACCTCAAGCTGGAGTGTACCTCGGTTCTGCAGCAGGACAGTGATCCAAAACACACCAGCAAGTCCACCTCTGAATGGCTTAAAAAAAAAACAAACTGAAGGTTTTGGAGTGGCCTAGTCAAATTAATCCAATTGAGATGCTGTGGCATGACCTTAAAAAGGCAGTTAATGCTCAGAAACTCTCCACTATGACTGAATTAAAACAATTCTGCAAAGAAGAATGGGCCAAATTTCCTCAACAACGATGTGAAAGACTCATTGTGAGTTATCGCAAACGCTTGATTGCAGTTGCTGCTGCTATGGGTGGCACAACCAGTTATTAGGTTTAGGGGTCAATTACTTTTTCACATAGGGCCATGTAGGTTTGGATAGTGTTTTTTTTTCCTTAATAAATAAAATCAACACTTAAAAACTGCATTTTGTGTTTACTTGGGTTATCTAATATTTACATTTGTTTGATGATCTGAGACTTTTAAATGTGACAAACATGCAAAAAAAATAAGAAATCAGGAAGGGGGCAGATACTTTTTCATTGCACTGTAAGTTTGTCTTTCTGGAAACGCATGGTGGTAACACAACATTTTATTCTAGCAACTTTCCAGGATTATACAAGCAATGTTTAAAATGTGTCCCTGTTTTTTGGGCTTTTGTCCCCCCGATAAATTTTGGCTTTTTCCAGATGTCTTGTGCTGCAAAAGTGACAGATACAGTTGAGTGCTGAGTGGATTTTACAAGGAGCTGAGAGCTTCAGGGGAAGAGAAGTTTAGTGCTGCTTATGCTTGCATTTAGTAGCATAACGGGTAGCATACTTTCTTTTGATGCAGAAGGCTGTGGGTTCTACTCCCACAGTATGTATATGCATTGCTGATACTGTACTGTGTTGTACTTTTAAAGGGGGTGGATGCTGCAGTCCTGAGAATGTCCTTTTTGGCAGCGATAACTAGTAAATATGAACCTGTTATCAGTTTGCCATCCATTCCCTATTGCAGTAGTACTAGGTTATAATTTTTTTAATGTAACATAGGCACTTTATTTGTAGATGAAGCAATGAAATATAAAGTTGTTTGCTAGCAGTAACCTCTTCATTAGTTACAGATCTCTTTAATGTGGAATTATTTAGATGGCTTATATTTTTGCAGAGATTGTGCATATTTACTGGTAGTGGTAGATTGTAGACGTTTGAGTAGCCTTTTATGAAGGAAATATTCTGAATTGGGCAGTTTTGTCATTATTGGTTCATGCATTTTGTTTCATTGTTTACTGGAAAAAATGTTCAAAACAATGCATTTAAAATGCTCGCTAACAACTGTAGTGTATTATACAAGGAATATAATTTAATACAATCAGGAAGGTGTATCAATACATGTATGTTTTGTGTGCAAGGGGCCTGTGATTTGAAAACAGCCCAAAGGTAATCTTTATCTGCCACTGGCCAGATGCATTTTCTTTGAATGTGGGTTTCAATAAATGTGAGTTTCAAGGGCAGAGATGTTTTAATACTAAGTCTATTTTCATTATGAGACTGCATTGCTTTGTTTAGCAGATGTCTATTGGTGTTTGTGGTAAAATGTAAAAACTTTTAAATTAAATCCAAATCATTGTAGAAGTAAAGCAGTATGCACATTACAGTGTTTATGGTAAATGGAGCGAAATAGCCAAGTAATGGGACATTGGAATGGCTGCGGGGGGGGGGGGGGGGGGGCTGTGTATGAGGAGGCCCCATTCGACCATGATTTTGTGAGGGGAGAAGAGTGGCAAACTCAGACAGCCCTGGGTAGCGCAAACTGAAGCTGTGCCACTGATCAGTAGGCCATGGAGAAAGACTTTTGGAGGTCCTAGAAACTAATACTCTTTTGCTAAGCTTAGAATATTGCCTACCATTAAATGCCATACTTTTACCATAAAACCCACATACTGCAAGTCACCAAAAACAAAATCCTAAGGTTCATCATCTTCTACATTCCCAGTGAAACATCATTGCTACACATGTAAAAAAAATGGTTACCATTTTATGTTTATAGCATTTACAGTGTTTTCTGTGTGTTTTTCTGCTGTTTCCTGAAAAAAACAAAACAGATTATCTTTTCCCGCCTTTGCTGAACTAGATTAGTCCAGATTTCAGGCTTGCTGCATTCCGGACTGTGGTATAGGTTCCTGTGTTGCCCATATCCTTACTTGGATAGGAGGAAGTTTCTCTGCTCACCAGTGAGAGTGGGGAGCTTTGAGCAGCCTATCTTTCCGTGAAGGAGTGGTCTCAGCCCAGAAACTAGTAGCTTATTGGCCATTTTGAGTGAATTCCTATCTCTTTCAGTTTCCCTGCTTTAAAACCCACATTTGCGCAGAATCGGGCAGCGCCATTTAAACTATTCCCGGCTCCACAAAGTCTGCTCTTCACTTTTTCCCTTAGAACTGTTCTAAATCTCAAAGTAAGCACTCTAATTTCATTCTAAAGCCCTGCACTTGCTCTCATAAGTAATCTTATAAGTAAACACTAATAAACTAAAGCACTACACCCTCTTATACTCCTTATAAGTACTTGGCTCCCTATTGGTCCTTTCTGATCATTCAAAAAGCAGTCCCTTATACTATTCTGGCATGTCCAAAAGTCAGTTTCGGGTTTACTCTCCAGTCCAGCTGGTGAATCTGGGATTCTTGGGGCAATGTTACAACTGCCTTATGTACACAGACCACCCTCTCCTCCTCCCAACAAGCTCAAATTTATGTGAGAGATGCAACTATATAGCCAAACTGGAGGCTGAGCTCTCTCAACCCAGTACTGGTGCAGTCAGTCAGGAGGAGAAGGTAACCACACACACCACAAATCCAGCCTCCCATAGACCTATCGCATCAGTAAACCAAACACTTAAACACACAAAAACATACTTGGAGGCTCTAAATAAAAATCTGCCAAAGCAGCAGAGACCTCCAAACCAGACAACCAAGCAACCGCTACCCCACAACAATACCCACGTATCACATAGTTCACAAAGTCAGTGTGCCACACAGTCACAGCCCTTAAGGCCAAACAACACACCTAATACACTTCTAATAGGTGACTCTATTGTCAGACACACTGACGTCCCACTCACCAGACTGAACAAGGAGAAGGTCACTGTAAGCTGCCTATCTGGTGCCAGGGTCCGCCACATAACACAAGCACTCGGGTCACTCCAAAGCAAGTACAAATATGATTCCGTCATTGTCCATGCTGGTGTGAATGACCTGAGACGTACCTCCCTGGACTACATGAAGAGAGACATAGAGGAGCTCTCTGATCATGTAGCCCAGGCCGGTATGAGCCTGACATTGAGTAGCATCTTGCCCTCACCAAGAATGATGCCACATTATAAAGACAAAATTGGCTAAAGTATTGGTGTCATTCTAAGGGGATCCAGTGTCGGTCAGCCTGGGATGACATGCTCGACAAGCCACGTTGCTTCGCTAGGGACGGCTTGCACCTGTCACCCCTGGGCTTTCGAATACTGGCTAAGGCTCTTACCACCCCCCCATAGTGCCTTTTTTATGCAAGGCTCAAAGGACAAACCCACCTCCATAGACAACACAAGGGAAAAAAAACTAAGGGTAATGCTGCTCAACGCCAGAAGTCTAAACCTCAAGATGCACGCACTCGAGGCTCTCCTCAGTATGGAGAATATCGATATCTGTGCAGTAACAGAAACCTGGATGTGAAGTTCTATCTCGCCGTTTTGTTCTTACACGTGGGGTTCAGAGCCGATCCCTCGGCTCCGAGTCGGCCGCTTTTCAAGCTCAGACTCTGAGAAGCTCGAGACCTAGTGTATATCCCATGATGCTCTACTGTAAATCCCCAGATCTAATTTGCCACTGCAACGGATCTACAGCTCGTCGGAGGAAGCTCGGGCCAGTGACTTATTTTTTCAATATTAAGTTTTTTCTGAATAATAGTATTACATATCATTAAATTAGAAGTATTATCCTATAGTATTGGGCTATAGCCTGTTTGTTTAGCTCTAGTTAAAAATTTTTGAAGTATTTCTATTCAGGGCTTTTAGGCCTCTCATCTGTTTGGGCGTGACAGGGCTCTGTCAGCTTTTGTGTGTGTGTGCGCTCTCCTTTCTTCATTATATAATCTATAGGTATTTAGTTCTATATACTTACATATATCCTGTAAGAAGTTAGTTCTTAGTCAAATTAGTGTTGTAGTTAATATTTACACAGATAACTGTTTCGTTGTTATACTGAAAATTCAGGGACCTGAATTTATATTGTTAACATGTCAGAGAAACAAAAGTCAGGATTCAAAAGGTGTGAGTGCGGTCAAAAAATGTCTGTTACAGACAACCACTCCACCTGCGTGTACTATTTGGGTTCTTTTCACCTACAAAAGGTATGCTCTATCTGCCAGGGTTCTCTTGGAAAGGCGCAGGTAGCTGGTAGATAGGGGACTTCTGAAGCCTGATTTTCAGGCTACTTTAGACAAAGCCGACCTCTCTTCCAAGGCTTCGAAGGGGTCGAAGTCTTCCAAGGGATCCTCGGAGCCCAAGTCACCGGCTTAGAGTTCCTCTAGTATGGTTCTCTCATCGGCTCCACAGCCCTTGGAGCCGTGTATCGATCTTCTACCTCGGAGCCCTGTTGTGGATCCGATATTGGAGACTCTTCGGTCTCCAATTCTTCAATCGATACCATCTTCGGCTTTCTGATGTGGACCTGGACTGAGTGGTTAAGAGGTTCTTACCGGCCCTGGACAAAATGCTGTCCGCTTCGAGCCACTCTGCTTCGAAGCCTGAAACACCAGCCATAATTTCTCCCCCTCCTCCTCCGAAGCCAATTGAGCTCTCTGAGCCGGGGCGGGCGGAACTGATGTTGGTGGAGCCCTCGGAGCCGAGGTTTGATCCACCTCCCTCGGCTCCATAGACCTTGATCTCCTCGGTTCCGACCGGGGAGTCTCGGGGCCGACAGTCCCTCGCTGGCTTCGGGGTGGAGAGTCGAACCGATATCTCGGTTCCGACCCTTCCCCTCGGGGCTTCGACGCAGGTGGCTTCGGCTCCGTCCTCTGGATTGGAGCGGGGAGTCTCGGCTCGGGGAGAGCTGCCGGCCTCTTCGGAGCCAACAGACTTCTCGGACCGAGATTCTGGTGCCTTCGATGCCATGAGGAAGGTCATGTCTGCTAAGACCACTACCTCTTTGGATCTGTCTTCCCCTCCCCCTAAAGGGCCTTGTTCTACCTCTTCCCCGCAGGTCCTCACCAAGCGTCGAGAACCAGGGCCTCAGGTATCCCCATTGGGTGGCCCCTCCTCTCTAGGGACTTCACCGGACGCTCCCACCGATGAAGTACCTAGGAAGAGACTGTGCAAGAGGAGGCACTTGGATTTCACACAGGAATCCCTGACATCGGATACCAACTTGGAGGAATCAGAAGGGTCCCCACGATCACCCTCAGAGGATGTCTCATTTGCAGGCATTTTGGAGATCTTAAGACAGAGGGGTGATTGGCAGTCCCTTGCCCCTACTGAGGACAAGTTGGTCCTCCTGAAGGCCTTTGTATCTCAACCATCCACCTCCTGGGTTACCCTGCCCTTCGATGAATTGATGGAGGTGGTTGCTCGAAGGGCATAGGAGTCCCCTGACTCAGTGGAACCGGTCCCTCGGAGGCCCAACAAGTTTATTACTTCCCCTACTGACAAGGCCTTTCTTATGAAGGGAGTCCCAGTTGATGCCATAGTGGTGGGGGCAGCCACCAAGAAAGAGATGTCGGAAACCTACTCTTCTGTCCATCCTCCTAATAGGGATTCTAGGACGATGGACAGGTATGGGAAATGCATATTTAGTTCTGCGGCATTTTCCATGAGATCGCTCAACTACCTGACACATTTTACTCGCCTTCAACGAGATCTCCTTAAAGAGCTGGAAGATACTCTCATGCAGTTTCTGAGAAGGTGACTGCACAACTCAACACCATCAATTCGATAGTAAACTCATCCATGCGATTCATTTCTTATGCTGTAGATGGATCGAGTAGGGCGGCAGGCTCAGCGATAGCTCTTCGAAGACAGTCCTGGATGCGCCTTTGCTCCTTTGCAGAAGCCTTCAAATCTTCCTTCGTCAATACCCTATTCGATGGGTCCACCTTGTTCGGACCCAAAGTTAAGGAGACACTTACTAGTTGTGAACAATAAGGAAAGACTCTGTCTGCTGTAGGAGTCCGTTTTTCCACTCCAACTAGACTGTACCCCAAAGGGCAACGAAGTGAAAAAATGTGGTTCCGAAAATTCCAAGGAGCTTTCCAAATCACACCTACTGATACCCCCTGTAGGGGCAGAGGAGGGGGCAAAAACGGAAGACGCCGTCCAAATGGCAGAGGCGGTCCGCAAAACCAGGGCGACAGGGAGCAGTTCTCTGGTAATCCCTATCGGCGTTCCTGAAGGGAAGCCTGGCTGTCCTTCTCTGGAGGCAGTCGGGGGTCGCTTGGCTTTATACCCAAACGCCTGGCTAAACATTACAATGGATTCTTGGGTAAAAAGCATCATTGCCAGAGGTTACTACATTCCCTTTACAAAACTTCCCCCCATGTGTACAAGGATTCCAGACGTTCTACCCAGTCTGAGAAAGCTAGCAGCCATAGAAATCCGAAACCTGCTAGACAAAAGAGTCATCCAGCCAGTCCCGGCAGAACAAATAGTATCCGGAACTTACTCAAGGTTCTTTTTAGTTCCAAAGAAAACAGGGGACTGGAGGCCGATACTGGACCTCAACAAACTCAACACCTTCATCAAGAAGGAAAAGTTCCGGATGGTCACGCTTCAATCGATTCTTCCGTTCTTAGCAACGGGCGATTGGATGTGCTCTGTAGATCTCAAGGATGCTTACTACCACATCAAAATGGACAGATCATCCAGAGATCACCTGCGTTTCCTGCTGGGGGCCAGTCATTATCAATTCAGAGCCCTGCCCTTTGGTCTCACCACAGCCCCCAGGGTGTTCACCAAATGTATGGCAGTGGTCACAGGCTCACCTGAGACATTTGGGATTCCGGGTGTTTCCATATCTGGATGACTGGCTCCTCACCGCCACCTCCAGGCATCAACTAATCCAAGCAAGATACTACACCATAAACCTTTGTTCCCAGTTGGGCATAACCTTAAACTTCGAAAAATCTGCGTTATCGCCCACGCAGCATATTAAATTTATAGGAGCAGAACTGGATACAGTCAATTCAAGGATCAGGTTGCCTCAAGCAAGAATCGTACCTCTAAAAAGTTAATTATCCAGTCTGTTGGTCCAGAACAAAGCTCCTGTGTCCCAGATACTGCAGCTATTGGGCACAATGGCAGCCACACTGATAGCAGTCCCGTTAGGGTGCATGCACATGCAGATACTCCAGTGGCTACTCTTCGCACAGTGGACTTACCAACGACTGCCCATGTCACACGAGATCCGGTTAACGAATCTTTGCAAGAAGGATCTCAATTGGTGGTTGAACAGCGACCAAGTGATAATCGGACGTCCTCTTTGTTCTTCCCCAACCTACAGCCACAGTGACCACGGATGCTTCCCTGATAGGGTGGGGGGGGCTATTTCAGGGAAAGACTGTCCAAGGCACTTGGTCAAACATGGAATCACATTTGCATATAAATGTCCTAGAGCTGAGAGCGGTGTTCCTGGCGTTGCAACACTTTCACGACTCTCTTCCTCCAGGTACAATTTCTATCCAGACGGACAACATGTTGGTAGTCTGGTACATCAACAAGCAAGGGGGAACCAGATCGTACCCGTTATGCCGAGAGGCCCTAAGAATTTGGCAATGGGCTGTATCCACCGGACACTTTCTGATAGTAACGCACATCCCGGGGTCATCCAACGTGATAGCGGACAAGCTAAGCAGGGCCATGCTGTTGCCTCACGAGTGGCGGACAAGATTTTCCGCAGATGGGACCAGCCTTGCTGCGACCTATTTGCATCTCCGATGAATGTTAAATGCAGCAGCTACTTTGCCCTTTATCCCCCACCGGGGAACAACCCGAGGGACGCGCTCGTACACGATTGGCCCCCGGGCCTCCTATATGCCTTCCCGCCAATTCCCCTAATTCATACAGAAAGCCAAAAGTCTGGGAAGGACTGTGATTTTGATAGCCCCGTCTTGGCCTCGGCAGATTTGGTTCCCCTTCCTGCAGAAGTATCAAGTGGAAGAACCATGGATCCTGGACCCAGTGCCAGATCTTCTGACTCATTCGTCGGGAGTTCTTCATCCCTCCCTCATCTCCCTAAAACTGACAGCTTGGCTGCTCCAATTCCCGTATTAGCCAGGTCTCAAGATTTGTCTCCCGCCGTCCAACATATTATAGTTTCCTCACATAAACTGTCTACCAGGAAGCTATATAATAGCAAATGGAAACAATTTGTTCACTGGGCTTCTCATCATGACATTGACCTTTATGTGGCACCTATTCATACCATCTTAGAGTTCTTGTCTTCCTTGTTCCATGATGGGCGCAGCAGCTGCCACCATTAGAGTTCAATTGGCTGCTATTTCCAATTTCCATGTAGGGTTTAACGGGTCTAACATCATGTCCCATAGACTATATAAGGCATTCTTAAAAAGGGACCCACCACCTATCAGACACCCTGTCTCTCCCTGGAATTTGAATCTGGTTTTATCCCAATTGATGTTCGCCCCCTTCGAACCCGCCTCATCATGTCACTTAAAGTTTCTGTCTTGGAAAACTATATTTCTGGTAGCCATTACATCTTCACGTAGGGTCTCCGAACTTCAGGCCTTGTCCTCCAAGCCCCCATATTTGATTTTTCACCCTGATAGGGTCTCCCTCAGGACTAACCCTACCTTTCTTCCCAAGGTCTGTTCAGAGACTAATTTAAATCAGTCCATTGAGCTTCCAGCCTTCTTTAGACACCATACCAACAGACTGGAATGTATGTTACACAAGCTTGATGTACACAGACAATTGAGAGTCTACCTGGATAGGATGAAGGATTTCAGACAATCGGATCAACTCTTTGTCTCTTACGCAGAGAATAAGAAAGGTTTTGCAGTATCAAAAATCACATTATCCAAGAGGCTTTCTGACTGCATTAAATTAATTTATTCCTCCACTAATCAGCCATTAACAACTAAAGTTAAAGCCCATTCTACCTGGGCTGTTTCTACGTCATTAGCTCATGCAGCTCGTTTGCCCTTGGATACCATCTGTGCAGCCGCTACGTGGTCAAAACTTCACACGTTTATCGCTCATTACAAAGTGGGCAGGACCTCCAGGAACAGGGCTTCCTTTGGTACCACTGTGCTCAGGAATGTTCTCCCGTGAGCCACCCAGGATTAGGGTGCTTGGGACGCTACCCACGTGTAAGAACAAAACGGTGAGATAGAACAACTTCACATAAAGAAGTTATGTCCTTACCATAACGTTCCATGCGAGTTGTTAATCTCGCCTTTTTGTTCTTACATTCCCGCCCACCTTCCCCCTCCAGTAGAGAAAGATGGTTGCCTTGGTGGATTGTTCGAGTTTTGTCAGCCTGTCTTCTGGAACAGACTGTTTCTTCCTTCTACAAACTTATAGTTACCTAGATAGGTAGGCACTATAGTTCTATTTCTTCCTGTAGGCTGTCTTCGTTGCAGCATACTAGATCTGGGGATTTGCAGTAGAGCATCATAGGAGATATACACTAGGTCTCGAGCTTCTCTGAGAGTCTGAGCTTGAAAAGCGGCCGACTTGGAGCCGAGGGATCGGCTCCGAACCCCACGTGTAAGAAGAAAAAGGCGAGATGAACAACTCACATGGAACGTTATGATAAGGACATAACTTCTTTTTCAAGGCTCCCGAGAGCATCCCAGCACTACCAGGTTATACCTCATATCATGCTTTTCGGCCCCAAAACTCGGACCGAACCACAAAAGGAGGGGGAGTATCCATATTCATCAAAGATACCCACACCTCCAGGTTAGTGGCACTACACGAAGCAACGGAGACCATCCATGTGCAACTAACAGTGGGCAAAACTGCCTTTCAGTTTGTAGCCTGCTACAGACCACCCTCCCAAACTCAGGAACCCCACTCTGCTTTCCTGAGAACACTAGAGAATATGAAGGTCTCTCCAAACACAATAATATTGGGTGACTTCAACTACCCAAACATTGACTGGGAAAACTACTCATGCCCCAACACCCTCGCTCAACGGTTCCTAGAATTTATAAACTCAAATGCCATGGAACAACTGGTCATCACTCCCACAAGAGGGGAAAACATATTGGACCTCCCACAAGAGGGGAAAACATATTGGACCTGGTCATCACCAACATGTGGACTCTATGTTCCACACCAGAGGTATATGCCCCTCATTGGTAAGATCATACCATATGTTAATCTCACTGTACATCCATATTCCGTCCCCACCCCCAGCCAAGGAAACCACGGTGAAGAATTTCTCAAAAGCAAATTTCACACTTCTCAAAACCAAGGTGAAATCCTTCAAAGCCCCCCGGGCCAGTGGAAAATACTGCCCAAACAGCAGAATCCTTTACAAATGCATTCTATGGACACCTACAGGAATGCATGGATCGTGCTATCCCAAATAAAACCAAGACTCACTCCTCCAAAGGCAGGAGACCTGTCTGGTGGACCCCGGCCATAAATAAGCTATACAACAGAAGGAGGAAGCTACTACATGATAGAGCAAAATCCAAAAAAGGGAAGGCGTCTTTGATCAGTACTATCAAGAAACTACGATCCCTCATAAAATCATCTAAGGCCAGCTTCGAAAGAAAAATTGCCCAAGACGCTAAAGATAATCACAAGGCTTTCTTTAGTTATGTCAGGAATCTGGTTGACAACTCCCAGATATGCTCTGAGTTAGTGCAAAATGACAAAAAATACACTGATCCCACAGACATTGCCAACATCCTGGCAGACGGGTTCAGTGCAAACTTTTCCCCCCCAAAAGAGCAAATGTCTGTTCCAACAGAATGTAGCCTCCCTGACATCACAGATGCACAGGTGAGAGCTGCCCTCGCCAAAGCAAAAAACACAGCATCAATGGGACCGGACGGTGTCCTGGGCTGCGTCTTGCATGAGCTCCAAGAAGAACTGAACCCTCACATCAAGTCACTGTTCAGTCTCAGTCTTACTACAGGATATGTACCCAAGGAATGGCGTACAGCAGCAGTGGTCCCGCTCCACAAAGGTGGTGCCACAACGGACCCTAGAAACTATCGTCCTATAAGCCTGACTAGTCTGGTCTGCAAAGCTATGGAGCGTATCATCATGGAACTCATAAATAAAGACATTGGGAACCTCCAGACACTGGATCCTACCCAGTTCGGCTTTAAGGGCAGATCTTGCCTCTTGAACCTCGTCGACCTCTTTGAAACAGTTACCAAGGCCATAGATGAAGGGAAGGTAGTCCACATGGCCTACCTGGACCTCGCAAAAGCCTTCAACACAATACCCCACTCGGGCATCATAAATAAGCTCACCAGCTTAAATATCAACCCCTATGTCACAAGATGGGTTGCAAACTGGCTCAGGGATATAACCCACATGGTCAGAATTGCAGGTCCCATGTCAGACTCTAAACCAGTTACAAGTGGTGTCCCACAAGGCTCAGTCCTGGGACCTCTCTTGTTTGGTATATACTTCTCTGAGGTACAGGCTAACACGGGAGGACTATGGCTGACCAAGTTCGCAGATAACTGCAAACTGGGTGCCATAATCGACACTCCGGCTGACACAAGCATCCTCCAAAAGGGACTCACAGAGATGGATAACTGGTTCCAGAGCCATGGCCTAAAGCTAAATGCCAAAAAGTGCATAGTCATCCCCTTCGGGAAAAACAAAGTGCCCACAAATTACCACATAGGTGGTAATCCATTAAGTACGGAAGAAGTAATTAGGGATTTGGGGACCCAAGTAGATAGTAATCTCTCCTTTGACAATCACGTTGCCAAAGTGGTTAGAAAGACCTTCTATATAGCCTACCTTATCACGAAAGGGTTCACATCTAGATCGAGAGGTCATTGTGCCCCTCTACTCATCACTCATCAGGCCCATAATTGAATACAATGCCCCATTTGGGATGTACCTTACCCAACACCTGCAGCAACTGGAGAGACCCCAAAAGTACCTCACCAAGAGGATCAAGGGACTCAAACAGATGCCCTATGCAGTTCGGCTAAAGAAACCCCAGCTCTACTCAGTTGCTTGCCGCCTACTCAGAGGTGATCTATGCCTGACGTATAAGGCCATGTCCAACCCAGAATTAATGGACATGCTCCACCTCAGGAAATCCAAATCCCTTAGAGCTACACGCTCCAGGGACTTAAACCTCAGCACAGAAATAAATAGGACATACTGGAGGGACATATTCATATCCCAGAGGCTCCCCTCACTCTGGAACAAAATCCCAATCCATGTTAGGCAGAGCCCCTCACTGACCCTCTTCAAGAGAAATCTTGACAAGTGGATGGGAGATCTTAAGTTTACCCCCGGGATCTTTTCTGTGTCCCTGCTAGACAGAGGAACAGTAAACTAGCCTTAAAAGGGCTATCTTCTGTGACCTACTATACAGAGGCACAGTCAACCAATCTAAAAGGGTGGCGAAAGCCAATCACACTCTGGCTAGGCTTATAAATGCCCTAAGACAGATAGCCTAGTATCAACCTATGAACTTACAGGGTCTGGGTCACAGTGGGGCCATATTTTGGTTGTCTGATGTTCTTCGTGTTTCACTGTTGCAGTCATTACATTTCGGTAATCCTGCAGGCAGGTTGCCCTCAGTCGACCTGAATCCCAAAGTCTTGGGTCCTGCGTCGGTTGCTGTCGCCCCTTCCCTGACGTCAGGCCATCAGGGGTATAAAAGATGCAGCTGACGCCATTTTCTTCAGTCTTTCTTGCCGCGTGGTGCCCGAAGCAGAAGCAGTTCGCAAGTGCCGGTCGGCCGACTCCTGAGATTTTCGTGTTCGAGTTTCAGATCCGAATTCTTCATTAAAAGCTAAGTACCTCATTGGGGAAACTTTTTTCTTGCTCCAGACCGATGTCAGAAAAAGTTAATAATTGTATTTCTTGTGGGAAGCAAATACCTCATAAAGACTTTCATTCTTAACTGTATTCCTTGCCTAGGCCCTGACCACGACGTTTCAAGTTGTCGGTTTTATGCTAGATTTAACCAATGCACTATTAAGCGTCGGTACTATTTTGCACTAAGCTATTTTGGATGCAGATTTAATTATACAATGTCGTTGGATAGCCATCCGACTACTGGAGTTCACAAAAAATGCAAAGAAAAAGATAGGCAACCGAGGTCCAAATCCGACGACGAAGCTTCTCCTAAGCCAGTCGCTGGTTCTCAGTGAGGCGCTTTCGCAGCCCCTGACGCCTGCTACTTTAGCCGCTACCGACTCCCACGTGGAGTCGGTCAGGCCGCCAGATACTCAAGGTATTGGAGCCTCGGAGACTATTCTCTCAGATGGGTCCGGAGCCGCTGAGCAGGCATCGGCTTCTGAGGGTTTACTCAGACCTAAACAATTATACATTAAACCGACTTCAGCTTCAAAGGCAAAGACTAAAGCACATTTAAAAGCAAAGAAACAAGTTCACCAGCCACATGGACAGGCCTCCATGCCCAAAAAACAGATGCTCAAAATGGCCAAAGACTTAATTATCTTGATCAGGGGTTCCCAACCCCCTCCTGATAAGAGGCCTAGGCAAGAGACAGACTATGAATCTTCAGATCAGGTTTCCATTTCTTCTGATTCCTCTTCTGATCAGCAATATCCCCCCCCCCCCCCCACCCCATGAGGATTCTGATGCTGAAGAATCTATTCCTTCAGCTTCTCCTCCTGAGGACAATTCCTTTGGGGAAACCTTGCATACCATGAGGGAACATTTCCACTGGGTGAGCCAAGATTTTTCAGAATCTAAGAAGAGGCTCAGGGATTTCCTTCTACTAACTCAACACAGGCCTCTAGCTATTCCCCCTGTGTTAGACATTGTAGATGATGTGTTTTCAGAGTCTAGTCTGACCCCTGACTCCTTACCTCCAGCTCCTGTTAAGCCTGACAGATACTACAGGGTTCCTGACTCTCATAAATTCCTTTTCAAAAACCCTGCTGCAGACCCAGAAACTATTTCTCAGGGTCCCAAAGGGGTTAAGGCTTCCACTGCAAAAAAACCCTACCCCCTCTGACAGATTCTAGGGCACTGGATAGATGGGGGAAAAAGATTCATACATCTGCTACCTTGGCTATAAGGGCCTTAAACTGCCAGTTTCACATGCTCAAATATCAGCAATATGTCATGACACTGCTTAAACAGAAAATGTTGGTAAATTCTGAATGTGCAGATAACAAAGAAATGCAGGATTTATTGCATGCAGCTGAACAAGTTGGAAAGCATACTTTGCAATGTGGTTTTGATTCTCTGGAGGCCTCCTGCAGGGCCGCTGTTGAGGGTTCTGTAATTAGGAGGCATGCTTGGTTAAAGGAACAAAAACCTGCCTGATCATGTCAAAGCTAAATTATCAGATGCACTATTATAGCATGATACCTTGTTTGGTGCTAAGGCAGAAGAGGTGTTAAAGAAAATGGAGGACAAAGCTAAGTCTATGCAAATGGTCAAAGATTTTTTACAAGTACAGCCGCCTAGGTTTAGCAGACACTGGCCTACAAAGAACTGGTCCTTTCCAGTGTCAGACAGACCTCAAAGGGGCAGATCCCAGCCACAAGGTTCATACAGGTCTAAACAATGGGGGGCTTCTACCTCCAAAAGTGGAGAAGACAAATCACAACTATACAGGAAACAGTCCCAATGACTTCCCCCTGCCTATACCAAGCACTTATCTACTGGCAGCACCTTTAGGGGGAAAATAGCACTTTTTTTCTCAAAATTGTCACATTATAACCCAGTACAAATGGGTTCTAGACAGTGTCACAAGGCTACAAGTTTCACTTCCACACCCTGCCAAGGGCAAACGGTTGGCCAGACCTGCCAAAAAATCAATGGGCAGAGGCTCTAAAACAAGTTTCATCCCTCATGGACATGGGGGTTATATAACAAGTGCCACTGCAAGAGCAGGGACAAGGATTTTACTCAAGACTTTTCTTGGTACCCAGAAAGGACAAAGCATAGAGACCAATACTGGACCTATCTATTCTAAACACTTTCCTGGATATACCAAAATTCAAGATGTTGACCTTACAGCTGCTTCTGCCCATGCTGGGCAGAAAGGCTTGGCTCGTCACTTTAGACCTAAAAGAGGCATACCTGCATGTCCCAATCAGACAATCATGCAGAAAATACCTCAGATTCAAGGCTGGTTCAAAGCATTACCAATTCTCTGCACTGCCCTTTGGCTTATCTACTGCGCCCAGCGTCTTCACAAAGTCCCTGGCACCAGTAATTGCTTTCTGCAGACAAAGAGGAATACAGATATATCCTTACTTGGATGACTGCCTCATTCAAACAGAGAACAAGGACATTCTACTACAGCATCTGGCGTTTGTGAAAAGATTTTTAACATGCCTAGGGTACAAAGTCAGCAAAAAGAAATCAAAACTAGTACCCTCTCAAGAGATAATATTCCTGGGTGCAAGCTTAAATACAACTGCCCAGATGGCTTATCTCACACCAGACAAACAAAGGCAACTGACTACTTATTTCAAGGAAATGGCAACAAAGGCCCAGTTATCTGCAAGAAAAATTCTGCAGGCTTTGAGCTTCATGGCATCCTGCATCCTACTAATTCCATATGCAAGACTGCATATGAGGAAACTTCAGTGGTACCTAAAAAGTGTCTGGACACAACATTGCCACAGCCTGGAAACAATGATTACTCTTATTCCCTGCCTGCAACAGGAGTTCTGATTGTGGGCAGTCACCAAAACAAGGGACAGCCATTCTCACTACCCCCAACCAGGCAGAACCTAACAACGGAGGCATCAGATTAAGCCTGGGGGGGGGGGCCCCCACATGACAGGAAGAAGCATTCAGGGCACCTGGTCTACAAATCAAATGCATCTACATATCAATCAAAAAGAGATGCTAGCTGTTCACAATGCCCTGACAGCCTTCAAGGACCTAATTCATCCGGGACAACTACTGATAAAGACAGACAATACCACAGTCATGTGGTACATAAACAAGCAGGGGGGGCACGCATTCTTACCCACTTTGCAGACTAGCCATGGTTTTATGGGACACAGCATTGACTTACCAAGTTCATCTGCAGGCGCAATTCCTGCCAGGAAAGGACAATACTCTGGCAGACGAACTAAGCAGAAACCTCATGGATCCCCACGAGTGGCACCTGGATCCACAAGTCTTCAGCATGATAATAAAGAAATGGGGACGCCCGGACATAGATCTGTTTGCCTCCCCTCACATCTTTCAACTAAAAAGATTCTGCACAAGGACTTATCACAGACAAGCATGTAAAGTGGACGCCTTATCTTTCAACTGGAAAAACATCAGAATTTGCCTTTCCTCTACTGCCTCTCCTCCCCAAGGTAGTCCTAAAGGTGAGACAGGAGAAACCAAAAATGGTTCTGATTGCCCCAAACTGGCCCCGCCAGTACTGGTATCCGATCTTAAGGAACTTGTCTCAATGTCCAGCATGGACCTTACCTCAAATACCTCACCTACTGTCCCAACAAAACAGATTCTGCACAGCTAACTCAGGACTCTAAACCTGACAGCATGGGGGATAATGTAGCCATACAAAGCACACCTCTCAGTAAAGCTGTGATGGATGTCATTTTGGAAGCCAGTAGGCCTAGTACTAGAAAATCCTATGCTGGAAAATGGAAAAAATGTTGTGCTTGGAATCGAGCTCAAGGAACTGAGACAGCTGTACCAAATATTCCTTAGATTTTGCAATACTTAACTGAGATGCTGGACAAAGGCCTTTCTTTTTCATCAATTAAAATTCATGCCTCTGCCATTTCGGCTCATTACAATACAGAGCCACCACTCTTTTCTCATCCTTTATTAAGGCAGTACTCAGAGGAGCCAAAAATTTAAGACCTCCAAGAAGATCGCCAATGCCTGCATGGGACCTCAATTATGTCTTGGAAAAACTCACCTTACCTCCTTTTGAGCCAGCTGCTACTGCGGATATAAGGTTTGTAAGCTGGAAAACAGCTCTGCTCCTAGCAATAACTTCTGCAAGACGAGTATCAGAGCTACAGGCTCTCATGGCTGTGGAACCTTTTATCATTTTTTATCCAGACAGGGTCTCTCTGAGGACAAACCCTACATTCATGCCTAAGGTGGTGTCCAGTGTAGCCCTTAACCAAACTATTCATTTGCCAACTTTTTGTCCAAAACCACAGAACAATGGGGAGAAAATTCTGCATTCATTGGATGTACACAGACAACTTAGATTCTACTTGGACAAAACTAAAGTTTTCAGAAAAACAGAATAATTACTAGTGGCATATGTTGCAGGATCACAAGGAAAGGCCATCTCCAAGCAGACTATTTCAAAGTGGATAGGTCACTGCATTCCTTTCTGCTACTCTCACCATGGCAAACCAGTGCCTAAGGGCATTAGGCCACATTCAGCTAGAGCTGCAGCTACTTCTGCAGCCTTTCTCAGGGGAGTACCAACCAAAGACATTTTAGAGGCTGCTACTTTGAGTTCAGTGCACACCTTTACAAAACATTACAATCTGCCACTTTACTTTAAATCCAGAGCAGGCTTTGCCACTGCAGTTGTGCAGGGCATCATAGCCGCTCCTAATGTTGTTTAGCTCCAGCCCCCCCCCCCCCCCCCCCAACCATAGCTTTGGGATTCTACCCAAATGCAATGACTGCAACAGTGAAACATGAAGAACATAGTACAGTTGTGTACACTTACCATAAATGTAGATGTTCGAGTGTATTCACTGTTGCAGTCCAGGTTACCCACCCGCCATCCCCCTTATTTCTGCTGGAACTTATCTTTACTTCTCTGATCTATACAACCTATGTGGTGTATTTGCTTGTAGGTGAAGGTAAAGTTTATTTTGGTGCATGTATGTGTTATATATCTAGCCTACCCTTTTGGGGGGCACCTGACATCTGGGGCAAGAAAAACTAAAGAAAATGGCGTCGGCTGCATCTTTTATATCCCTGACGGCCTGACGTCAGGGAAGGGGCGACAGCAACCAACGCAGAACCCAAGACTTTGGAATTCAGGCCGACTGAGGGCAACCTGCCAGCAGGATGACCCAAATGTAATGACTGCAACAGTGAATACACTTGAACATCTACATTTATGGTAAGTGTACACAACTGTACTTTCTTCAATTTGCATTTGAAAGTTGATATCCCACAATACCATTGGAGTGGGTGGGGTTACATAATTATGTATGCAACTTTTATGTTAATCAGCATACTTATTTTGTACCTATTTTTCACGGGCCTTTGTCCAGATTTTTGATGTTTCCAGTTTGAGAGGTATGGTGGGCAACATTAGTTAACAAGGGGGATATGTTAGCTTTGACACGTTATGTGCACAGGGGTGCCAGTGAATTAAGAATATTTAGGAGGGTTGAGTTGAAAGAGTGTAGAGCTTCATCTAGAGGGAGTTTGGTAAGAAAAGACCAGTTTATTTTGGCGAGGTGGATATTAAAGGTTTCTGGGTGGAATTTTGATAGTTTGGGACATTCGATGTATCTGTGTGATCTAGAGAAATGTGGAGAGGGTCTTGGAACTTTTATTGGGGACTGATTGCCTAGGGAGTATGGTAAAGTTTCAGGGTTGTGATATTTATTTGAGTCTGAAGCTAATGTTCAGAAAATAAGTGAGCCAGAGTTGTGAGATTTATTAGCATGGGTGGATGTGGAGATAAAGTTCAGTAAAGTCATGCAAGTTAATACGTAAGGTAGAGTTTGGTGAGTAGAAGTATGTCCCCTAGAAGGATGATTTTGTTATGCATGTGTTGTGTAAGCCAGGAGAGAATATGTTCAACTAGGGGAATGTTGTCACCAGGAGGTATATAAATGGCTGCTACAGTAATTGTAATATGTTTTGTTAAGTTTAAGGTTGCAAATCAGGAGTGAAGCAGGTAGAAAGGATGGGATCAGTTTATCTTGTGATGTGAGGGTAAGATGGTTTGAGTAGGCAATGTCTACTCCTCCTGTTTTTTTATTTTGACGATCTAGTCAAAGTATATTATACCTTGGAGGGAAAAAGTCATTATCAAAGTTATGTGGTTTTAACCACATTTCATTGAGGGAGATAATGTCTGGTGAGCGAGTTGACTACCAGGCATGGAATTCACTAACTTAGCACACTTCTGATATTCATTGGGGAAAAAGATGTATGATTTTTTGGAAGAGTTTGGTGTCTTGTGACAGGGTCTGTTGGTTATGGAGAGGGCCTTAGCCTCTGTAGGCTCCCAGCTGGTTTCGACCCCTATCGGAACAATTTCTTGGGACTCCCTCGGGTCCAGAGCTTCCACCAACCTTCATGCCAGGACAGTGTGTGCCGATGCTGCAAGACACCCCTTTACAGGGCCCTACCTCTTCCAATTCATCCATAGAAGCTCCCACTGAGGAGGTTCCTCAGAAGTCGTCATGTAAAAGGAAGCATCTTGATTCCCCCAGAGGAATCCATCATGGAAGAAATGGACATCGAGGAGGGTGGCCGACAAAATCAGGGTTCCAGAGATTCCTTCTCAGGGAAGCCCTATCAGCTCTTCCGAAAGGAAGCCTGATTGCTTGCCTCTGGAGGCAGTTGGGGGAAGACTATGCTTGCATCCATTAGCTTGGCAAAACATAACCACAGATGCTTGGGTGCTAAGGATCATTGCCAGAGGTTACTATATTCCATTCAACCTTATTTCAAAACTAGGAAGAAAGATCCCCAATTTTCCACCAAATCAGAGGGATCAGGCAGCTCTGGAACTTCAAAAGCTGCTAGAAAAAAAGAGCCCTCCAAGAAGTCCCTCCAGACCAGATAGAATCCGGCTTCTACTCAAGGTTCTTTTTGGTGCCAAAAAAGGCAGGGGACTGGAGATCGGTTTTGGATCTCTGTGTTTAGAACAAGTTTGTTCATCAGACAAAATTATGGATGGTCATGGGTTCAGTCTATTCTCCCCTTTTTAGGGAAAGATGATTGGATGTGCTCTTTAGACCTCCTGGACACGTATTATCACATAAAAATGGACAAACGCTCCAGGAGGTTTCTCCGCTTCTGGGTGGGAGCCCGTCATTACCAGTTCTGAGCTCTGCCCTTCAGTCTCACCACAGCCCCCTGGGTGTTCACCAAATGTATGGCAGCAGTAGCAGCTCACCTCAGACTGCACAGATTGATTGTTTCCATATCTGGAAGAATTGTTCCTTACCACCCCCACCAGGCATCTACTGAAACAGACAAGAGACTTCACCCTACGTAATTGTTCTCATCTAGGTATAATAGTAAATCTCAACAAGTGTCAGTTAAATCCAACCTAACATTTAAAATTCATAGGAGCTTGCCTCCGCTACAACATCTTACATAGCTTCCCTTCCTTCTCACAGACTGCAGAAAATAAAATCCCAGATCCACCTTGTCTCCAATGACAATGTTCGTGCATCACTAGTTTTACAGGCGCTGGGATCCATGGTGGTGGCCGTCACATTAGTCTTGCTGGCAAGATTCTACATGAGAGTTCTACAGTGGCTTCTATCCTCCCAGTGATCTAGCCTCACTCATCCCATCCAAATTGCCAATCATGGAAAAAAGGATTTATCGTGGTGGATGGAATCTGAGGAAATTCTTTTGAGCCAACCATTTGTTTCACCACATCCCCAGGCCGTAGTGTCCACGGATGCCTCCCAGATCAGGTGTGTGTGTGTGTGTGTGTGTGTGTGTGGGGTGGGGGGGGGGGCATTTTCAGGGAAGGAGTGTCCAAGACACTTGGTCCCCAGTAGCGGTCAGTCTGCATATCGCTGTCCTGGAACTGAGGGCAGTGCTCTTAGTGTTGCAGGCCTTTCAAGCTGTCCTCCCTGTAGGAACGATTGCAATACAGTCAGACAGCATGTCAGTTGTAGGAACCGAGGGTAGTGCTCTTAGCGTTGCAAGCCTTTCAAACTGTCCTCCCTCTAGGAACAATTGCGATACAATCAGACAGCATGTCAGTAGTCTGGTACGTCAACAAGCAAGGAGGAACCAAGTCTTTTCCCCTCTGTTGAGAAGCTGTGAGTGTGGCAGTGGGCGATATCTTACAACTGCTTTCTGGTAGCAATGCACATGCCTGGGGGGCTCAAAGGCAATAGCAAACAAACTGAGCAGATGTATCCTCATACTTCATGAGTGGTCTCTCAATCCCAGTGTACTGAAGAAGACTTTCTATCACTGGGGCCAGCCTTGCTGAGATCTATTTGCATTCCCCAAAACAAGTGCAGCAGCTGCTTCACCCTAATCCCCCCTCAGGGGAGTCCCCAAGAGACACTGTCCTTCACAATTGGCCCCCGGGATTACTCTGTGCCTTTTCCCCAGTTCCTGTGATCCCCCTTTTCTTGAAAGAAGCCATAAGGTTGAAGAGCAACGTGATCCTCATAGTCCCCTTTTGGCCTCGACAAGTTTGGTTCTCCTTTCTTTGGCCTTACCTACTTCAACTTCCATGGACTCTGGACCCAGTTCTGTATCTCCTGTCCGATCCTCAGGGATTAGTTCATCCCAGTCTGAAAAACCTCAAGTTTACAGCTTGATTACTCTAGCTCCATTAGTTGCCAGGCAAAATAACTTGTTTTCCCCAGTTCAAAAAATTTTGCAGCTTCCCATAAACCCTCCACAAGGACAACCTTTAATGTCACATAGAGACTGTGCAAGGCTTTTCTAAATGGAATTTTAATGTTAAAGCCTCCTTATAGGGAACCCCTTGATGTTCATTGTGTTACACTGCTGCAGTCATTACACTTGGGTTTTACTGCCGTCAGGCGGTCCCGCAGTCAGCCAGAGTTCCAAAGTCTTGGTCCGGCGTCGGTTGTTGTCGCTTCCTCCCTGACGTCAGTGCGCCAGGGGTATATAAGATGCATCCAACGCCATTTTCTTCAGTCTTTCTTGCCGCGCGGTGCCCGAAGCAGAAGCAGTTCGCAAGTGCCGTTCGGCCGACTCCTGAGATTTTCGAAGTCGAATTTCAGATCGAAGTCTTCAATAAAGCCAAGTACCCCATTGGGGAAACTTTTTTCTTGCCTCAGACCGATGTCAGAAAAAGTTAATAATTGTATTTCTTGTGGGAAGCAAATACCTCACAAGGACTTTCACTCTTACTGTATTCCATGTCTAGGCCCTGATCACGACGTCACTAGTTGTTGGTTTTGTGCTAGATTTAACAAACGCAGTATAAAAAGACGTTTTGATTTTGCTTTGCACTACTTTGGCCGAAGGTTCAATTGTACTATGCTGTCTGATCAACCGACGACCGCAATACAGAAAAAACGCAAAGACAAGGATAAAGACAGGCATCCGAGGTCCAAAACCGATGTCGAAACCTCTTCTAGGCCAGTCGCCGGTTCTCAGTGAGGTGCTTTCGCAGCCCCTGACACCCGCTACCTCAGAGCCACAAGCCGCCTCAGACTCCCACGTGGAGACAACTAGGCCTCTGGAAACTCAAGGTATTGGCCCTACGGAAACTAATCCCTCAGATGGGTCCGGAGCCGCTGAGCAGGCATCGGCTTCTGACGGTGTTTTCAGACCTTCGCAACTTACCATAAAAGCAACAGCCACGACAAAAGTACCATTAAAGACAAAGAAGCAATTACAGCATTCTCCTGGACAGTCCTCCATGCCTAAGAAACAGATGCTTAAAATGGCCGAAGACCTCATTACTCTAATCAGGGGTTCCCATCCCCCTCCTGAGAAAAGGCCTAGGCAGGATGCAGACTATGATTCCTATGATCAGGTTTCCATTTCCTCTGATTCCTCTTCAGACCAGGGATACTCTCTACCCCCATGTGAGGACTCTGATGCTGAAGAATCTATCCCTTCAGCCTCTCCTCCTGAGGATTATTCTTTTGGGGAAACTTTACATACCATGAGGGAGCATTTCCATTGGGAAAGCCAGGATTACTCAGAATCCAAGAAAAGGCTCTGGGATTTCCTTTTATTGCCTCAGCACAGGCCCCTGGCTATTCTGCCTGTGGTAGATATTGTGGATGATGTATTCTCTGAATCCAGCTTATCTCCTGATTCTTTGCCCCCTGCACCAGCCAAGCCAGATAGGTATTAGAGTCCCTGACTCGCAAGTTTCTTTATAAAAACCCTTCTGCTGATCCAGAAACTATTTCCCAGGGTCCAAAAGGGGTTAAGGCTTCCATTGCAAAAAATCCAGTACCCTCTGGCAGAGATTCCAGAGCTTTGGATAGATGGGGGAAGAAAGTATACACTTCTGCAACTTTAGCAGTAAGGGCTTTAAATTGCCAGTTTCACATGTTTAAGTACCAACAATATTTAATGGCTCAGTTAAAACAGAAAATGCTTGCAAGCTCAGAAGCTCGTGATTGCAAATAAATGCAGGATTAATTGCATGCCGTTGAACAGGTGGGAAAACATACTCTGCAATGTGGTTTTGATTCTTTAGAGGCTTCTTGTAGAGCCGCAGTTACAGGTTCTGTGATTCTAAGACATGCTTGGTTAAAAGAACAGAGTTTACCTGATCATGTTAAGGCAAAATTATTGGATGCTCCTTTACAGCATGATACCTTGTTTGGTGTTAAGGCAGAAGAGGTGTTAAAGAAAATGGAGGATAAAGCTAAATCTATGCAAACAGTCAAGGATTTCTTACAGTTACAGCGACCTCAATGTAGCAGAAATAGGCCAACAAAGAATTGGTCCTTTCCAGTGTCAGACAGGCCACAGAGAGGCAGATACAGACGCCCAAGAGGCAGATCTCAACCCCAAGGCTCAGACAACGACAGTGGGGCACGTCAACCCCAAAAGGAGGTGAGGACAAGTCTCAACCTTACAGGAAACAGTCACAAAGACTTTTCCCTTCGTACGCGAAGCACTTCCCTTTTGTAAGCCCCCTTAGGGGGAAAACTAGCACTTTTTTCTCAAAACTGGCAAACAATCACCCAAGACAAATGGGTTCTGAATATTGTGTCTCAAGGTTACAGGTTCCACTTTCATAATTTACCAAGGCTAAAAGGAATGCCAGACCTGCCACAAATCACCCAAGACAAATGGGTTCTGAATATTGTGTCTCAAGGTTACAGGTTCCACTTTCATACTTTACCAAGGCTAAAAGGAATGCCAGACCTGCCACAAAATCAATGGGCAGAGGCACAAAAACAAATTTCAGCCCTCATGGACATGAGAGCTATTCAAAAAGTACCACAACAGGAACAAGGACAGGGATTTTACTCAAGACTCTTCCTGGTCCCCAGAAAGGACAAGGCCTGGAGGCCCATACTAGACCTTTCAATTCTAAATACTTACCTGGATATTCCGAAATTCAAAATGTTGACATTACAGCAGCTTCTACCCGTGCTGGGCAAGAAGGCTTGGCTTGTTACTCTGGACCTCAAAGAGGCATACCTGCATGTCCCTATCAGACAAAATTGCAGAAGATACCTCAGATTCAAAGCTGGTACAATGCACTACCAATTCTCTGCACTGCCCTTTGGCTTATCTACTGCACCCAGGGTCTTCACAAAGTGCCTAGCACCAGTAATTGCATTTTGCAGACAAAAAGGAATTCAAATATATCCATACCTAGACGACTGCGTCATTCAAGCAGAGACAAAGAAAATTCTTCTACAGCATCTGGCGTTTGTAAAAAGGTTGCTAATTTTTCAAGGGTACACAGTAAACGAAAAGAAGTCAAAACTAGTGCCCTCACAACAGATTATATTCCTGGGTGCCAGCTTAAATACAACGGCCCAGATGGCTTACCTCACGCCAGACAAACAAGTTCAACTAACTCAATATTTTCAATTACTGGCAAAAAAGTCCCATCTCCCTGCAAGAAAAATTCTGCAGGCCCTGGGATTCATGGCATCCTGCATACTACTAATACCATATGCCAGACTGCATATGAGGAAATTACAATGGTACCTAAAAAGTGTTTGGACTCAACACTCTCTCAGTTTAGAAGCAGTAATACCATTGATTCCCTGCCTACAACAGGAGTTTCGATGGTGGGCACAGGCATGTCACCTAAACAAGGGTCAGCATTTTACCCTACCCACAGCCAGGCAGACTCTAACAACAGATGCTTCGGATTACGCCTGGGGAGCACACATGGCAGGAAAATGCATTCAGGGCAAGTGGACCACAGACCAGATGCATCTTCACTTCAATCAAAAAGAGATGTTGGCTATTCAAAATGCCCTAACAGCTTTCAAGGACCCTCTGCATCCAGGGCAGCTATTATTAAAGACAGACAACACCACAGTAATGTGGTACATAAACAAGCAAGGGGGCACTCATTCTTATCCCCTATGTAGGCAAGCCATGACCTTGTGGAACACAGCTCTAACGTATCAAGTTCACCTGCAAGCACAATTCCTGCCAGGAAAGAAAAATACTCTGGCAGACGATCTAAGCAGAAATATCATGGACCCTCACGAATGGAAATTGAATCCACAAATCTTCAGCATGTTAACGCAAAAATGGGGATGCCCAGACATAGATCTTTTTGCCTCCCCACTGAATTGCCAACTACAAAAATTCTGCACAAGGACTTATCACAAACAAGCATGGAAAGTGGATGCTCTTTTGTTCTGCTGGAAAAACCTAAAAGTTTATGCCTTCCCGCCACTGCCTCTCCTTTCAAAGGTACTCCTAAAAGCCAGACAAGAAAAACCACAGATGATCCTGATTGTTCCAGACTGGCCACGCCAGCACTGGTACCCTATCTTAAGGAACTTAGCTCAAGGCCCACCTTGGATTTTGCCTCAAATTCCACACCTTCTGACTCAAAACAATCCGATCCTGCACGGTCAGCTCAAAACCCTAAACCTGGCTGCATGGCAGATTCATTAGTCAAACAGGCAACACCTCTCTCTAAAGCTGTTATGGATGTCATTTTGGAGGCCAGGAGGCCTAGCACCAGGAAAGCTTACTCAGAAAAATGGAAGAGATTCTGCGCCTGGAACCAGGCTCAAAGCCTTAACCCCCTTGTTCCAAACATTCCTCAGATTTTACAATACTTAACTGAGATGCTGGACAGAGGCCTATCCTTCTCATCAATTAAGATCCACGCCTCTGCCATTTCAGCACATTACAACATGGATCCTCCTTTATTCTCTCATCCCTTGCTAAAGCAGTACCTCAGAGGGGTTAAAAACATAAGACCGCCCTGGAGAGCACCAACACCAACTTGGGACCTCAATTTCGTTTTGGAAAAACTGACCCCTGCCACCTTTTGAGCCAGCCAATACAGCCAATCTAAAATTTTTATCATGGAAAACAGCTCTGCTCCTGGCAGTAACTTCAGCATGAAGAGTCTCAGAGCTACAGGCATTAATGGCAGTGGAACCTTTTATAATTTTTCATCAGGACAGGGTTTCTTTAATAACAAACCCTACCTTTATGCCAAAGGTGGTATCTAGTGTGGCTCTTAACCAAACCATCTATTTGCCAACTTTTTATCCAAACCCCGAGAATAAAGGAGAGAAACTTCTGCATTCTTTGGACATACACAGGCAGCTACGCTACTTGGACAAAACAAAAGCTTTCAGGAAAACTGAGCAACTGTTTGTAGCATATGCTGCAGGATCACAGGGCAAGGCTATCTCAAAGCAGACTGTATCCAAATGGATAGGACACTGTATTTGTTACTGCTACACACAGCATGGAAAATCAGTCCCAAATAACATTAGGCCACATTCCACCAGGGCAACAGCCACTTCAACAGCCTTTCTCAGAGGAGTACCTACCAAGGAAATTTTGGAGGCTGCAACTTGGAGTTCAGTGCACACCTTTACCAAGCATTACCACCTGCCTCTTTACTCTAAATCCAGAACAGGATTTGCCACTGCAGTTCTGCAGGGCCTCATAGCCAATCCTAACTCTTTATAGACCAGCCACCCAACCTTGGCTTTGGGATTCTACCCAAGTGTAATGACTGCAGCAGTGTAACACGATGAACATAGTACAGTTTTGTATCTACCATAAATGTAGATGTTCGAGTGTTCACACTGCTGCAGTCCAGATTACCCTCCCTCCATCCCCTCTGACCTAACTAGACTTATCTGTACCTTTCTATCCTATACAACCTTTGTGGTGTATTTGCTTGTAACTGAAGGTATTGATGTTCATCGTGCATACAGCTGCAGTCATTACAGATGGGTTATCCTGCCGTCATGCGGGTCCTCGGTCGGCCGAATTCCAAAGTCTAGGTCCGGCGTCGTTTGTCGTTGCTTCTTCCCTGACGTCAGTGTGGCAGGGGTATAAGAGAGGCAGCCGACGCCATTTTCTTAAGTCTTTCTTGCCGCGCGGTGCCCGAAGCAGAAGCAGTTCGCAAGTGCCGGTCGGCCAGCTCCTGAGATTTACGAAAGTATTTCAGCCGAAGTCTTCTTTAAAGCTAAGTACCCCGTTGGGGAAACTTTTCTTGCCTCAGACCGATGTCAGACAAAGTTAATAATTGCATTTCTTGTGGGAAGCAAATACCGCATAAGGATTTCCACTCTTTCTGTATACCTTGCTTAGGCCCAGACCACGACGTCTCGGCCTGCCATTTTTGTGCTAGGTTCAACAAGCGCACTATTAAGCGCCGGGCAGAGTTCGCCCAACATTATTTTGGCAAAAAATGTAATTACATCATGTCGTCGGATACTCAGACACCAGTTTTAGGCAAAAGACGCAAAGATAAGGACCGACATCCGAGGTCTGCACCGAGTACTGAGACCACGCTTAGGCCGACTACCGGTTCTCCAGTTCTCAGTGAGGTGCCTACGCAGCCCCTGACTACCGATGAATCTATTTTACCGGTGACTTCAGTACCCGAGGTCGCAGGATCCTCGGTCTCCATTCCTACTACAGATACCGACGCCACTCTTGGCGGGGAAACTCAAAATTTAGTCAGGCCTGCCATTTCTGAAGGCGTCTTCAGGCCTTCCACCTTCTCTATTAAATCCTTCACCAAATCTAAAGCAGCCATGAAAACTAAAAAACAGGGTCCTCAGACCTCCTCCCAAGGCCCCATGCCTAAAAAACAGATGCTTAAAATGGCTGAGGATTTGATATCTCTCATCAGGGGTTCCCAACCCCCCTCTGACAAAAGACCCAGACTGGAGGAAGACTACCCTTCCTCAGACCAGGCTTCCATTACCTCAGAACATTCTGAGGACCAGGATTATGCCTATTCTCCTTTCGAAGACTCTGATGCTGAGGAGTCTATTCCCTCGGTCTCCCCCCCTGAGGACTACTCTTTTGGGGAAACCCTGCATACTTTGAGGGAACACTTTCACTGGGAAGGTGATTCCAAAAAAAGGCTCAGGGAATTTCTACTGCTCCCCCAGCATAGGCCCCTGGCTATCCCTCCTGTTTTAGATATTTTGGAGGATGTGTACGCAGAAGCCAGCCTTAATCCAGATTCTTTACCTCCAGCCCCTGTTAAACCAGACAGGTATTACTGGGTCCCTGATTCTCACCAGTTCCTTTATAAAAGCCATACTGCTGACCCAGAAACTATTTCACAGGGTCCCAAGGGAATAAAGGTCTCTACTGCTAAAAACTCTTTACCTTCAGAGAGAGATTCCAGAGCATTAGAAAGGTGGGGGAAAAAGGTGTATACATCTGCCACTTTGACCATGAGGGCATTAAACTGTCAATTCCATATGTTAAAGTACCAACAGTTTTTGTTATCCCAGTTAAAAAGCAAAATGACACAAACAGAACAACCAGATTTGAAAGAGTTGCAGGATTTGTTGCATGGTGCAGAGCAAGTGGGAAAACATACCTTGCAGTGTGGTTTTGATGCTTTAGAGGCCTCATGTAGAGCTTACCTTGCAGTGTGGTTTTGATGCTTTAGAGGCCTCATGTAGAGCTGCTGTCACGGGGTCTGTTATACGTAGACATGCCTGGCTCAAAGAGCAAACCTTACCAGATCATGTCAAAGCAAAGTTATTAGATGCACCACTTCAAAAAGATGTATTGTTTGGTGTTAAAGCTGAGGAGGTACTAAAGAAAATGGAGGAAAAAGCGAAATCTATGCAAACAGTGAAAGATTTCCTGCAGGTACAACCTCCACGCTTCAGCAGAAACTGGCCTTCAAAAAATTGGTCCTTTCCAGCCACGGATAGACCTCAAAGGAGCAGATACAGACGCCCAAGGGGTAGAGGACAACCTCAAGGATCTTACAGAGCAAGACAGTGGCAAGCACCAACCCCAAGAGGTGGAGAAGATAGATCACAGTCATTTAGAAAATAGACACAATGACTTCCCCCTATGCCTGCCAAGCAAAGCTTTGATGGCAGCACCTTTGGGCGGAAAACTGGCATTATTTTCAAAAAACTGGCATATTGTTACAAAAGACAAATGGATTCTGGACATTATAGACAGAGGCTACAGGTTCCACTTTCACACCCTACCAAAAATGAGAGGCATGCCAAACCTGCCACAAAATCAAAGGGCAGAGGCACAAATACAAATTTCCGCTCTCATGGATATGAAAGTGATTCAAGAGGTACCTGCAAAAGAACAAGGCCAAGGTTTTTATTCCAGGCTATTCCTGGTACCAAGGAAAGACAAAGATTGGAGACCTATCTTAGACCTACCCATCCTAAACACATATCTATAGGTGCCAAAATTCATAATGCTCACATTACAGCAGCTTCTTCCCATGCTGGGCAAGGAGTCTTGGCTGGTAACATTGAACCTCAAGGAGGCATACCTGCATGTCCCTATCAGACAAGATTGCAGAAGATACCTCAGATTTCTTGCAGGTTCAACCCATTACCAATTCTCTGCATTTCCCTTTGGCTTATCTACTGTGCCCAGAGTGTTTACGAAATGCCTGGCATCAGTAATTGCCTTCTGCAGACTACAAGGAATTCAAATCTACCCATATCTGGACGACTGCCTGATCCAAGCGGACAGCAAGGACATTCTATTGCAGCATCTGGCTTTTGTAATAAAACTGTTAAACTTCCTGGGATACACAGTGAACAAAAATAAATCAAAACTAATACCTTCTCAACAGATAATTTTCCTGGGGGCCAGCTTAAATACAATCACCCAGATGGCCTACCTCACGCCAGACAAACAAGGGCAACTGTCTCTATACTTCAGCAAAATGGCAACTCTCACCAGACTAACTGTAAGGAAAGTCCTGCAGGCTCTGGGATTCATGGCATCTTGCATCCTACTAATCCCATGTGCAAAGCTGCATATGAGGAAACTACAATGGTACCTAAAAAACTTATGGTCTCAACACAGCCACAGCTTGGAAACAATTATACCACTCATTCCATGCCTTCAAAAGGAATTTTTGTGGTGGGCTCAAGCATGCCAAAGGAACACAGGTCTATCTTTCTGTGTACCTCAGGCAACTCAAATCATCACAACGGACGCCTCAGACTACGCCTGGGGAGCACACATGGCAGGTCAGTGCATTCAGGGAAAATGGTCCCAAAAAGAGAAGCACCTACATATCAACCAAAAGGAGATGCTAGCCGTGCAAAATGCTCTTATGACTTTCAAAGACCTACTGCATCCAGGCCAGCTATTGAAAAGGACAGACAACACCACAGTCATGTGGTACATCAACAAACAAGGAGGAACTCATTGTTTGTTGATGTACCACATGACTGTGGTACATCAACAAACAAGGGGGAACTCATTCATACCCCCTGTGCAGGCAAGCCATGACCCTATGGAACACAGCACTGGAATTGCAAATTCAACTACAGGCACAATTCCTGCCAGGGAAGGAAAACACACTGGCAGACAACCTAAGCAGAAATATAACAGACCCACACGAATGGAAGTTGTATCCTCAAGTGTTCTCAAAGATAACTCAGGCATGGGGACAGCCAGACATAGATCTATTTGCTACCCACAGAAATTACCAGTTGAAAAAATTTTGCTGAAGGACCTATCATCCACGGGCCTGGAAAGTGGACGCTCTCTCTTTCAATTGGACGACAATGACAGTCTAAGCCTTCCCGCCTCTTCCTCTACTGACCAAAGTTCTATTAAAAGCCAGAGCAGAGAGGCCACAAATGATTCTCATTGCTCCAGACTGGCCACGACAACACTGGTATCCACTCCTAAAGAGCTTGACACACTCCCCACCATGGATCCTACCTCTAGTTCCTCTTCTGTTATCCCAGCACAACTACAAAACCCTGTACAGCCAGCTCAAAACCCTAAATCTAGCTGCATGGAGAATTCCTTAATTGCCCAACAGACTCTCCTCTCCAAGGAGGTGCCGGATGTCATCTTGGAGGCCAGAAGACCTTCTACTAGAAAAGCCTACTCCGCCAAATGGAAACAGTTTTGTTCCTGGAATCAAGAAAAGGGACAGAATCCTTGGGTAATAAATATACCTCAAATTTTACAGTACCTAGCTGAGATATTAAACAGTGGCCTTTCCTTCTCCTCCATCAAGATCCACGCTTCAGCCATTTCTGCACAATACAACACAGACCCTCCTCTATTCTCACATCCTCTATTAAGGCAGTTCCTCAGAGGGGCAAAAAATATAAAACCCCCAAGGAAACCACCAGTTCCAGCTTGGGACCTCAACTTCATATTGGAAATGCTAACCCTGCCTCCCTTTGAGCCGGCTTCTTCAGCAGAGCTACAATACTTGTCATGGAAAACAGCCTTCCTTCTGGCTATCACCTCAGCACGCAGGGTTTCGGAACTGCAGGCACTCATGGCTGTGCAACCTTTCATCATTTTCCATCAGGACAGAGTTTCCTTACGAACCCAACCCTACCTTCATGTCAAAGGTAGTATCCTGTGTAGCTTTGAATCAGACTATCCACTTACCTACTTTTTATCCAAATCCACAGAACAAAGGGGAGAGACTACTACATTCATTCCTTGGACATTCACAGACAACTTCGTTATTACTTGGACAGAACCAAGCCATTCAGGAAATCTGAGCAACTCTTTGTGTCCTATGCTACAGGTGCTCAAGGAAAGGCTATTTCCAAACAGACAATTTCAAAATGGATAGCCCACTGCATACACTTTTGTTCATTTCATGGAAAATCTGTGCCTGCATGCATCAGATCCCACTCCACCAGGGCCACAGCTACCTCTGCAGCTTTCCTCAGGGGGGTCCCTACCAAGGACATTTTGGAAGCAGCTACTTGGAGTTCAGTGCACACTTTCTCCAGGCACTACTACCTTCCACTATACTCTAAATCTAGAGCGGGCTTTGCCACAGCAGTCCTGCAGGGCATCCTCGCTCCTCCTAGTTCCACCTAGTGCCTACCACCCGTACTTAGCTTTGGGATTTTACCCATCTGTAATGACTGCAGCTGTATGCACGATGAACATAGTACAGTTTTGTACCTACCATAAATGTAGATGTTCGAGTGCTCATACAGCTGCAGTCCAGGTTACCCTCCCTCCGTCCCCTCTTAGGACAGGCCTTATGACAAACACCTTTATCATACAACCTATTTGGGGTATCCTTTTATGGTGTATTTGCTTGCAACTTCTGTTTTTTGATTTATCTATATTGCATGTTTTCATAACATTATGATGTTCTTCATTCCACATTGCTGCAGTCCTAACCATTGGGGTAGTCCGCTGTCCCAGTCGGCCCGAATACCAAAGAATATGGCTGACGTCGGTCAAGGCGCATTAGTCTGACGTCAGGACGTCAGGGTACTAATGCGCATGACCGACGTCATATCCTCAGTCTTTTTTGCCGCATGGTCCAATGCAGAAGCAGTTTTGCGAGTGCAGGTTGGCGTTCTGAAATTTTCTGAAGTCGGAGTTTCAGACCGAATCAAAGTTGGCTAAGTACCCGTTGGGAATATTTTGGTTTTTCTTGCCTCAGTATTTAACCGGATGTCAGAAAAAGTGAATAACTGTATTTCTTGTGGGAAACAGATACCTCATAGGGATTACCATACCTTGTGTATACCTTGTTTAGGGCCTGAGCACGACGTTGTTGGATGCCGCTCTTGTGCTAGATTTAACAAACGCACTATTAAGAGAAGGTTAGACTGTGCCAGGTTAGTTTTTGGGAAGCGTTGTAATTATAAAATGCCGTCGGATGCTCCGACGCCCGCTTCGCCCAAAAAGCGCAAGGACAAAGCAGCAAAGCCTAGAGTGGAAGAACCGACAGTCCCGGACGTCGGTTCTTTAGAAGGCTCAGTGGAGCCGGAGGTTCTGCCAGGAGTTTCTTTGGAGTCTCAGGATGAGACTTTACTGTTACAGGATGTGTCCTCTCCGGAGGTAGGCCAGGCTGAAGGGGCTTCTCAGGTGGCTGTTCTTCCCTCTCTTCCTAAGGTGGTTAGAGCCTCCCTTCTGTTTCCAAGGCTTCTTTGAGAGGCAGGCCAGGTTTAACTTCAGTGGGGTTTCTCCTAGCTCTTCAGGATCTTTGCCTAAGAAACATATGCTTAAAATGGCAGAGGATTTGATTACTATGATTAGGGGTTCTATGCCCCCTCCTGATAAGAGGCCTAGGGTGGAACCTGAGTTTGAGAGTTTTGAGCAGTGTTCGAGGCTTCTGAGTCTTCGACTGAAGACTTGCAGGAGTATCCTCCTTATTCTGATTCTGATGTGGATGATTCTACTCCTTGGCTTCTCCTCCTGAGGATTTTTCATTTTCAGAGACCCTGCATTCCATGAGGGAGCATTTTAAATGGGAAGGTCAAGATTTCTCTGATTCCAGGAAGAGGCTTAGGGAATTCTTGTTTTACCCCAGCATAGGCCTTTAGCTATACCTCCTGTTCTGCATGTGGTGGAAGATGTTTTGCAGAGGCTTCCTGAACCCTGATTCTTTGCCTCCTGCCCCAGTTAAACCGGATAGGTACTATAGGGTGCCTGAAGCTCATAAGTATCTTTTAAGAGTCCTAGGGCAGACCCGAAACTGTCTCTCAGGGGCCTAAAGGTGTTAAGGCTTCTGTTGTTAAAAATCCTGTTCCTCCTGATAAAGAGGCAAGGGCTTTGGATAGATGGGGAAAGAAAGTGTATACTTCTTCCACTTTAGCCATGAGGCGTTGAATTGCCAGTTTCACATGTTAAAATATCAAAATTATCTCCTTTCACAATTGAAGTCTAAGGTGGATGCTCTGGCAGAAGGTATTGAGTGTAAAGAGTTGCAGGATTTAGTTCATGTGTCTGAACAGGTGGGTAAGCATTCCTTGCAATGTGGTTTTGATGCTGTGCAGGCCTCCTCGAGGGTGGCTGCCACTGGTTCTGTTCTTCGAGGCACGCCTGGTTGAGGGATCAGAATTTAGCTGAGCATGTTAAGACAAGGATTTTGGATGCTCCTTTACAGTCTGACGTGTTGTTTGGTTCGCCTGTGGAAGCAGTTTTAAAGAAAATGGAGGACAAGGCTAAGTCTATGCAAACTGTTAAAGATTTTTTGCAGGTGCAGCCTCCGAAGTTTAGTAGAAATTGGCCTACTAAGGGATGGACATATCCTGCTTATGATTCCCAGTCTAGGGGTAGGTCTAGACGTGGTAGGGGCAGAGCTCAAGGTTCTTTTAGGCCTAGAACAGGGAGTTCACCTGCTCAGACTTCTGGTGAGGGCAGGGGTCAGTCCTTTCGTAAACAGACCCAATGACCTACCTTTTCAGCTGCCAGTACCTTCTTGTCTGGCAGCACCTTTGGGAGGAAGGCTGGCTCTTTTCAAAGAAAATTGGGATTTAATTACCCAAGACAAATGGGTTTTGGATATCATTCACCACGGTTACAGGTTTTATTTCCATACCTTACCTCCTTTCAAAGGCATGCCAGACATTCCTGCTCTACAAAGAAAAGAGGCTCACAAGCAGATTTCTCTGTTACTCCAAATAGGGGCCATTCAGCCAGTTCCTGTGCCAGAAAGGGGCCTAGGATTTTATTCCCGCCTGTTCCTAGTACCAAAGAAGGGGAACACGTGGAGACCAATTTTGGATTTATCTATCCTCAACACTTATCTGGACATTCCCAAGTTCAAAATGTTGACGTTACAACAGCTTTTACCTCTGCTGGGCAAGGATCACTGGATGGTAACTTTAGATCTCAAGGAGGCTTACCTTCATGTGCCTATCAGACTAAGTTGCAGGAAGTATCTGCGTTTTCGAGCTGGGAATTCCCATTATCAGTTCTCTGCATTGCCCTTTGGCTTATCCACTGCGCCCAGAGTATTCACAAAGGTTCTGGCTCCAGTGATAGCTTACTTCAGGCTAAAAGGAATTCAAATCTATCCTTACTTGGACGACTGCCTGATTCTGGCTCAAGAAAAGGAAGACCTTTTACAGCATTTGGAAAATGTGATAGCAGTGCTAAGATGCCTAGGGTATTCTGTGAACGAAATAAAGTCCAGTCTAGTACCCTCTCAAGACATGTGCTTTCTGGGTGTGAGACTGAATACAGCAGCCCAGATGGCCTTTTTAACCCCGGACAAACAAAAGAATCTTTCCATTTACTTCCATCAACTATCTCTTCAGTCCGGGCTGACTGCAAGGACAGTCCTTCAAGCCTTAGGGTTCATGGCATCTTGTATTCTGGTGCTTCCCAATGCCAAACTGCATATGAGGAAGCTGCAATGGTATCTCAAAAATGTATGGACACAGCACTGCCAGGATTTGGACACTGTCATTCAAATAATACCTTGCATTCAACAGGAATTTTTGTGGTGGGCTCAGGAATGTCACCTAAACAAGGGACTCTCTGTGACCCGGCCAGAGGCGAGTCAGATTCTGACGACAGATGCCTCAGACATTGCTTGGGGAGCTCATCTTAATGGAAAGTGGATACAAGACAAGTGGCCTGCCAGACTACAGCATCTACATATCAACATGAAGGAGATGTTAGCAGTCCAGTTTGCATTAAGGGCTTTCAAGGAGTTACTTCTTCCAGGGCAGGTGTTGATTCTAACAGACAACACAACTGTCATGTGGTACATCAACAAACAAGGGGGAACACATTCTTACCCGTTGTGCAGGCAAGCAATGATTTTATGGGAGACTGCGCTCAGCTTGCAACTAACTCTTCAGGCAAGGTTTCTGCCGAGCACAGAACTCCTTAGCAGATGTGTTAAGCAGACAAATCATGGATCCCCACGAGTGGAAACTGGATCTTCATGTATTTGAAATTGACAGTGTCATGGGGAACTCCAGACATAGATCTGTTCGCTTCTCCACTAAACCACCAGTTGCCAAAGTTTTGCACAAAGAGGTTTCATCACACAGCTTGGAAAGTGGATGCTCTGTCTTTCAGTTGGAAAAATCTTCATGTGTATGCCTTTCCACCTCTGCCTCTTCTCCCAAAGGTGCTCCTAAAGGTCAGACAAGACAAGCCAAGGATGATTTTAATAGCTCCAGATTGGCCTCGGCAACACTGGTACCCATTACTGAGGAGTCTGGTAAGGAAGCCTCCATGGCCTTTACCTTTGATTCCACACCTGTTGTCTCAGAGGGACGGTCACCTGCTCAATGTCAAGCTTCACTCTCTTCATCTAACAGCCTGGCATATTCTGTTTTGAAACACAGCAGGTCTCAACTTCCTCAACAAGTTTTAAATGTGATTATGGAAGCCAGAAGACCTAGTACAAGGAAAGTGTACGCAGAAAAATGGAAGAGATTTTTATTTTGGAGTGCAGCAAAGAATTTGGGGATTTCTGAGCCTAATTTGAGTGTGGCTCTTCAATATCTTACTGAGTTATTGGACAAAGGTTTGTCTTTCTCTTCCATTAAAATTCATGCTGCAGCAATTTCAGCTCACTATGATTGTGACCCACCATTGTTTTCATCCTTTGTTCAAGCAATTTCTTAGAGGGGCAAAGAATATAAGACCCCCATGAGCTCCTACTCCTGCTTGGGATCTCAATTTTGTGTTGGAGAAACTTACTCTACAACCTTTTGAGCCTGCGGCTACTGCTGAATTGAAATACTTGTCATGGAAGACTGCTTTTTTGTTGGCCATTACTTCCGCAAGAAGGGTTTCTGAATTGCAGGCCCTTATGGCGGTAGAGCCTTTTTTGATTTTCCATAAGGATAGGGTATCATTACGTACTAATCCTTCTTTTATGCCTAAGGTGGTTTCTAGTGTGGCTTTAAACCAAACTATTCATTTGCCTACTTTCTATGCAGATCCCCAAAATAAGGGGGAAAAGATTTTGCACACTTTAGATGTACACAGGCAGTTGCGTTATTATTTAAGCAGAACTAAAGATTTTAGGCAGTCTCAGCAGTTGTTTGTTTCTTTTGCTTTGAGTTCTCAGGGCAAGCCTGTGTCAAAACAAACTATTTCTAGGTGGATTGGGTTTTGCATTGTTTTTTGTTATTCCCATCATGGCAAGGAGATTCCAGCTGGGATTAGGCCTCATTCCACTAGGGCTACTGCCACTTCAACAGCATTTCTAAGGGGGGTGGCAACTAAGGATATTTTGGAGGCAGCTACTTGGAGTTCAGTACATACTTTCTCTAAGCATTACCATCTTCCTCTCTACTCTAAATCTAGGGCTGGTTTTGCCACAGCTATTTTGCAAGGCATGTTGACAGCTCCTGCTTCCTTATGATTTGCCAGCCTCCCTTACCTCTGCTTTGGGATTCTACCCAATGGTTAGGACTGCAGCAATGTGGAATGAAGAACATAGTACAGTTTTGTACCTACCATAAATGTAGATGTTCGAGGATCCACATTGCTGCAGTCCAATTACTCCCTCCTTCCCCTCTGTGTTTAGGGGTGGTTGTGTGGGTGAGGTTATACTCTTGTAATTTTGTATATAGTGTACATATTTTTGGTGCAGGAGTGTTTGGTGTTTTTGGTTTTGGCCTTGTCTTTTTAGGGTCTTCTGACATCTGGGGCAAGAAAAGACTGAGGATATGACGTCGGTCATGCGCATTAGTACCCTGACGTCCTGACGTCAGACTAATGCGCCTTGACCGACGTCAGCCATATACTTTGGTATTTGGGCCGACTGGGACAGCGGACTACCCCAATGGTTAGGACTGCAGCAATGTGGATCCTCGAACATCTACATTTATGGTAGGTACAAAACTGTACTTTTTGCCTTCCTTCTGGGGGCACCTGACATCTGGGGCAAGAAAAACTGAAGAAAATGGCGTCGGCTGCCTCTCTTATACCCCTGCCGCACTGACGTCAGGGAAGAAGCGACGACAACCGACGCCGGACCTAGACTTTGGAATTCGGCCAACCGAGGACCCGCCTGACGGCAGGATAACCCATCTGTAATGACTGCAGCTGTATGAGCACTCGAACATCTGCATTTATGGTAGGTACAAAACTGTACTTTCTTATTTTATATGTATATTTTTTATTAGCAATATGTATTGCCTACCTACTTGGGGGCATCTGACATCTGGGGCAAGAAAAACTGAAGAAAATGTTGTTGGATGCATCTTATATACCCCTGGCGCACAGACGTCAGGGAGGAAGCGAGAGCAACCGACGTCGGACCAAGACTTTGGAACTATGGCCGACTGCGGGACCGCCTGACGGCAGGATAACCCAAGTGTAATGACTGCAGCAGTGTGAACACTAACATCTACATTTATGGTAGGTACAAAACTGTACTTCTCTAGGATGTTACTATGGTTCTGCAATCTCTGGTCCAATCCTCCTTTGAGCCAGCAGCTGTCATCGATTTAAAATTTCTTTCATGGAAGACCATTTTCTTAGTGTCCATCATGTCCACTAGAAGGGTTTCAGAGATTCAAGCATGATCCTCATACCCTCCATATTTGATTTTTCATAAAGACAAGGTATCTCTAGGAACTAATTCATCTTTCCTTCCAAAGGTTGTATCTGAAAATAGCATTAACCAATCCATTGAGCTGCCTATATTCTTCCCAATTTTTTGTAACAAGGGAGAATACTGCTTACATTTATTGGATGTTCACAAACAATTACATTTTTATCTTGACAGAATGAAAGATTTCAGGAAGTCCGAACAATTGTGTGCGTCTTTTTCAGGTCCTTCTATGGGTAAATCAGTTTCCAAGATCACATAAGTGGTTGAGAAAATGCATTACCTTTGTCTATAACATAAACCTCAAGTTGGCAGCACCATTTAAAGCACACTTAAGAGCTATAGCCATGTGGACTGCCTTCCCTTCTAAGGCTTCTATGGATGATATTTGTGCAGCTGTGACGTGGGCATCTCCACATACCTTTATTACTCATTGCAAAGTGAATCTGGTCTCCAGGGGAAAAGCTTCATTTGGTTCTGTGGTGCTCAGGAATATCCTTCCATAGGCCTCACAAGGTAGCTGGGGACTCTGTCCAGTGGGTCAAGGATAAATGAAGATTGACAGCATCAGATAAAGAAGTTATGCACTCGCCATAATGTTCAGTCTGTGTTGTCGATCTTCTTTTATCCTTAACAGCCTCTCCCGCCTCCCCCTCTTTCAGACTCTTGAGGAACTGACCCTAGTCCTGGCAGTTGGTCTGCTCATGCATGACCTTAGACATAGCCTCTTCAATGGTTATAGTACTTTCTTCCTAGTCTTGTGTTATAGCTGAAAACTCAATCTGATGTACTATAGAGAGAGGCATTCTGGGCAGGCACTTGGCTGTGGAGTTTTTGGTTTGCGCGAGCTGTGTAATGCCCGAGTCCCATGGTCAAGGATAAATGAAGATCGACAACACAGATGGAATGTTATGTTGAGTACATAACTTCTTTTTTTGGTGGCTATTACTTCTGCAAAAAGAGTATCAGAGCTTTATGCCTTATTTTTTTTTTGTACTACCTTATCTTCTGCTTTCATAAGGACAGGGTGTCTCTACATATTGATCCTTCTTTCTTACCTAAAATGACCACTGAGTCTAACCTAAGTAAGTCTATCCATTTACTGTTTTCTTCCCCAACTTTAGCAACAAAGGAGAATACTTTCTCCACTGTTTGGATATTCATCATCAAGTAAGATTTTATTTGGACAGAACTAAGACCTTCAGGAAATTTGATCAGCTTTTTGCTGATGTCTTTCAAGGTAGCATCTGCAGTCATAACAAATGGGTTGTCCTGTCGTCAGGCAGCCCTTCGGTCGGCCGGATTCCAAAGTCTGGGTCCGGCTTCGGCTGATGTCGCACTCCACCCGACGTCATCTCTGCTGGTCTTAAAGGCATCAGCCGACGCCATTTTCCTCAGTCTTTCTTGCCGCGTGGCGCCCGAAGCAGAAGCTGTTCGCAAGTGCCGGTCGGTCAGATCCAGAAATTACTACTACCGAATACTACAAGACTTCTAAAAAGCTAAGTACCCCGTTGGGGACTCTTTCTTGCCTCAGCCGATGTCAGAAAAAGTCAATAACTGTTTAACTTGTGGGAAACAAATACCTCATAAAGATTTCCACTCTTACTGTCTGCCTTGCTTAGGCCCAGACCACGACGTAGCAGCCTGTTCGCCTGTGCTTCCTTCAACCGACGAACGCTTAGGCGTCGGTCGGAGTTTGCTGAACAGTTTTTCGGCTCAGATTTTGCGTACATTATGCCGTCGGATCCTCCGACTACCCAAATTGTTAAAACGCAAAGAAAAGACCGACACTCGCGGTCCGCGGTTTCGGCGAAACCACGGTTAAGCAAGCGAGTGTCTCTGTTTCGGCCGAAACCGAGAATACCGGTCAATCTTTAGCCGAATCCATGACTACTACTGAGGCTCCTGCTACCTTAGTTGAATCGGCCTCAGAAATTTTGCCTACTACTGTGGTTCCTAGTGATTTATCAGACACCATCCCTTTGGATGTTTCTACCCCAGCACGTGGTGCTGCTAGGCCTCCTGCAGCCATGTCTATTAAGGCCTTTGCCAGGGCTAAAGCAGCCAAAACTGTTAGATCAGTGCCTGTTAAGCCCCCCTCACACAGGCCCACTTCTAGTTCACAAATGCTTACTCTGGCAGAGGATTTAATATCCCTAATTAGGGGATCCCAATCTCACCCAGACAGGGCCTCTCAGCCACCAGAAAAGAGATCCAGAGCAGAGCCCCCCGAGCCAGTGTCCTCTGATGATTCTGCGGATGACTCAGACATTACAGACCAGCCAGAGGCTCCTTTGTCTACATATGAAGATTCAGATGCTGAAGAATCCATCCCATCTGCCTCTCCGCCAGAGGAGTTTTCCTTTGGGGAAACCTTACATGCCATGAGAGAACAATTCCAATGGCAGGGACAAGACTTCTCAGATTCAACAAAAAGGCTTAGGACTTTCCTACACTTACCACAACATAGGCCCTTAGCTATTCCTCCAGTACTGCCTGTTGTGGATGATGCATTTAATGATGTTTGCACTGCTCCTGATACATTACCTCCAGCCCCTGCCAAACCAGATAGATTTTACAGGGTGCCAGACACTCATCACCACCTATACAAGGCCCCACTTGCAGATCCTGAGACTATATCCCAGGGGCCTAAGGCAGTAGCCCGACCTCAGCAAAAACCCTACTCCTTCTGAAAGGGAATCCAGGTCCTTAGAGATGGGGAAAAAGTTTACACCTCTGCTACTCTCTCAGCTAGAGCTTTAAACTGTCAGTTTCATATGATCCAATACCAAGAGTTTATGCTTGATCAGCTAACTAAGAAGCTGTCCTCGGATGACTCCTTAGATAAGAAATATGTTTTAGAAATGGTGAATAACATCCAACAGGTTAGTAACCATTCTTTAAAATGTGGCTATGATGCACTGGAGGCTTCATTTAGATCAGCCATGACTGGCACAGTGATAAGAAGGCATGCATGGTTGAAAGAACAGGTCTTGTCGGATCATGTTAAAGCAAAGCTGTTAGATGCTCCTATGGATAAGGCCAGTCTATTTGGTACACCTGCTCAGCAAGTAATGAAGAAAATGGAAGAAAAGGCAAAATCTGTACAAACAGTTAAGGATTTCTTACAGGTTCAGCCCCAAGGTTTAGCAGGAACTGGCCTGCCAAAATTGGTCCTTTCCAGATTCCTCAAAATCTCAAAGAGGCAGGAATAGACGCTCTAGAGGCAGAAATCAATCCAGAGGAGGTGCCTACAGAGGACGCCAGTGGCAAGGCAATAACAGCACAGACACAACCACTGCCACTACAACAGGACAATCACAGTGACTTGGCTCTGACACCGCCTACCAGGGAGCAAATAGCAGCACCTTTAGGCGGAAAGTTAGCCTTATTTTTGAAAAATTGGCACTGTATCACAAAAGACAAGTGGATTTTGCAAACCATAGACCAAGGCTACAGGTTCCACTTCCACACCTTACTAGTAAAAGAGGAATGCCAAATCTACCTCCAAATCAAAAAACAGAAGCTCTAAAGCAGATAGCAGAATTAACAAAGATGAGAGCTGTGGAAAGAGTACCAATAACAGAACAGGGCAAAGGATTCTACTCCAGACTCTTCCTAGTACCAAGAAAAGAAAAGTTGGAGACCTATTCTCGACCTGTCCGTCTTAAACACATACATCATTGTCCCAAAATTCAAAATGCTGACCCTACAGCAACTTCTTCCCATGCTGGGCAAGGAGTGTTGGCTGGTAACTCTAGATCTCAAGGAGGCATACCTGCACGTCCCCATACGACCAAATTGCAGAAGATACCTCAGATTTCTTGCAGGATCAGAGCATTATCAATTCTCAGCATTGCCCTTTGGCTTATCTACTGCGCCCAGAGTATTCACAAAATGCCTGGCATCAGTAATCGCTCACTGCAGGCTACAGGGAATACAAATTTATCCATACCTGGACGACTGCCTGTTACAAGCGGACAACAAAAGCAAGCTGACAACAGATCTACAAAGAGTCATTTGCTTACTACAAGCCCTGGGATACACAGTCAATTTACAAAAGTCAAGACTGATACCATCCCAAACAAGAACATTCTTGGGTGCGGATTTGGACACAGTAAAACAAATGGCATTCCTAACTGCAGAAAAACAAAAACAACTCCCTCTTTACTTCTTGGCATTAACAAAGCAGAACAAACTAACAGCAAGAAAAGTACTGCAGGCCTTGGGCTTCATGGCATCATGCATAATCTTGGTCCCACATGCCAGACTACATATGAGAAAGCTACAGTGGTACCTAAAGAATTTATGGTCTCAACACAGGCACAGCTTAGAAACCGAAATCCCACTAATCCCATGCCTGAAACAGGAGTTCCTATGGTGGGCTCAAGCATGCCAGTCAAACCCAGGCTTACCCTTCCACAACTTTCAAGCAAGCCAAACCATCACAACGGACGCCTCAGACCTAGGCTGGGGGGCGCACATGTTGGACAAATGCATACAAGGATTGTGGACTCAAGACCAGCTGCACCTGCACATAAACCAAAAAGAAATGCTGGCAGTAAAACTAGCAATACTGAAATTCAGACCATTCCTCAAAGAAGGCCATTTAATGATAAGGACAGACAACACCACAGTCATGTGGTACATCAACAAACAAGGAGGCACTCATTCATACACCCTATGCAGAATGACTATGGACCTCTGGAATATGGCTCTGAGCTACAACATCCAGTTACAGGCAATGTTTGTGCCGGGAAAAGAAAACACCCTAGCAGACATGTTAAGCAGAACCACCTCGGATGCTAACGAATGGATGCTACACCCGGACATCTTCAGGGCCATCACAAAGAAATGGGGAATGCCACAAATAGACCTATTCGCATCCCCACTCAATCACCAGCTCAAAAAATTCTGCACAAGGACATGCCACCCACTTGCATGGAAGGTGGACTCTCTATCCTTCAGTTGGAAAGGCCTGACAGCATATGCATTTCCACCTCTTCCTTTGATGCACAAGGTACTACTGAAAATCAGAGAGGAACGTCCAAGGATAATCACACTGGTACCCTTTGCTGAGGAGCATGTCTCGGGGGAGAATGTGGTCAATACCCCTGATGCCTTTGATGTTAACTCAGAACAACTACAACATCATGCATCCAAACCTAAAAACATTGCAACTGACTGCCTGGAACATCACATAGCAGCAACTAACCCAGACCTATCCCAAAGGGTTAAAGACATTATCCTTGAAGCCCGCAGACCTTCAACAAGAAGGAACTATGCAGGAAAATGGAAAAGGTTTGTCATTTGGAGTACTGAAAGAGGAAAAGATGTGTCGAACATAGATATTGCTAACATCCTGGAGTACTTGGCAGAGCTTCTACATACAGGCCTGTCTTATTCCTCCATCAAGATACATGCATCAGCTATTTCAGCAGAATACAGCTTTGATCCACCTGTCTTTTCGCATCCTCTACTCAGGCAGTTCCTCAGGGATCAAGAATGTGAAACCCCTAGGAAACCACCATTACCAGCATGGGACTTGAACTTTGTGCTAGAAAATTGACACTCCCTCCATTTGAACCAGCAGCAACAGCAGAACTTCAACACCTATCATGGAAAACTGCTTTCCTACTGGCAATTACTTCAGCAAGGAGGGTTTGAACTACAGGCCTTAATGGCAGTACAACCCTTCCTAATCTTCCATCAAGATAGGGTCTCCATGAGAACTAATCCTACATTTATGCCTAAGGTGGTATCCAGAGTGTCTTTAAACCAGGCAATCCACCTACCTACCTTCTTTCCCAATCCACAGAACAGGGGGGAAAGACTGCTGCATACCTTGGATGTACATAGACAGTTACACTACTACCTGGACAGAACCAAAGGTAACAGAAAAACTGACCAGCTTTTAGTAGCCTATGCAACAGGAAGGGAAGGAAAAGCAATTTCCAAACAGACAATCTCCAAATGGATAGGAAATTGCATAAGATTCTGTTACTCCTACCATGGAAAACCAATTCCACAGAACATAAGACCTCATTCTACAAGAGCTACAGCCACTGCCACAGCTTTCTTACGAGGAGTGGCAACCAAGGACATTATTGAGGCGGCTACTTGGACCTCCGTGCATACATTTGCCAAGCATTATAATTTACCTCTATACTCTAGATCCCGAGCAGGGTTTGCCACTGCTGTACTGCAAGGGATCCTAACTACACCATAATTTTTCTTCCTCCACCCCTAGTTGGCTATGGTATTCTACCCATTTGTTATGACTGCAGATGCTACCTTGAAGGACATAGTACAGTTTTGTACCTACCATAAATGTAGATGTCCGAACAGGATAGCATCTGCAGTCAGGATTACCCTCCCTCCTTCCCCTCTGTGGTACTCCTAGGGTATTTACCCTCCTATTAGCTAGCTGGGGGGGGAGTCTCTTATGGTGTATTTGTTTGTATATATGTACATACATGCTTATTTTTTGTGTTTGCCTTCTACTTTTTTGGAAACATTGGCATTTATCCAAAATTTAGCTTTCCAAGAGGGCAACTGGTATCTGGGGCAAGAAACACTGAGGAAAATTGCGTCGGCTGATGCCTTTATACCCGAAGACCAGCAGAGATGACGTCGGGTGGAGTGCGACATCAGCCGAAGCCGGACCCAGACTTTGGAATCCGGCCGACCGAAGGGCTGCCTGACGACAGGACAACACATTTGTTATGACTGCAGATGCTATCCTGTTCGGACATCTACATTTATGGTAGGTACAAAACTGTACTTTTCCTCCAAAAGTCTGATAGGTAAGCCTATTTCATAAGTGACTATAAACATGGCTTTCCAACTGTATTTTCTTTTGTGTACTTTTCAAAAGGTATTATTGTAAAATTTAAGCCAAAAGGTCATTCTACACTGATAGTTGCCATGTCAACTGCCGCCATTGCCCAGGCCTCCTCAGATCAAAGCTATGCAGCTGCTACATGGTCTAGTACTCATACATTTATAAACCAGTGTAAATTGAGTATTCAGTCCATATCCAGGTCCACTTTTGGCTGCACCATTTTCAAAATGTGTTCTCATAATGCCCAACCCTTAGGTTTTATTCCCACTGACTGGGGACTACTCTGTTCTACAAGTTGAGATGGACTAAAGCCACAACTTCAGACACAAGATATACTTACCATAGTGAATCTTTGCGGCTTCCCTTTTTGTCAGACAAAAAAAGACAGTTAATCTTGTTCTGTACTGATCAAGACTTCTGGGTTTTCCATACCATATCTTTAATTTTCCTGAATATGGCAGTCTGTTGAAGGGGAATTTTCTTGATTGTCTGCATATTTCCTTATGTAAAGTCATTGTAAGTCTTGATAAGGAGTCTGAAAGATCTCTGTCTTACAGTGTGCAGCTCATTTTCTGGAAAAGCTGTAAAGTAATGTTAGCTGTTTTTCTTTTTCTCTTACAGGTTGTATTGGAAACCGAGATTACGAACAAGTCTGCATTGAAACTTTATGAAAATCTTGGCTTTGTGAGAGACAAGAGGCTTTTCCGATATTATTTAAATGGAGTTGATGCACTGCGTCTAAAATTGTGGCTGCGTTGAAGTAGAAATGTTATGTCAAGGAACAAGTTCCCGGCAATGCGGAGCCCTCCATTGCATGCATTGCAATCTGTGCAAATTGCTTTGCATTGGGATGTACTCATTTCCATGGAGCTCTTTAACTGTCTGTGTCTCATTGAATGTCACACATTTGTTGCACTGTGGCATGGCGCGCTTGTTCCAAATTTGAATATTTCATTTTTCAAGAAGTTATTTTTGGTACTAACAGGATGTGCCATTTAATAGGAAAGACACAGTCATCCAGTTGTATTTTCCTGAACCGTTTACTATACACAGAGAATCTTGTAGCAACGTACACACTGATGGAGTTTAATACATGGTTCCGAAAGAGGCCAATGTAGAGTGAAACTTCTACATAACTTTACCAACATTTCTTATAGAACTTGCCATACATTTCTGAAAAATGTTAATATTTTAGGTTTTATTTTTCAGTACTGAATTTTCCATTTCCAAATATTGGTTACCTCGGTGATTAGTGAATGAAGAAAATGTATTGTCGGGCAAAATGTGCATTACTCTTGAGTAATTGCAAACCATTTTGAACTGTCTACCAGTGCCTGCATTGATATGCATATTTCTCTTCACTTCTGGTTTGAATGCATGCTTCTTTTCTTTTGAGTTGCCTTTGAAAAAGAGGTTTCTGCTTTTATTTAAATTCTGATTTTCATAAATTATTTCAGATTATTTTTATGATTTGAAGACCTATACCAGGAAAAGAGAGAGGGAAAAAGACTATTTGCTTTAAAAACCCTTGATATTTTGAAATATCTAAGCTATTTTGAAGAAAACTTTGATAGCTGCTAATCTGAAGCCCTTAGCTATGAGAATTAAATCTATGCTGGTTCTGGATGCACTTTTTCATTGAATCCATGAGGGAATTAAAGATATATAGAAATTTGCTGTAAATTGGTTTTGATTTTATTTAATCAGAATTCGTGCTAATAGCTCTGAAAAGCAAGAAAATTGTTCTCTTTCGATATTTTGGTCCCAAGGAAGGGAGATGCAAACAGCTTGCTTCACAGTGTTCTGAAATGTTTCAGTTTTCTATTCAATATATATATATATATATATATATATATATATATATATATATTTTTTTTTTTTTTTTTTTGCAAACCACCTAAAAGTTAATTTGTTGTCCAAAAGAATAGTATCCCCTTTTTATTGGAGTTAGTGAGCTTTTTACCAGAGGTTAAATTATGTACAAGTTGTATAAACCCTAAAGTATATTTATCTGTTTTAAGGGATGCTGCAGGTGGTATATTTTATGTAACAATCACTTTTTCATTGACAGATGCACATCAGAGGTATTCCTGCTTAAAGCAAACATTGCACTTAAGTTGTTTCTTAAATGTATTCATTTAATATGCTGATCATTTAAAAATAGCTAAGTCACAAAAGTTTGTTGCACTGTCTAACTTGCTTTGAGAACTTGAAAATATACTATGATTTTAGAAAAACATTTCTGAAACGTGGTTAAATTCTGTTAATATTACTAAAAGATCTGTTTTTAATCAGCTGTAAGAATGGAAAGGAATGCAAGGGTCAGACTTTTTTTCATTTCTTGTCGAGTTCTGCATATTATATTTTGCTAGGTTTATTTTTTGACTGTTCCATAGTTTTCTGCAGTGAATGCAGTGGATTGGTAGTAACTGTTAAGTAGTAAAGCTGTTTCATCCACCATTAAATCACTTATAGTCATGCATATATTTGCTTTACTGCAACACCTAAGAGTTGTGTGTTGTCCTCCTGAAATGTATTAACTTCAGCATCAGCAGACAGATGAGTTATTTTTGTATGTCCTCTCCACTGCTGTTGGTAAAGCATACATTTTTTTCAAAACTAATGCAGAATAAAATTTAAATTGAAATCCTCTGTGAGAAAGGTATATAATGATTGATAGACAATGTGTTGCCTATTAGTGTGTGTGAACACACTAATTGAAGAGCAGGGAATCCTTTGTTGCATTTTTGTGACTTACAGTAACAAACTTATGCCATGTAGTTTTGTCAAAATTTAACATGGGGATGGGTATATGTAAAATATCGCATCTTTCAAATTAGTGGACTGCTTTTTGGTGATTGGATGTTAACTTTTTTCCTAGTGTCCCTTTTCTTTTTGGACAAGGCTATTACAGTGGGTTTGATGGAAATTGTGATGTCTGTAAACTGTCTCAGTAAGATACAGTCAAATAAACTATGGTTAAGTTGTTTTTGCATTGTCTTTTAAAGTATTGCAGAATTGTAATTGTATTCCTTTTGACAAAAAACACAATGGTGATGTGAATGTTGGTCTTCTGCATTGTTTTAACTATGTATATCAGTGTTTTATGTACTTCAAAAATAATTTATTTTGACATAATTTTATTTTCATAATTGTTAATAGCCTTGTGTTATTGTTGGCCATTTTCTGCCAGTGCTTATATATTCTAGGTAATTCAAGACATTATATTGTAGTGTTAATCATCTTGTCCATTGTCTGCACTGCAGGACAATGTTATGTTGACATTGTGTCATGTACAGTTGCACTGGAAGCTGTAGTCTTACTTTTGAGGAAGCTCCTTGAGACGATAACTTGTAGGTCTTGCATCACAGCTTCCATTCAAATCCGCAGTAAGCTTTATCAGCAGTCTTTGACCAGATAGATTCTTTTCCTAAGCAACATTTAAATCTTTGCTGTCTGCCTCCAGGTAAAGCATTGCCATAGACCCTTTCAGTTTTTCTTCAAACTGTGTGCTTGATTTTTTTTCCCCAGTCAGAAGCCAGTTTTACTGTTCTTTTGTTAACACTGATATATTTATAATCTGTTTTGTTTCTGCAACAAGGCGTAATGTCATTATGTATCTATGGAGGTAGCAGATTGTCAGTAGGGAAAAAGGTGGGCTTTCTGCCTGGTTGTGAACCCACTCTGTAGGAGTTACCCTTTTTCTTTGGTGGTTCTCCCCATCCATAAAATCCCATTGAAACTCTTGATGCAGGATAGCTTTAGTCCTACAACAGACCACATGGAAAGTTGTCATCTCAGCAGAAACATTTGGAAAATGTGGAGTACTGTCAAGAGGAGGACCAACAAAGGAGCAGTGGTGTCCCTAGCTGTGCAATTTCATAGCCGAGTACAGCCGTTCCTCTTTCTGGGGCCATAGTTTGTCATGCAGTTTGCAGTGGTGGTGCTTTGATAGTTTAGCACAGACAGCCACGTAAGCGCTGTGCATGCCACACCCATTCTGTTAATTATGAGACATCATGCTAGGCAAATACTGGTGACCAAGTCATCTCACTTCTCCACTGTGCTGCAACAAATTCAGCCATATCCAGGTCCTACTGTGCTCGACTTGACATCACCAAGAGGATTACTGAATTTTGTCTGCAAACTCCTCAGTGTCAGAAAGCTGCTGGTGAGATTCCTCTCTTTGTATTGGTGTGAACTTCTAGAGTAAGATTCCTACAGTCCTTACTGAGGCCCCTTTATTGCATATGAATTTGGTTCTGAAGCAAGTGTGTAGTGATCAAGACTCTACCCAATGTAGTCTTGCTATGTTAATTGAGAATGAAGAGTTAAGTAGCTAGATTATCTTACCAGACTAAGTGCCTTTTCAAATTATGAGTAACACAATTTCAATATTCTGTGTATGTGGGAGGAATATTTAATGAGTCAGGTTGTGGTACATCTGAGCAGTCTTCCTGATGTGAAGAACAGCAGGCTTGTATATAGAAGTAGCTGGGGTGTGTGTGTGTGGGGGGGGGGGGGAGCTATCCATATGTGCCAGGAGACAAAGCACTTGTGCAGAAATTCTTTAATTGCGTAATAGCAAGTTTTTAGAAGTCTTTTAGTTATACTTTACTTTCAGATTTTTTGGACCCACAGTTTTTGGCATCAGGCTTGTCATACTTAGCATTATTCAATAATGCCACATTTGTAGTCTGAAGTACCCAGGTTAACTCCTTTTCCATCAGGAAGCTAGCTCAGAGTTCCCAGAATTCCACTTTGTTGCCAATAGCCTGC
>NC_056737.1:757086875-757126875 GCF_019279795.1 Protopterus annectens
CTCTTTATTGTGGTGACAAGGTTTGGATCCCTAGAGGCATGTAGCTCGGAGGGATTGGGATTTCTTTAAAGTGGAGCATGTCCAACAGCTCTGGGTTTGACATAGATTTGTATGTTCATAGGTTCATAGAGTTCATACTAGGCTATCTGCCGAGGGCATTTACAAGCCCTAGCCCATAGTTTTGTGGCTTACATGCCCACCTTTAGTATGGGGAACTATACCCATTATTTTGCTGTGCCTCTGTTGAGCAGTGACACTGAGGTAATCCCTGGGGTATATCTGCGATCTCCCATCCATTGGTCAAGATTTCTCTTGAACAAGGCCAGCGAGGTGCTCTGCCTCACATATACCGGGATTTTATTCCACAGCATAGGGAGTCTTTGGGTGATGAATCTATCCCTCCAGCCGCGTCCTATTAATAGCCGTGTCGAGGTTTAAGTCTCCACGCCCTTGTGGCTCTGATGGATCTAGATTTTTTGAGGTGAAGCATATTCATCAAATCTGGGTTTGACATGGCCTTGTATGTTAGGCAAAGGTCACCTCTGAGCAAGCGATGGCGACTGAATAGAGCTGGAGTTCTTTCAGTCGGGCAGCATAGGACAGATGTTTGAGACCCTTTATCCTTTTGGTGAGGAACTTTTGTGGCCTCTCCAGCTGCTGCAAGTGTCGGGTCAGATACATTCGAATGGGGCATTGTACTCAATCATTGGTCTGATGAGTGATGAGTATAGGGAGACTATGACCTCCCTTGATCTAGATGAGAATCCCTTCATGATAAGATTGGGCAATGTAGAAGGTCTTCCTAACTACTTTAGCTACATGGGTGTCGAATGACAGACTACTATCAACCTGGGTCCCCAGGTCCTGATAACTTCTTCTGTGCTCAGTGGATTGCCACCTATTTGGTAGCTAGGGGTAACCTTGTTTTTCGAAGGGTATGACTATGCATTTTTGGCATTTAACTTTAGGCCATGGCTCTGGCACCAGTTATCCGTTTCTGTGAGACCCTTCTGAAGGATATCTGTGTCAGATGTGTTTTCTACTATAGCCCAGTTTGCAGTCATCTGCAAACTTTGTCAGCCATAACCCTCCTGTGTTTGCTTGTACTTAGAGAAAGTATATGCCAAACAAGAGTGGGCCCAGGACTGAGCCCTGTGGTACACCACTTGTGACAGGCTTTGAGTCTGACATGGCGCCAGCAACTCTGACCCTGTGGGTTCTGTCACTCAGCCAGTTTGCAACCCATCTTGTGATGTATGGGTTAACATTTAAGCTGATGAGTTTTTCAATGATACCCGAGGTGGGGTATTGTATCGAAGGCCTTAGCCAGATCGAGGTAGGCTGTATGGACTGCCTTTCCCTCATCAATGGCTTTGGTGACTGTTTGAAAAAAGTCAACCAAGTTTAGAAGGCATGATCTGCCTTTGACAAAGCCAAACTGGGATGGATCAAAGTCTGCAAATTCCCTATGTCTTTATTTATGAGGGTCCATTATGATCCTCTCCATGGCTTTGCAGATAAGGCTTGTCAAGCTAATGGGCGGTAATTTCAGGGTCGGTGGAGGCACGCCTTTGTGAAGTGGGACCACAGTTGCAGTCGCCACTCCTGGAGTGCATTATCCAGAGGTAAGACTATGATTAAACAGCTGTCCTAGCTGTGGGGTTTTAATTCCTCGTTGAGTTAATTGGAGCACACAGCCGGGGACACCATCAGGTCCCATGGATGCTGTGTTTTGCTTTGGAGAGAGCAGTTCTCACTTGGGCGTTGGAGATGTTTGGGGGCTGCAATCGCTTGGTATAGATATCTCTCCTTTTTGGGGGAGGAGAAGTTTGCACTGAACCTGTCAGCCAGTATGTTGGCAATGTCTGTAGGATCAGTAATCTTCACATCATTTTGAACTAGTTCTGAGCATATCTGGGAGTTTCCTCCCAGGTTTCTAACTTATAGCTAAAGAAGGCCTTATGATTGTCTTTTGAGTCTTTAGCTATTTTTCTCTCAAAATTTGCTTTGGATGATGATTTTATGAGAGCTCTTAGTTTTACTTATAGTGATCAAGGGTGTCTTACCTTTTAAGGATTTTGCTCTATCTTGTAGTAGCTTCCTCCTTTTGTTGTAGAGAGTTTGTTTATGGCTGGGGTCCACCAGACTGGACGCTTGCCTTTGGTACAAAGAGTCTTTGTTTTGCTTGGGATTGCCTTATCCATGCAGTCCTGCAGGTGCTGGTAGAAGGCATTTGTGAGTGATTCAGCGGCTTGAGTACTGTTTTCCGCCATTTCGGGGGGCTTAAAGGGAGACCACACTAGTCTTTAGAAGTGTGAAGTCGGCTTTTAGAAGTTCTTTACTGTGGTCTTTTTATTTCAGGTGGGGGTGGGATGAGGACCTCCAGCGAGATTGGTTGTGATCTGATCTCACCAGTGAGGGTATACTTCGGTGTTGAACATTGTGCTCCCATGTTAAGTGATGATGAGATCAAGTATGTTTTCTCCTCTTGTGGGGATGGTGACTAGTTGTTCCATGGCATTTGAGTTTATGAATTCCAGGAACTTTTGGGCTAGGGTGTTTGGGCTTGAGTAGTGTTCCCAGTCTATATTAGGGTAATTGAAGTCACCTAGTATGATGGTGTTTGGTGATACATTTATCCCCTCTAGTGTTTTCAGGAAGGCCATGTGAGGTTCCTGAGTTTGTGAGGTGGCCTGTAACATGCTACAATTTGCAGAGCAGTCTTGCCTATGGTTAATTGCACCTGGATGGTCTCCGATGCATCGTGCGTTGCCACCAGTCTTGAGGTGTGGGTGTCCTTGATGAATATGGATACCCCCTCCTTTCTTAGTATTGTCAGGATTTTGGGGCGGAGCATGATAAGAGGTAAAACCTGATAGTGCTGGGGTGCTCTCAGGAGCCTTGAACCAGGTTTCTGTCACTGCACAACATCGATGTTCTCCATACTGAGAAGGGCCTCGAGTCGTGCATTTTGAGATTTAGACTTCTGGCATTGAGCAGCATTACCCTTAGTTTTTCCTTTTTGTGTTCTAGGGTGGTAGGTTTAGAATTTGAGCCTTGCCTAAAAAGGCACTATGGGGTGGCAAGAGCCTTTGCCAATATCCGGAATCCCAGGGGTGACAGGTGCAAGCCGTCCCTTACTTGAAACAGCGTGGCTTGTCCAGCATGTCATCCCAGGCAGACAGACATTGGATCCCCTTTGAATGACACCAGAGTTTAAGCCAATTGTTAAAGCTGATCATCTTATCTCTGTATTGTGGCATCATTCTTGGTGAAGGTAGGATACTGCTCAAGGTCAGGGTCATACCTGCCTGGGCTACATAATCAGAGAGCTCCTCAATGTCTCTTTTCATGTAGTCCAGGAGAGTGCGTCTCAGGTCGTTTACACCAGCGTGGACAATGACTGAGTCATATTTGTACCTGCTGTTGAGAGACCTGAGTGCTTGCGTTATGTGGCGGTTCTAGCGCCCGACAGGCAGCTTACTGTGACCTTCTCCTTACTCAGTCTGGTGGCGGGGCGTCAGTGTGTCTGACTATGGAGTCACCTGTGACTAGTGTGTCTGGCATTGTGTTTGGCCTTAAGGGCTGTGACTGTTTGACACTCTGACTGTGGGGTCTATGTGTTGCAGGTGTTGTGTTCTGAGGTGGTGGTTGTTTGGGTGTCTGCTTTGGTGTCCTGTGGTGTTTTGGTAGATTTTTGATCAGAGCCACGAGTATGTCTTTGTGTGTTTATGTGTATGATTTGAGGTTGTGATGGTACTATGTGAGACTGGGTCTATAGTGTGTGTGGTAACCTTCTCCTCCTGACTGGTCTTGCCAGTCCTATGTTGAGAGCTCAGCCTCCAGTTTGGCCGTATAGTTGCATCTCTGCATGTATTTGTGTTTTGTGGGAGGAGGAGAGGGTTGTCTGTGTACATGAGGCAATTGTAACATTGCCTCAATATTCAGGTTCACCAGCTGAGCAGGAGAGGACACTAGCAACTGATCCCTCGACATGCTAGAAGGACTAGACAAAACTTTTAAAAAGAGATTCGAGGGGGCGTGGGTGACAGAAATGGGGTTTTGCCTTTTGGGGGTGCTATCTGTAAGAGTGCGTATCAAGGTAATAAGTACTGTAGGAGCAAGTGCTAGATTTAACAGATAGAAAAAGTCTACTTGGAGTCAAGTAGAGATGATCTTTAGGTATTAGAAGAAGTGCTAGTAACAGGGATGCTTAAAGGTAAGATTGAAAGAATGCACTCTGCAGTGTGCACTAGAAGTTAGATATGAAAGTAGGTAGCTTGAGTTTTACCTGTTTAAAAATTTAAGGTTTAGTGGAGAGAGTTACTATTTTTAAAACAGCAAGATGGACTGAAAGGGGTGGTTACCTTTGTATTTTGGGTACTATATGAAATACTGTAGGATGGCCAATAAATTTAAATAATTGAAGGGGTGGGATTTCAAAAGTGATGGTTTTGTGATTACTCACATAAGCCAGTGAAAGTAGAGAAGAGAAATGAGATATATGGTCAGATTAACATAAGAGGCGGGCAACTAGAAAGACAGTGGTATTTAACAAGACAACTTAAATGGGTGGGAGGAGGAAAAATTCTGCCCTGACTCAGAACAGAGAGCTGTGGTCTCTTTTGAAGTTTTAATATGCTGTTAAAACAGAATGCAAGCAAAACACAAGGTAAAGAAAACAAACTACAGTATTCAAAACATAGAAAGGCAATACAGAAATACAAAAATAACAGCAAACTAACCTTTCCTTCACAGCAAAGTGTAGCAGAGTCTGGATGAGCCTTTCTGGTAAAGCTCTGAAATGTTTTAGTTTACTCCTTAAATAGAAATTTTAGTTCTAGCTCCACCCCTCTGTTAACAAGTGATTAACCTTAAGTGACCTCTTCTGTCTTATGAATGAGTCCTTAATTAATCAGTTCTTATTTCTGCCTGACTCCGAACAGAGAGAGCTGTGGTCTCTTTTGAAGTTTTAATATGCTGTTAAAACAGAATGCAAGCAAAACACAAGGTAAAGAAAACAAACTACAGTATTCAAAATATAGAAAGGCAATACAGAAATACAAAATAACAGCAAACTAACCTTTCCTTCACAGCAAAGTGTAGCAGAGTCTGGATGAGCCTTTCTGGTAAAGCTCTGAAATGTTTTAGTTTACTCCTTAAATAGAAATTTTAGTTCCTAGCTCCACCCCTCTGTTAACAAGTGATTAACCTTAAGTGACCTCTTCTGTCTTATGAATGAGTCCTTAATTAATCAGTTCTTATTTCTGCCTGACTCAGAACAGAGAGAGCTGTGGTCTCTTTTGAAGTTTTAATATGCTGTTAAAACAGAATGCAAGCAAAACACAAGGTAAAGAAAACAAACTACAGTATTCAAAATATAGAAAGGCAATACAGAAATACAAAAATAACAGCAAACTAACCTTTCCTTCACAGCAAAGTGTAGCAGAGTCTGGATGAGCCTTTCTGGTAAAGCTCTGAAATGTTTTAGTTTACTCCTTAAATAGAAATTTTAGTTCCTAGCTCCACCCCTCTGTTAACAAGTGATTAACCTTAAGTGACCTCTTCTGTCTTATGAATGAGTCCTTAATTAATCAGTTCTTATTTCTGCCTGACTCAGAACAGAGAGAGCTGTGGTCTCTTTTGAAGTTTTAATATGCTGTTAAAACAGAATGCAAGCAAAACACAAGGTAAAGAAAACAAACTACAGTATTCAAAATATAGAAAGGCAATACAGAAATACAAAAATAACAGCAAACTAACCTTTCCTTCACAGCAAAGTGTAGCAGAGTCTGGATGAGCCTTTCTGGTAAAGCTCTGAAATGTTTTAGTTTACTCCTTAAATAGAAATTTTAGTTCCTAGCTCCACCCCCTCTGTTAACAAGTGATTAACCTTAAGTGACCTCTTCTGTCTTATGAATGAGTCCTTAATTAATCAGTTCTTATTTCTGCCTGACTCAGAACAGAGAGAGCTGTGGTTTTAAAGTCTTAATATGCTGTTAAAACAGAATGCAAGCAAAACACAAGGTAAAGAAAACAAACTACAGTATTCAAAATATAGAAAGGCAATACAGAAATACAAAAATTAACAGCAAACTAACCTTTCCTTCACAGCAAAGTGTAGCAGAGTCTGGATGAGCCTTTCTGGTAAAGCTCTGAAATGTTTTAGTTTACTCCTTAAATAGAAATTTTAGTTCCTAGCTCCACCCCTCTGTTAACAAGTGATTAACCTTAAGTGACCTCTTCTGTCTTATGAATGAGTCCTTAATTAATCAGTTCTTATTTCTGCCTGACTCAGAACAGAGAGAGCTGTGGTCTCTTTTGAAGTTTTAATATGCTGTTAAAACAGAATGCAAGCAAAACACAAGGTAAAGAAAACAAACTACAGTATTCAAAATATAGAAAGGCAATACAGAAATACAAAAAATAACAGCAAACTAACCTTTCCTTCACAGCAAAGTGTAGCAGAGTCTGGATGAGCCTTTCTGGTAAAGCTCTGAAATGTTTTAGTTTACTCCTTAAATAGAAATTTTAGTTCCTAGCTCCACCCCTCTGTTAACAAGTGATTAACCTTAAGTGACCTCTTCTGTCTTATGAATGAGTCCTTAATTAATCAGTTCTTATTTCTGCCTGACTCAGAACAGAGAGAGCTGTGGTCTCTTTTGAAGTTTTAATATGCTGTTAAAACAGAATGCAAGCAAAACACAAGGTAAAGAAAACAAACTACAGTATTCAAAATATAGAAAGGCAATACAGAAATACAAAAAATAACAGCAAACTAACCTTTCCTTCACAGCAAAGTGTAGCAGAGTCTGGATGAGCCTTTCTGGTAAAGCTCTGAAATGTTTTAGTTTACTCCTTAAATAGAAATTTTAGTTCCTAGCTCCACCCCCTCTGTTAACAAGTGATTAACCTTAAGTGACCTCTTCTGTCTTATGAATGAGTCCTTAATTAATCAGTTCTTATTTCTGCCTGACTCAGAACAGAGAGAGCTGTGGTCTCTTTTGAAGTTTTAATATGCTGTTAAAACAGAATGCAAGCAAAACACAAGGTAAAGAAAACAAACTACAGTATTCAAAATATAGAAAGGCAATACAGAAATACAAAAATAACAGCAAACTAACCTTTCCTTCACAGCAAAGTGTAGCAGAGTCTGGATGAGCCTTTCTGGTAAAGCTCTGAAATGTTTTAGTTTACTCCTTAAATAGAAATTTTAGTTCCTAGCTCCACCCCTCTGTTAACAAGTGATTAACCTTAAGTGACCTCTTCTGTCTTATGAATGAGTCCTTAATTAATCAGTTCTTATTTCTGCCTGACTCAGAACAGAGAGAGCTGTGGTCTCTTTTGAAGTTTTAATATGCTGTTAAAACAGAATGCAAGCAAAACACAAGGTAAAGAAAACAAACTACAGTATTCAAAATATAGAAAGGCAATACAGAAATACAAAAATAACAGCAAACTAACCTTTCCTTCACAGCAAAGTGTAGCAGAGTCTGGATGAGCCTTTCTGGTAAAGCTCTGAAATGTTTTAGTTTACTCCTTAAATAGAAATTTTAGTTCCTAGCTCCACTCCCCCTGTTAACAAGTGATTAACCTTAAGTGACCTCTTCTGTCTTATGAATGAGTCCTTAATTAATCAGTTCTTATTTCTGCCTGACTCAGAACAGAGAGAGCTGTGGTCTCTTTTGAAGTTTTAATATGCTGTTAAAACAGAATGCAAGCAAAACACAAGGTAAAGAAAACAAACTACAGTATTCAAAATATAGAAAGGCAATACAGAAATACAAAAATAACAGCAAACTAACCTTTCCTTCACAGCAAAGTGTAGCAGAGTCTGGATGAGCCTTTCTGGTAAAGCTCTGAAATGTTTTAGTTTACTCCTTAAATAGAAATTTTAGTTCCTAGCTCCACCCCATCTGTTAACAAGTGATTAACCTTAAGTGACCTCTTCTGTCTTATGAATGAGTCCTTAATTAATCAGTTCTTATTTCTGCCTGACTCAGAACAGAGAGCTGTGGTCTCTTTTGAAGTTTTAATATGCTGTTAAAACAGAATGCAAGCAAAACACAAGGTAAAGAAAACAAACTACAGTATTCAAAACATAGAAAGGCAATACAGAAATACAAAAAATAACAGCAAACTAACCTTTCCTTCACAGCAAAGTGTAGCAGAGTCTGGATGAGCCTTTCTGGTAAAGCTCTGAAATGTTTTAGTTTACTCCTTAAATAGAAATTTTAGTTCCTAGCTCCACCTCTGTTAACAAGTGATTAACCTTAAGTGACCTCTTCTGTCTTATGAATGAGTCCTTAATTAATCAGTTCTTATTTCTGCCTGACTCAGAACAGAGAGAGCTGTGGTCTCTTTGAAGTTTTAATATGCTGTTAAAACAGAATGCAAGCAAAACACAAGGTAAAGAAAACAAACTACAGTATTCAAAATATAGAAAGGCAATACAGAAATACAAAAAATAACAGCAAACTAACCTTTCCTTCACAGCAAAGTGTAGCAGAGTCTAGATGAGCCTTTCTGGTAAAGCTCTGAAATGTTTTAGTTTACTCCTTAAATAGAAATTTTAGTTCCTAGCTCCACCCCATCTGTTAACAAGTGATTAACCTTAAGTGACCTCTTCTGTCTTATGAATGAGTCCTTAATTAATCAGTTCTTATTTCTGCCTGACTCAGAACAGAGAGAGCTGTGGTCTCTTTTGAAGTTTTAATATGCTGTTAAAACAGAATGCAAGCAAAACACAAGGTAAAGAAAACAAACTACAGTATTCAAAACATAGAAAGGCAATACAGAAATACAAAAAATAACAGCAAACTAACCTTTCCTTCACAGCAAAGTGTAGCAGAGTCTGGATGAGCCTTTCTGGTAAAGCTCTGAAATGTTTTAGTTTACTCCTTAAATAGAAATTTTAGTTCCTAGCTCCACCCCCTCTGTTAACAAGTGATTAACCTTAAGTGACCTCTTCTGTCTTATGAATGAGTCCTTAATTAATCAGTTCTTATTTCTGCCTGACTCAGAACAGAGAGAGCTGTGGTCTCTTTTGAAGTTTTAATATGCTGTTAAAACAGAATGCAAGCAAAACACAAGGTAAAGAAAACAAACTACAGTATTCAAAATATAGAAAGGCAATACAATACAGAAATACAAAAAATAACAGCAAACTAACCTTTCCTTCACAGCAAAGTGTAGCAGAGTCTAGATGAGCCTTTCTGGTAAAGCTCTGAAATGTTTTAGTTTACTCCTTAAATATAAATTTTAGTTCCTAGCTCCACCCCCTCTGTTAACAAGTGATTAACCTTAAGTGACCTCTTCTGTCTTATGAATGAGTCCTTAAGTAATCAGTTCTTATTTCTGCCTGACTCAGAACAGAGAGAGCTGTGGTCTCTTTTGAAGTTTTAATATGCTGTTAAAACAGATTGCAAGCAAAACACAAGGTAAAGAAAACAAACTACAGTATTCAAAATATAGAAAGGCAATACAGAAATACAAAAAATAACAGCAAACTAACCTTTCCTTCACAGCAAAGTGTAGCAGAGTCTGGATGAGCCTTTCTGGTAAAGCTCTGAAATGTTTTAGTTTACTCCTTAAATAGAAATTTTAGTTCCTAGCTCCACCCGCTCTGTTAACAAGTGATTAACCTTAAGTGACCTCTTCTGTCTTATGAATGAGTCCTTAATTAATCAGTTCTTATTTCTGCCTGACTCAGAACAGAGAGAGCTGTGGTCTCTTTTGAAGTTTTAATATGCTGTTAAAACAGAATGCAAGCAAAACACAAGGTAAAGAAAACAAACTACAGTATTCAAAACATAGAAAGGCAATACAGAAATACAAAAAATAACAGCAAACTAACCTTTCCTTCACAGCAAAGTGTAGCAGAGTCTGGATGAGCCTTTCTGGTAAAGCTCTGAAATTTTTAGTTTACTCCTTAAATAGAAATTTTAGTTCCTAGCTCCACCCCCTCTGTTAACAAGTGATTAACCTTAAGTGACCTCTTCTGTCTTATGAATGAGTCCTTAATTAATCAGTTCTTATTTCTGCCTGACTCAGAACAGAGAGAGCTGTGGTCTCTTTTGAAGTTTTAATATGCTGTTAAAACAGAATGCAAGCAAAACACAAGGTAAAGAAAACAAACTACAGTATTCAAAATATAGAAAGGCAATACAGAAATACAAAAAATAACAGCAAACTAACCTTTCCTTCACAGCAAAGTGTAGCAGAGTCTAGATGAGCCTTTCTGGTAAAGCTCTGAAATGTTTTAGTTTACTCCTTAAATAGAAATTTTAGTTCCTAGCTCCACCCCATCTGTTAACAAGTGATTAACCTTAAGTGACCTCTTCTGTCTTATGAATGAGTCCTTAATTAATCAGTTCTTATTTCTGCCTGACTCAGAACAGAGAGAGCTGTGGTCTCTTTTGAAGTTTTAATATGCTGTTAAAACAGAATGCAAGCAAAACACAAGGTAAAGAAAACAAACTACAGTATTCAAAACATAGAAAGGCAATACAGAAATACAAAAAATAACAGCAAACTAACCTTTCCTTCACAGCAAAGTGTAGCAGAGTCTGGATGAGCCTTTCTGGTAAAGCTCTGAAATGTTTTAGTTTACTCCTTAAATAGAAATTTTAGTTCCTAGCTCCACCCCCTCTGTTAACAAGTGATTAACCTTAAGTGACCTCTTCTGTCTTATGAATGAGTCCTTAATTAATCAGTTCTTATTTCTGCCTGACTCAGAACAGAGAGAGCTGTGGTCTCTTTTGAAGTTTTAATATGCTGTTAAAACAGAATGCAAGCAAAACACAAGGTAAAGAAAACAAACTACAGTATTCAAAATATAGAAAGGCAATACAGAAATACAAAAAATAACAGCAAACTAACCTTTCCTTCACAGCAAAGTGTAGCAGAGTCTAGATGAGCCTTTCTGGTAAAGCTCTGAAATGTTTTAGTTTACTCCTTAAATATAAATTTTAGTTCCTAGCTCCACCCCCTCTGTTAACAAGTGATTAACCTTAAGTGACCTCTTCTGTCTTATGAATGAGTCCTTAAGTAATCAGTTCTTATTTCTGCCTGACTCAGAACAGAGAGAGCTGTGGTCTCTTTTGAAGTTTTAATATGCTGTTAAAACAGATTGCAAGCAAAACACAAGGTAAAGAAAACAAACTACAGTATTCAAAATATAGAAAGGCAATACAGAAATACAAAAAATAACAGCAAACTAACCTTTCCTTCACAGCAAAGTGTAGCAGAGTCTGGATGAGCCTTTCTGGTAAAGCTCTGAAATGTTTTAGTTTACTCCTTAAATAGAAATTTTAGTTCCTAGCTCCATCCCCTCTGTTAACAAGTGATTAACCTTAAGTGACCTCTTATGTCTTATGAATGAGTCCTTAATTAATCAGTTCTTATTTCTGCCTGACTCAGAACAGAGAGAGCTGTGGTCTCTTTTGAAGTTTTAATATGCTGTTAAAACAGAATGCAAGCAAAACACAAGGTAAAGAAAACAAACTACAGTATTCAAAATATAGAAAGGCAATACAGAAATACAAAAAATAACAGCAAACTAACCTTTCCTTCACAGCAAAGTGTAGCAGAGTCTGGATGAGCCTTTCTGGTAAAGCTCTGAAATGTTTTAGTTTACTCCTTAAATAGAAATTATAGTTCCTAGCTCCACCCCATCTGTTAACAAGTGATTAACCTTAAGTGACCTCTTCTGTCTTATGAATGAGTCCTTAATTAATCAGTTCTTATTTCTGCCTGACTCAGAACAGAGAGAGCTGTGGTCTCTTTTGAAGTTTTAATATGCTGTTAAAACAGAATGCAAGCAAAACACAAGGTAAAGAAAACAAACTACAGTATTCAAAACATAGAAAGGCAATACAGAAATACAAAAAATAACAGCAAACTAACCTTTCCTTCACAGCAAAGTGTAGCAGAGTCTGGATGAGCCTTTCTGGTAAAGCTCTGAAATGTTTTAGTTTACTCCTTAAATAGAAATTTTAGTTCCTAGCTCCACCCCCTCTGTTAATAAGTGATTAACCTTAAGTGACCTCTTCTGTCTTATGAATGAGTCCTTAATTAATCAGTTCTTATTTCTGCCTGACTCAGAACAGAGAGAGCTGTGGTCTCTTTTGAAGTTTTAATATGCTGTTAAAACAGAATGCAAGCAAAACACAAGGTAAAGAAAACAAACTACAGTAGTCAAAATATAGAAAGGCAATACAGAAATACAAAAAATAACAGCAAACTAACCTTTCCTTCACAGCAAAGTGTAGCAGAGTCTGGATGAGCCTTTCTGGTAAAGCTCTGAAATGTTTTAGTTTACTCCTTAAATAGAAATTTTAGTTCCTAGCTCCACCCCCTCTGTTAACAAGTGATTAACCTTAAGTGACCTCTTCTGTCTTATGAATGAGTCCTTAGTTAATCAGTTCTTATTTCTGCCTGACTCAGAACAGAGAGAGCTGTGGTCTCTTTTGAAGTTTTAATATGCTGTTAAAACAGAATGCAAGCAAAACACAAGGTAAAGAAAACAAACTACAGTATTCAAAACATAGAAAGGCAATACAGAAATACAAAAAATAACAGCAAACTAACCTTTCCTTCACAGCAAAGTGTAGCAGAGTCTGGATGAGCCTTTCTGGTAAAGCTCTGAAATGTTTTAGTTTACTCCTTAAATAGAAATTTTAGTTCCTAGCTCCACCCCCTCTGTTAACAAGTGATTAACCTTAAGTGACCTCTTCTGTCTTATGAATGAGTCCTTAAGTAATCAGTTCTTATTTCTGCCTGACTCAGAACAGAGAGAGCTGTGGTCTCTTTTGAAGTTTTAATATGCTGTTAAAACAGAATGCAAGCAAAACACAAGGTAAAGAAAACAAACTACAGTATTCAAAATATAGAAAGACAATACAGAAATACAAAAAATAACAGCAAACTAACCTTTCCTTCACAGCAAAGTGTAGCAGAGTCTGGATGAGCCTTTCTGGTAAAGCTCTGAAATGTTTTAGTTTACTCCTTAAATAGAAATTTTAGTTCCTAGCTCCACCCCCTCTGTTAACAAGTGATTAACCTTAAGTGACCTCTTCTGTCTTCTGAATGAGTCCTTAATTAATCAGTTCTTATTTCTGCCTGACTCAGAACAGAGAGAGCTGTGGTCTCTTTTGAAGTTTTAATATGCTGGACCCTACCCTGAGTAGGCGATACGCAACGGAGTAAAGTTGGAGTTTTTTTAAAAGGTCTGCATAGGGCATCTGTTTCACGATGGTAATCCTCTTTGTGAGGTATTTCTGCAGTCTTTCCAGTTGTTGTAGATGTCTTGTGAGGTACATACCAAAAGGGGTGTTGTACTCTATAATGGGTCTAATGAGTGACGAGTAGAAGGGAACAATGACCTCTTTTTTCCTGGATGATAAACCTTTTGTGATGAGGTGTGCCACATAGAAGGATTTCCTGACTACTGTGGTGATGTGATTATCAAAGGAGACACTACTGTCCACCTGTGTCCCAAGGTCTCTTATCACACTTTCGGTGTTAAGTAGACTACTACCTATGTGGTAGCTCATGGGTACAGAGTTTTTACCAAAAGGGATGACAATGCACTTTTTGGCATTGAGCTTGAGGCCATGGCTTTGACACCAGGTATCTGTCTCAGTGAGGCCCTTTTGTAGGATGTCCACATCGTTAGGAATTTCGATTATGGCTCCTAGTTTGTAGTCATCTGCGAACTTTGTTAGCCAAAGACCTTCTGTGTTAGCCTGTACTTCAGAAAAGTAGATACCAAACAAGAGAGGACCCAGGACTGAACCCTGTGGTACTCCACTTATCACTGGTCTGAAGTCGGATTTGGAGTCTGCTACTTTCACAGTGTGGGTTCTGTCAGTGAGCCAGTTGGCAACCCATCTTGTGACACAGGGATTTATACCTAGTTTTGAGAGTTTATCTATAATTCCAGAGTGGGAGATGGTGTCAAAAGCCTTGGAGAGATCTAGATAGGGCTGTGTGAACCACCTTACCCTCGTCTATGGCTTTGGTGACTACTTCAAAGAAGTCTTTCAGGTTTAGGAGACATGACCTGCCTTTTACAAACCTGAACTGGGTGGGGTCCAGAGTTTGGAGATTACCAATGTCTTTGGTTATAAGCTCCATGATGATACGTTCCATGGCCTTGCAGACCAGGCTCATAAGGCTAATGGGGTGGTAGTTCCTAGGGTCCATGGTGGCTCCTCCTTTGTGGAGTGGGATAACCATGACTGTGCACCATTCAGTAGGCACTAAGCCTGAGGTGAGGCTATGATTGAACATGGTGCTTAGATAGGGTGCCAGTTCATTCTGTAGTTCATGCAGAACACAGCCTGAGATGTTGTCAGGTCCCATGGATGCTATGTTCTTGGCTTTGAAGAGTGCGGTTTTTACCTGTGCAGCCATGATTACAAGAACTTTGCATTCTTCCAGTATAGAGATGGGCCCTTTAGGGGGTGAGAGAGGGATGAAGTTAGCACTGAATCTATCTGCCAGGATGTTGTCAGTATCAGTTGGTTCTGTATATTTATTGCCATTGTACTGTAACTCAGAGCAGATCTGAGTGTTGCCATTGAGATTCTTGACATAGCTATAGAATGCTTTGTGGTTGTCTTTAGAATCAGTGGTGATTTTGTTTTCATAACTAGCTTTGGAGGATTTTATGAGGGATCTCAGCTTCTTACTGAGGCTGACCAAGGAGTTCCTCCAATCATAGGATTTTACTCTTTTTTGCAAAAATTTCTTTCTTCTGTTGTAGAGTTTGCTTATGGCAGAGGACCACCAGATTGGCTTCCTTTTTTGAAGGATAGCATCTTGGTTCTGTTAGGTATAGCATGATCCATGCACTCGTGTAAGTGCTTATAAAGTGCATTTGTGTAGGATTTAGCAGTCATACCTCTATTGTCCGTCTGCATGGGTGTTATGAAGTTTTCCACTTCTGTCTTAAGAAGCATGAAATTGGCTTTGAAGAAATTGTTTACAGTGGTTTCCCTAATGGGGGGGGTGGGGGCGGGATGTGGATGTCTAGGGTGATTAGCTTGTGGTCGGATCTGACCAACGAGGAATTGACTTCTGGTGTGGAACACCAATCACCCATGTTGGTAATGACTAGGTCTAGGATATCGCTGCCCCTGGTGGGGGTGTGGATAAGTTGATCCAAAGCACTGGAATTTATGAATTCTAGAAAATGTTGAGCAAAAGAGTTGGTACATGACTAGTTTTCCCAGTTAATGGTGGAGTAGTTGAAATCGCCCATTATGAGGGTGTTGGGTTGTAGCCTAATATTTTCCAGTGTATCAAGAAATGGGGACTGGGAATCCTGGGGCATGGTGGGGGATCTGTAGCAAGTTACAGTTTGGATTGTGGTCTTGCCCAGAGTTAGTTGCACTTAGATAATCTCGGATGCATTATGCTGAGCAACTAGCCTGGAGGTGTGGATATCCTTAATGAATATGGAGACGCCTCCATCTTTAGTGTTTCGGTCCAGGTTAGGTGGCCGAAAGGTGTGGTATGAATTATAGCCTGGTAATGCAGGGGTGCTCTCTGGAGCCTTGAACCAGGTCTCTGTCACTGCACAGATGTCGATGTTCTCCATTTCGAGGAGTGCCTTGAGTGAATGCATTTTGAGGTTTAGACTTCTAGCATTGAGTAACATTACCCTCAGAATATTGCTTGCCTGTACCTGTTATGGTGGTGAATTTGTCATTTGAACCTTGCCTAAAAAAGACACTATAGGGGTGGCAGCCAGTATCCGGAATGCCAAGGGCGATGGATGCAGGCCATCTCTGGCAAAGCATCATGGTCTGTTGATCATGTAATTCCAGGCAGACAGATAGTGGATCCCCTTAGAATGACACCAGAAGCTTAGCCAATATTTAAAATCAATCATTTTGTCCTTGTACTGTGGTATCATTCTGGGTGATGGCAGGATGCTATTCAGGGCTAGGGTCATACCTGCCTGGGCTACAAGATTGGAGAGCTCTTCCATGTCTCTTTTCATGTAATTCAGGGAGTTACGTCTCAGGTCATTCACACCAACATAGACAATGAAAGAGTCATATTTGTACTTGTTGTGGAGTGACCTGAGTGCATGTGTTATGTGGCGGATCCTGGCACCGGACAGGCAGCTTCCAGCAGGGAGCACTGTGGTTACATTTTTGAACCTCGGTATAACATATAGTTTAATCATAACTTATAGTTCCCTTTACATTTGTAAACCATGCCTATGGATTATATTAATATTTACAGTGACATAGAATTATCTACAAAATTCTATCTAGCTGGGCTATCAGCCTTTCAGTTTTTCACAACCATGATGCAAGATAGTAATGTACTATTGTTGCAAGAACAATCACTTTTGGACTTTTCATAATGATACCTTCGTCAGACAAAATGTCATCTGTGTAAGAAAGAAGGTTGCCCTTCTTGGGGTAAGCTAGATTGCTTTGATGACCTTACTTGATTGATAAAGTGGTTGAGCCTTTTTAGAATTGGATTTGTGGCTGTCTGATCTCTCAGCTCATCAAGACATGTGGAACAAAAAATTTTCACTTCCATGACTTCAAAACCAAGGTTGTCATTCTCATGCTCTTCAGTTGTGTTTCTGGATGATTTGGACAATGTATCACCAAGATAAAGAAGTTTGCCTTTCTTGTAGACAAGAATGAAATTATACTTTTGCAATCAGAATATCATACATTGCAATCTGGCTGGAGCTCTATGCATAGGCTTTCTCAAAATAGTGTCTAGAGGTTGGTGGTCTGTTTTGATCTGGATAGGTGTATCATAAACATAATCATGTTATCCCAAATGTCATTCTGAAAACTCTCTACCTGCCAAATGGAGTACTGAACGTAGTGAGCAATGATGATTTCTTGTCAAGCTGAATTTGCCAAAATGAACTCTTTGCATCTAAGACAGAAAAACAGTGGCATTTAACATCAGAGATGTGACTTCTTTGACTGTGTGCATTGGACAATGAGGTATTTTTAGTGTTTTGTTCAAATCTCATGGAACAATACATATTCTGATGTCATCTGAGCTTTTCTTATGAGCTACCACCATGGAAGATATCCATTCAGTAGGTTCATCAACTGGACAAACCACACCTTGTCACACCATTTTATCTAACTCAGCTTTGACTGTGTCCTGAATGGTTATTGGAACTTTCCGAGCTGGCCTGATAACTGGACTGACATCTGGGTCTAACTTTATGGAGTACACAACTGGAAGCTTCTTTGGTTTGTCTTTGAAATGATCAGCATAGGTTGAAAAAATATACTGGGCAAAATTAGAGTAGTGGTCTTTTAACCTAATTTGATGGACTTCCTTGTTAAACTAAATCAGTCCCATTTTCAAACTGTCTCTGAGCCCTAATAATGACTGGACGTGCCTCTTGACCACATAAAATAAAAAGTCATAACATCTCCAAGCAGAGTAATATAAAAGCATTACTGAGTCTTTGGTCTAAATTTCTTCACCACCATAAGCAACAAGCTTTGCACACTTTGCCAAATCAAGCCTTTCACCATGACACATGCTAGCAAATGTTTCTGCTGACATACTATATATGTATAAATACATGCTTAGTGAAAATGTGGTTGTTTCCTCTTAGTTTATTCATTTTATGCAATTTGGACTTTATTTCAAACATTTTCCATAGTAATTTGAATATTTTTATCAATATCAGGCATATTGGTTTATTCAAATATTGTTTGGAGAGTTCTGTGTGCCTCATTTCATATTTTATGAATAAAAAAATATTTGAGCAAGTTTTAACATCTAAAATTCATTACTGACCTGTTCTGTGAATTATACATGCCGTAGGGATAATCTACTCCTGTATATTCCTCAAATACCAACTGGGTGCCTCTCAGACTCAAATTGAAGAAACTGGAGCTCTTTATGGCAACAGGTCATTTTGGTCATGCTTCCTTTCACACCATGCCCTTTTAGACATCCCACATCTGACACCATGTCGCTCATCCCTCTCTAACATAGATAACAAGCAGGTGGGGTAATTTGTTTAGATGCTTTATTACATAGAAACACATCAGGATGGATAGCAGCATCATAAAATATAAATGAACTGATTTACATACATGCATGCTTACATCTAAACAGCTTACTACAAAATAGCAGTCAGGCTCACATGTGCTCACTATTTATACAGTTGTGCAAGCCCTTGGAAAGCTTTTTAAAGGTACAAGCACACACATTTATCTACACATCTGATCACTTGCCACATGATGATACTTTGGAGCCTTCAGTAGGAAACCAGTATAAGAGTTCAATTGGAGCTGCACAACAAGGAAAGGAGTAGGAAACAGTGACAACTCTGATGCTGTTAAAATTATGGAATGATAGGCAAGCGAGTTTTTATATGAAATGGATGCCACAGGATGCAGCTGAAAAGAATATGTCACAGGAAGATGTTCTGGAACTTTATGTAGAATGCCTGCTGGAAACAGAGGACAAAGAATGTGCCCTCAGTGAAGAAAATGATCTAAGGGAAGAGTTCTTTGATTTAATAGAGATGGATAGACATATTACAATCGATGAAAGATATAGATTGCAGAAAGTCGATAACACCCCAAATTTTAGAAGTCTGACAAAACTGATGAACATAGAAATCAAGACTATTTACAGAAATTAATATGCTATAACAGAAGTAAAAAGGATATATTACTTTGCAGCTAAATTTATAACAGATAAAATCTTTACATAAAAACAAAGATAAATAAGGGAAAGGAAGGGAAGAAATCAAATGCCATCATAGAAGCACTGAACAGAGAAAACTATAAAGCAATTAAGCCAAGAAGTATCACTGTTAGAATAGGAAAGAAGAGTGAATAGCTCAACAAAAATACTTAGATAGACATGATAAAAGCAATGTGCAGTATCAGAACAAGCCAGAATTTATCGCACACTATTGGAAATAATAAACTAAAGATATCAGCACAGGTAGAAAAACTTAGAAGATTTGCAGATAAATATAAAAAAAAGTGCAAAATAAGCAATTCATTAATGACCCAAAAACATATTATAGAGAATTAGGAAACAAAGCAAAAGGAATAGAAACACTATAAAAAGAAGATATAGAGACATTTTGGAGAAGTATCTATAAAGACCCTGTGGAACATAACAAAGATGCTGAATGGACAGAAGAAGTAAAAGAAACAGTAAGAAGTTCAACTGTACAGGATATGAAATCGAATAAAATAACAGCCAGAGAAATTGAAACAAAATTAAGAAAAGATCCTAAATGCAAAACCACAGGCCCAGATGAAGTACCAAACTTCTGGCTAACAGTATTAACATTTTTACATGAAGATTTAGTCCAGAGTTAGAACTACTTATATGCATATCACAAGCAGACACCAACCTGGTTAACAACAGGAAAAATGATACTCCTTCTTAAGAGTGAACCTACAAGTTATCCTAAAAAATATAGACCAATAACTTGCCTTTCAACGATGTATAAACTATATACTGTAATTGATGCTGACACAGTTTATAGTCATTTGGAAGAAAACTCAGCCATTGTAATACAACAAAAGGGTAACAAATGGAAGTCATATGGAACAAAGAATCATTTGTTGTTAAATAAAGTCATAACAGAGAATTGTAAAAAGGGGAAGAATCTAAGTATGGCATGGATATATTACAAAAAAAGCATTTGACAGCATCCCGTATTCATGGATAAAGTAGTGTTTACAGATGTACAAGACATAGCTTACATTGATCAATTACACTGCAGCGACCGTGAAGCAGAGGCAAATCATTTTGCAGCTAACTAAGGACAAATTAATATCCTTGGGATAAAAATTCAAAAGGGGATATTCCAAGGTGGCTCTTTGTCACCACTGCTCTTTTGTCTTACCCTTAAACCATTAAGCTGTCTACTTAACAGACGAGATCATGGCTACAATTTGGATCCCAAAAACAGCCAAGTGTAAAGACTTCTCATCTTCCTTTTGTGGATTATTTAAAGCTGTATAGTTAATCAGTGGTTAAAATTTTCTCAGATTATATAAAAATGTCATTTGGTCTTGATAAATGTGCAAAATAATATTTAAAGCAGGAAAGCTGCAGCACCAAGAAAATATCAGTCTGAGACAGGAATGTGATGTAAAGGAACTGAATAGGAGGGAGGTTCTAAATATTTTGGAATTGGTGAAGGATCTACAATAAAACAAGAACAAATACAAATAAAACTTGGAAAGACATATTTTAGATGATTAAAATTAATACTGAAAACAGCCCTGACATCTAGAAAGAAATTACAAGCTATAAAACAATTTGCTGTTCTTGTTCTAACTTATAGTTTCCTGCTGATTGACTGGCCCCAAAAGGTATTGGATCAGTTGGACAGGAAAACTGTTTCATGCTTATCAAATGATATATAAAAATCATTGTGTACCAAGATTCTATATTTTTCATTCTGAAGGAGGTGCAGGCCTTCACAAAATTGATTACATGTATAGATCTGCAATCACAGAACTGCATGCATATCTGCTGATGACTTCACCAGCTCTAAACATACTGAAAGTTTTAAAACATAAGGAGGGGAAATAGGTTCATAGGTTGGTACTGAGCTATCTGCCTGAAGGCATATATTAGCCCAGCCACGTTGTGCGGTATTCACCACCCCTTTAGTAGTTCCCTAGACCCTTGTACTAGCAGCTAGTACCCTTGGCCCCTATCTAGTAGTGCTGTTGGTGTGATCCCCGGTGTGAACTTTCTGTTACCCATCCACTCATCAAGGTTCCTCTTGAAGAGTGATAGTGAGGGGCTCTGTCTTATGTAGATCGGGACCCTGTTCCATAGTAAGGAAGTCTCTGCGAAGGGAATCTATCCCTCCAGCATGTTCTATTCATTGTTGTGTTGAGGTCTATATCCCTAGAGTGTGTAGCTCGAGTAGATTTGGTTTTGCTAAGATGGAGCATGTTCAACAATTCTGGGTTGGACATGGCTCTGTATGTTAGACAGAGATCACCTCTGAGAAAGCGGTATGCAACAGAGAACAGTCTTAGCTTTTTCAATCGTGCTGCATAGGGCAACTGTTTGAGGCCAGTAATCCTCTTGGTTAGGTACCTCTCTGGTCTCTCCAACTGCTGGAGATGTCTAGCCAGGTACATTCCAATTGGTGCATTGTACTCAATAATGGGTCTGATGAGGAAAGAGTATAGGGGCACCATTACATCCTTAGATCTTGATGCAAACCCTTTCATGATCAGATGGGTCACATAGAAGGATTTTCTAACCACTTTGGCAACATGGTTATCAAAGGAAAGCTGGCTATCTACTTGGGTCCCTAGATCCCTTATTTCTTCTTCAGATTTCAGGGGATTACCTCCTATGTTATAGTTTGCGGGTACTCTGTTTTTTCTAAAGGGGATTACTATGCATCTAAAATCTAAGATGACTTCCCTTCTTAGTTTAGCAGAAACATATCAGTGTCAAGCGGGGATGGAAATCAAACCAGAAGTAGACAAAAATCGGATACAGAGAGAGACACAAAGTCATAAAATACCAGGATTTACAGGCAGAAATGAGGGCAATGTGGAAGAAGGATACCCAGACAGTACCAATAGTAATAGGAACAATAGGTCTCATAAAAAATAATTTGCAGTTGTATTTAGATATGCTACCAATACATGTAAACTCCAAATTAATTAAAGAAGGGGTCAGTTCTGGGTACATTGCAGGTGCTGTGAAGAGCATGTTTGGCTAACATCAAGATAGAAACCATATTAACTTTATGAAATTTAATAATACTTTGACTTAGGAAGGGAGTCCATTCCCATCATGGTGCTAGAAACCCAAAAGTCTTGGAGAAATTAAAGAGTGATCCCAAATCAGGAACTATGTTTCTTAATTTTGAATTCAGAACACCTAGCTTCAATCCAAGTAGTGATCCTAGCTGTTCTTCTACCTTCCATCTTAACTGCTTTTTAATTGTGGGTATCTCAGGGAACAGTCATTAGCATACTCACCTCATACTGTAACACTTATACCAAACACGCTATTCTGTCTATAAGGTCATCATAAAACTCAGCTACTTTCCTGTGGAGATAGTCACCCAATTGCATGACCTATAAATCTTTCAATACTCCTGGTAGCACACCTGGACCTCATGGTTTAAGCTACCTATATCTAGATTATGTTACAGTAATGTTCACAGCCTTCAAAATAAACTCACTGAATGGCTCAGCTAAAGATCTGTATAATCTCTGTACATAGTCACATTCTTTGAGACATGGCTATAGGCACAGATCACAGATTCTGTGATTGTTCTAGAAGGGTTTGATACAGTTTGAAATGGCAGATTTAAAAAAAATGCAAGTGACATTTTTGGTAAGATCTACCTAAATTGCATTCTCTCTACCCCAGGTGCAGATTTTAACAAACCATTCTAGTCACAACTAAAGTATCAGTTATACATCCATCACTTTAGGTATTACTTGAGGTCAGCACGGAAGACTGTCTTTCGTGGAGTAACCATGACATCAAAATTGAATTCATCCAACTTGGTGGCCTGAGCATTGATGTTCTTTGTTAAAACAATGTCTGTCTCTCATAGGTTCATAGGTAGGTACTAGGCTATCAGCCCAAGGGCCTACGCAAGCCTAGCCAACAAGGTTCCTTGGCTTATGCCACCCAAGAAAGTTATTTTCCTGTGCCACTGATGAGCAGAGACACAGAAGTGATCCCCGGGGTGTATTTCCTATTTCCCATCCACTTATCAAGATTTTTCTTGAAGAGTGCTAATGAAGAAATTTGCTTGACATAGATGGGTAGCCTGTTCCAGAGTATGGGAAGTCTCTGGGATAGGAATCTATCCCTCCAGCATGTCCTGTTTATTGTGGTGACAAGGTTTAGGTCCCTAGACCGTGTAGCTCGGAGGGATTGGGATTTCTTTAGGTGTAGCATGTCCAACATCTCTGGGTTTGACATAGCTTTATATGCTAGGCAGAGATCACCTCTGAGTAGGCGATATGCTACGGAGTAAAGCTGGAGTTTTTTGAGGCGGTCAGTGTAGGGCATTTGTTTGAGTCCAGTAATCCTCTTTGTGAGGTACTTCTGTGGCCTTTCCAGCTGCTGCAGATGTCTTGTGAGGTACATTCCAAAAGGGGCGTTGTACTCTATAATGGGTCTAATGAGTGATGAGTAGAGGGTAACGATGACCTCTTTTTTCCTGGATGAGAACCCTTTTATGATGAGGTGTGCCACGTAGAAGGACTTCCTGACTACTGTGGCAATGTGACTATCAAAGGAGAGACTACTGTCCACCTGGGTCCCAAGGTCTCTTATCACGCATTCGGTGTTAAGTAGATTGCTGCCTATGTGGTAGTTCATGGGTACAGAGTTTTTACCAAAGGGGATGACACTGCACTTTTTGGCATTGAGCTTGAGGCCATGGCTCTGACACCAGGCATTTGTCTCAGAGAGGCCCTTCTGTAGGATGTTCATATAATTTGGGGACTTGACTATGGCTCCTAGTTTGCAGTCATCTGCGAACTTCATTAGCCAGAGGCCTTCTGTGTTAGCCTGTACGTCAGAGAAGTAGATACCAAACAGGAGCGGTCCCAGGACGGAACCCTGTGGTACTCCACTTGTCACTGGTTTGAGTTCAGATTTGGAGTCTGCAACTTTTACAGTGTGGGTTCTGTCAGTGAGCCAGTTGACAACCCATCTTGTGACGTAGTGATTTATGCCTAGTTTATTGAGTTTAGCTATAATTCCAGAATGGGGGATGGTGTCAAAAGCCTTGGCAAGGTCAAGATAGGCTGTGTGAACCACTTTACCCTCATCTACGGCTTTGGTGACTGCCTCAAAGAAGTCGATCAGGTTCAGGAGGCATGATCTGCCTTTCACAAACCCGAACTGGGTGGGATCCAGAGTTTGGAGGTTACCAATGTCTTTGTTTATGAGTTCCATGATGATACGTTCCATGGCTTTGCAGACCAGGCTCATCAGGCTAATAGGTCTATAGTTCCCGGGATCAGTGGTGGCTCCCCCTTTGTGGAGTGGGATAACTGTTGCTGTGCGCTATTCAGTGGGCACAAAGCCTGATGCGAGGCTATTATTGAACATGGTGCTTAAGTGGGGAGCCAGTTCATTCTGAAGTTTGTGTAAAACGCAGCCTGGGATGTTGTCCGGTCCCATGGATGCTGTGTTTTTGGCTTTAGAGAGTGCAGCTTTCACCTGCGTAGTTGTGATTACAGGGACTCTGCATTCTTCCTGTATAGATATGGGTTCTCAATAACCTGAACCTATTTGTGTTCACTCACCTCATTATATTTCACATCAGAAATGGTAAATATTCTTTTAAAGCTGTTACTTTACATTAGCTCATAATAACTTACCCAGAAATTATCACCAACTCACATTTTCTACCTGATACTTTAAGTGACCCCTACCTCATTTACAGAATACAATGCCACTCCAAGATAAGAAAGTTTGAGAATCCAACATAGTTTGAAAGAAATATCAGCTCCAAGCAGATGTGCTCTTTATACTATTACAGTAAGTTAACTGATGTCCTCTAAATGATTTCTTGTAGAGGAAGCTGTCAGTAGCTTTAATGCCACCTTCATCATTTAAATGACCCTACCCCTGTCTGAAGAAAAAAAGTCAAGGCATAAACTGTGCCTTAGCTAACAGAAATCAGCAATGCACTTACACAAAAAAGACTAAGCTTGAAAATACCCCATGACCCATAACAACCTCAAGGCAGATCAAATACTTATTGGGAACAGCAACACTATGTCATTTCTAGCAACAAAAAAGATAATTTCAAAACAGTAGGATCTGTATGAGGATAGATTCAGAGCATTCTGTTACTGCATCTAACAGATAACATGCCCAGGAAAAGTTCCATCCTTGTTCACTTCTCAGATTGTCTCTGACTGAAATTGCTGAGATATATGACAAACATTACCTACACTTACCAGAATCGATCTCCTCGCAATCTGCAGCCTCAAATTTCCTAATGTTCAATATTTGCCCTCTTCCTGTAACTTCCATTGTGTCCCTATGAGTATAAACTTGAGAAGAAGGGTCTGTGACTCTTCAACATATGCTAATCTCTCACTGCAATATTTAAAAATGTCCACAGGCAGATTAACATGCCCATTATCTACTTTGTCAAGTATATCCATCAAAAAAAGTTATGTACTAGATACTTGGAAAGAAGTAATTACTGCCCCTTGCACCGCAAAGGAATAAAACTCCTTAACTATAGGTCTATTGTGGTCCTCCTCTAAGATATTAGAATGATGTGCAGGTTTACAGGTCTCAGACTGTCTCAATAACTTTAATTTCCACTCATCTATACAATATGGATTCCATGCTAATCACAGCACAGTTTCAGCTCTGCTAGCCTTTACAGAAAGTTTCCACCATACACTCAGTGACAAAAAAAATAGTGTGTCCCTATTTCTTGGTTTGTCTAAAGCTTCTGATACTGTTTCTCAGAATAGCCTCTTATTTAAACTTGCTTAACTTAGCTCATGCTACAGAGCTACTAATGTTTTCTCAGCTAGCTTTCCATCCACACCCAAGCAGGCCAATGGAAATATGTCTAATCTGGGTTCCATAGATTTAGGAGTTCTCTAGGCCTCTGTTTTGGGGCAAATACTGTTCAGTATATTTGCTAATTACATGTATCTAGCAAGCCATTCTGTCAAAAGCATTCAGTATGCTGGCAGTTCAACTCCAGTGGTATTTGCAAAATACTTTCAAAGAGTTAACTTATGTGCTACAACTCTCCCATTTTAGCATTCACTCTTGAGTTTATAAATCTGACATCTTTCTCAATACTATGTAACTCTAAGAATTCTCCCAACTCTGTATATGATTTGCTGATCCAGCCCAATGACACTGCAAGTTTTGAACTCTTCAACAATACAACATTTCCAGGACTTATCATTAGCAATCATTGAAGATTTGATCACCAGATAAAAAATAGTCCAAAAAGCCAATCAAAGATTGGGTTGTCTTTATCTCATAAAGTAATTTCCTATTAACAAGGTCAGGTTAGTCAATGTCAATTCATTTTTATTGCCACATTTCATGTATATCTGTCCCATGCTCACAAGTCTTCATACCAGTCAACTCACTAAACTGGACCAAGGATTTAATAAAATAGCAATGTTTGCTGTCAGTCTCCATAAGGCGAGTCACCACTGTGTAACTCTCTGATTTGTTGACCATCTCTGGTTGCCCCATCTCCTTATGCCTTTGCAGTTAATAGCTGTACATAAGATCCTCAGTCACTCTCACAAATGTCTTGATGCACATCCTTTTCCTAGTATATTCTAGTCAGGCATTTAAAATCCCATTTTTTAGTTCAGCTAATACTGTTTAGGTAGCAAAACAGCTTGGGTACTGACTGTATGTAGTATGAGTAGTCAAACTGTGGCGTGCCCTCCCAAGTTTATTATCACAAATCTCAATCATCTGGCAATTTAATCTTGTATTACATATAGAGTTACTATCCCAGAGATGTTATAAGTGCTGCATTGCTTTCAGCATATGCTAAATTGAATTATTCTACTTCTCTGACTTAATGCATTCCACAAACTCATTTCTGTTTGATTCTGTTTTTCTAGCTCATCATTTAGCACTAGTCAACTTCTCTGAGTCATTTATGTCCTATAAGTCTACTTCTGTCTGATTTTACATCTTCTCCTGCTTTGGTCCCCTGTCCTCATATTCAAGAACTATTAGACTTTGTATAAAAAAACCAAACTACTGGAACTTTTATGCATACACTGAATGATTTGGTAATATGCCTTAATGCTCTGGCACTGTGGTCAAACTGTTGACATTCATTGTTACAATGTTGTTGCAACATTGCTTTTCTCTAAATTCACACAAAATATGTGTGCCCTTATGAATCTTGCCACAACTGTAAATACGTAATATTTCTGTGGCTGTTTTCTATTAATTATGTTCCTGAAACTCCCTGCATTGCATGCTCTGATATTTAAATGTTGTGGCTTGGCTCCACTATGTTATGTAAGTTAATTAATTGAATGGAGCTATTTTTTTTTTTTTTTTTTTTTAGAAGTCTACTGAAAATGTGTTTTATCCAGCAGAATGCTCTCGGATATCAAATGCAAGCAAACAAGGAAATAAATAAATAAATAGTTTCACAATTAAACCTTGTATACCCAAATGTTCATCATAGTATGGAAAACATAGTCCAATATTTGAAAGCACTGACTTTACATTATCTAGCCAGCCATTCACTCACAAATGTTTCTCATAATGCCTGCTTTTTTTTTCCTTCTTTTGTACAGATTCTCAGCTCCTCAGTCTTGCTGGTTTTGAAACATCCCTGAACTTCAAGGAACCTTATTAACTATTTTTTTACCATCTTCAAACATCTATGTTTTCTGTGACAAGAACTATGTGCTATCATGCATTAGCAACTGAGTTAGGGTTTCTGCATATACACTACTGTACTGAATATATCAACGTTGGTATAAGCCTTTGGAAATTAAGACAGGAACCATATATTTAATAGTACTCACATAGACTTTCCACTTGTTACTAGTTCAGTTTCAAGCCATTTTGTCTCAGTCTGTGCAGCAACCTTTTAAGTCATGAATCACACCATTTTTGGTAACTCCTTACAATAAAACATTATCAGTTGTCGAACATTAGTGGATTCAGTTACAGCCTATGAAAATAAAATGCTGAGACAGAAATTCTATATATTAGAACAAGACATTGGAGACTTTAGGGAAGGCCATGTTTTTGTATGGCCCAAATCATGTTTCCACTCCAATGAAAAATTGGAGATGACCTTAAAGAGTACTACAACAGAAGAGCGGGTGCTGTCATCAAACCGAGGGCATAATAGGCCAAATGATGAGGGTGAATGGCTTGGTGCTAAATGTAAAATGAACGCACCTCCAGTCCAGGAAGTTGCAGTACAGCACCAGTCAGGAACATTGGGGTTATCTCCAAATGTGCAGAACCCCTTATCGTATACTTCGGCATAACCGTCTATACTGGCAGAAACAACTCAAAGCTCTAGAGAGTGGCAAGGTCAGGGAGATGGATAATTTTTTTCAACCCTCCCAATACGACTGGAACCATCTACAGAGTGGAGGGGACGGTCGAATACCAGAATGAAGTGGAAGTATTCTCAGGAATGGCCAGCCAGGGTGAAATGCGATTGGGCCCACAGAAAGGAACGTTAGTTTGGAACATTTCTTCAAAACAATTAAAGGCGGCAGAGATTTCCTTGCTTAGTAAAGGACTATCTTTTATCGCTTCACAATATTTAGAGGTAACAGAGACAGTTATTAATTTTGAAATATTCATTAGGAATTTACAACTAAAAATGATGTTTAAAGATATAGATAATGTAAACACAGTGACTTTTAAAAAAACTAGTGCCTTTCTGCCAGTAAGGCATCCTGCAATAGATATATTTACTAGATTGTGTGAGAATGAAGTTTTTGAAAGAATGCAAGTAGAAAAAAGTACTAATGCAAGGAGATATAACATGTCTAGGGGGGAATGTGAGGCATTAAAAAATTTACAATCTGATCCCACAATCACTATAAAGCCAGCCGATAAGGGTGGCCCAATAGTGATAATGGATACACAGTTTTACAATGAAAGTATGTATAATATGTTGCAAGATGACAAGGTATATACACCCACAGACATTGGTAAACTTGACACCATCATAAAAGATGTAGAGATAGTTTTATATGACAGTTTACTTGAAGGAATGATTGATAAGAACTTGTATGAGTATTTCTCTGTAGCTAAACCACTGACACCGGTAATACAAGGAATACCGAAAATTCACAAGCATCCATGCAGGCCCCCATTAAGACCAATAGTATCAGGAAGAAATTGGATAACTGAACCGCTATCCATTTTTGGAGAAAAGATGTTAAGACCTATAGTAGATAATAACCCATATGTCCTGAAAGATACCAAACAATTCCTTCAAGATTTATATGACTTTTTGGAACACACAGAAGAGGATAGGACTAACCTGATACTAGTAACTATGGATGTATGTTCTTTGTTCACATCGATCCCAAATTCCATTGGGATCGATATGTTAAGAGATTATTTGATAACTGATGGCACATACGATCATGCCAACATAGATCTTATTTGCATGTTGATGGATCTAATTTTGAGACATAATGTCATGCTATTTAACCACAGAACATACTTACAAAAAGAGGGGTTGGCAATGTGTACGTCAAGCGCAAATAGTTATGTGAACCTAGTTATGGCCAACTGGGAGAAAGAATACATCATCTCAGGAAAGTGGAGCCAAATCATCTTTTGTAGACAATTTGTAGACGATCTTTTCCTTCTATGGAAGGGAAACCATGAACAACTGAAGTTATGCCACCTAGAGCTGAATGATAGTACACAATTTTTGAAATTCGAAATACAATTTTCTGAACAGCAGTTACACTTCCTGGATGTTAATATAGTGAAAAATGAAAAAGGAGAATTTTCCACGAACATTTTCTGCAAGGACTGCCATAGTAACACACTCCTTAATAAGACCAGCATGCATCCAAGGTATATATTTGATGACATAGTTAAGGGACAAGCCCTTAGGACCTCGAGATTAGTAGCTGAAGATACAAGATTTAGTGAGGAAATAGGAAATTTGAGGAAAACGTTAAGTGATAGGGGCTATAAAGATAGTAAATTGGGTATCATAATCAGAGACAGCATTACACATAGAAGTGATACAGGGAAACCATATTTCTCATCTAAACATAATACTCCGACTAGGAATAAAAAGACATCCAATCAAATAGTGAGGATGCCTACATATTATGCTTATAATAGTAGTTTAGTGACAGACACAGTGAGGAAATATTGGCCTATCCTAACACAAGATCTAGAAATTAAAAAATTGGTTGGAAAAAAAATAAAAAAATCTTTAAAAAGAATGCTCTGTTATTTGCATGGCTCAAAGGAACAGAAAGATACCTTAATAGGTACGGTACGGTATGGTACCGTGTAAAAAATGTAATCAGTGCCAGTTCATTGAACAGAGCAGTAGTTTTGTTCATCCAGATTTACATCAAACATTCACCTTTAAGGTAAAGGCAAACTGCAATAGTGTGAATGTTATATATTTAGCAGTCTGAGTCAAGTTCTTCGTTCTATGTGGGAAAGATGAATAGGGAACTAAGATTCCGTATTCGTGAACACTTACTATACATCAGAAAAGGTACACCTACTAATGCGCTAGCCAAGTATGTACTCCAGAATGGACAGCTACATTCATTTAAGTTTCAAGTAGTGGAACAGGTCTCACCAAATGAAAGGGGTGGTGACCTGAGAAGTAATACAGAGACCTCTGAAACTAGATGGATAATTAGGTTGAGGGCTGACAGAGGTAGAGGTCTACATGAAAGGATACCTATGAAGCTGAAGAATAGGCCTCTTTTTAAATGAAATGCTAAGTGAATAAACTCAATTATACTGCATATTCTTATGTTGAGATGTTTGTATATATGTTTTTTAATATGTATTCCCTTTAACTATTTTAAGACTCAATATGATAGTTAAATTAAAATATAATAGATGAATCTAGCGAAGGCTACAATATATAGTTATTGTATAAGTTATATGAGTTTTTAAATTGAAGAATTTTTATACTTTTAATTGGTTAATTGATGATGATCATTATATAAAACTGAGTACCATAACAACATTTTTAATGGTCTGATGAAGTGGTGTGATACAACCATGAAAGCGCTAACCGTGTTTTATCTGATTACCGTGGAAGAAGATTAAAGCTGTTTTTACTCCATTTGGATGTTTTGAGAATTTTTTGCCTATGGTTGGAGCATTGGTCCTTTTGCTGTGTAGTGTTTACTTTTATTTTTGGCCATTTATACACTCAGCAATACTTTGTGTGCTGATTATCAGTTGTATTAGCTACACATTCTAGCCTGTTAGTCATTTGATCTACAACTCTTTAAAGCACTTGTGGGTCTGATGATATTTTAATACACAAACTCAGAAATCTGTGTCTACTCAGGGAGGTACTGAATACAAAAAGCTTTAATCTAGCTTGATCCGGCCTAATCTGTGAAAACCCCTGATTACCATCTAACACAGAGTAATTGGCATTAGGTTATTGCAACACATTTCTCAACAGTTTGAAGTAAACGACATTCACTTTTATTTCATTTGTTTATGTCTTGAGTGGCTATACATATTCAAAGTGTGTGCTGCTTCACTACTGTAGCAATGCTATTGATCCATTCATTTAGTTCAGCTTGCTTCACATTTATACAACTAATCTACATACAGTTCACTTCCCAATAATTCCACATATGAAATCTTAATGTAGTATTTCCCTGCCAGGTGACCTAAATTAGAGTAACTGTAAAATATCAGTGAAATACTTTTGACCATATTTCAGTTGTTACACTTTCTGACAGAATTAGTGCCTTTAGCATTTACAGAAGAATTTTGAAATGTCCACGGTGAAACATGCATGCTGTTATTAGCTCTGTTGCTGTTAGCATCTCTGTACATATACATGCACTTTACCAGCTGCTTTTCATACTAGCTGCAACACTGGGAAGGATGGTTTTACAGTCAGAAACATTTGTGCTGCTGCCTGCATAAATTTGTGAATCACTTTGTATCAACAAAGCATGAACTCTCTAAATCATAACAAGTATTCTGCGGATATAACAATCCTGTATATCTGGCTGCCATAACTGTTTTTCAAGGACAATACCTGGAACATTAGCTTGCATTTTCTGCACTGTGTCACCAGCCAAGTAAATTTTAACCCCATGTTTTTAATTGGTACTCTCACTATGTCAGAAGAATGAGTGGTCATTTATATAAGGGATTTGGCATATGCAGTGATTGAAACATAGCTCCCGAAACATAATGTATGCAACAACTATAACATTATTATCTGTAATAATTCTGCCTCTATTCACAAATTTTAGAGACTAAAAGTCATCAGGTCTGCTGCCTGTAGTCCACATTGCATTCACATTATAAAGTTCAGCTGTGCCCAAATTTTTACATTTTATTCTGTTCTCTTTGCTTCTTGTACTGCATTTAAATGCTTTGCCGCCTACTTTTTGGCATTTTCCGGCTTGCTAAAGTTTATATCTGTAACAGTAACAGTACGTGGAACACATCTAGAGCCTGTTTACTGCATTTCCTGTGTTGCACTTATTTTAAAATCGTTTTTTTTTCTCTAAAAACTGCATTTTACCTGATTTTGGCCTAGCACTCAAGTGTGGGGTCATTTATTGCACTGTTGTGATTATTTTGCTGCTTGTGTATCTCTGCTACCTTTAAACTACAACAAAAAGAAAAAAAAAAAAATCTTGCTTTTTTTCCCACTTTCTGAAAGTTAAGAAAGTTCAGTTACAGATTTGCTGTTCTGAACTGTTTGGAAGTTTCTAGAAGGCCAGTGCTTGCTTGGGCTAAAGGGAAGTCTCTGTGTTCACCAGTGGGAGTGGTTAACACTGAAGAGCCTGCCTGTCCCTGGAGGAGTGGTTACTACCTAGAAGCTGTAGTTTTATTGGCCATTTTGGGTCAATTCTAAACTCCTTGCTCTCTCTCTCTTAAAACCCTACAACTCTCTTTTTGCACGGTTTTGCACACTGAGCAGCGTCGGGCAGCGCCGCCTAAACAGGTTTAAACTATTCCAGGCTCCACAAAGTCTGCTCTTCACTTTTTCCCTTAGAACTGTTCAAACTCTCAAAGTAATCAGTCTATTTTCTTTCTAAAGCCCTGCACTTGCTCAGCTCTTATAAGGAAACACTAACTAACTAAAGCACTACACCCTCCTTGACTTCTCATAAGTATTAGACTCCCGATTGTTCCTTCCTGATCAAGTGAAAAATCAGTTCCCTTCCCTAATCTGATTAGTAAAAAAAACAGTTCCTATACTAATCTGGTATGTCCAAGGGTCAGTTTCAAGGTTACTCTCCAGTCCAGCTGGTGAATCTGGGTATTTTGAGGCAATGTTACAATTGCCTTATGTACACAGACAACCCTCTCCTCCTTCCAACAAACTCTAATACATGTGAGAGATGCCGTTACACAGCCAAACTGGAGGCAGAGCTCTCTCAACCCAAGACTGCCACAGTCAGTCAGGAGGAAAAGGTAACCACCCACACCACAAATCCAGTCTCACACAGACCTATTGCATCTGCATACCCAACACATAAACACACAAAAACATACTCGGAGGCTCTAAATAAAAATCTGCCTAAACAGCAAAGACCTCCTAAGCAGATATCCAAGCAACAGCCACCACTCAACAATACCCACAAATCACATATCTCACAAAATCAGTGTGCCTCACAGTCACAGCCCATAAGGCCAAACAACACACCAAATACACTTGTTATAGGGGACTCTATTGTCTGGCACACTGACGTCCCACTCACCAGACTGAACAAGGAAAAGGTCACTGTAAGCTGCCTGTCGGGTGCCAGGATCCGCCACATAATGCAAGCACTCAGGTCACTCCAAAGCAAGTACAAGTATGACTCCGTCATTGTCTATGCTGGCGTGAATGACCTGAGACGTACCTCCCTGGACTACATGAAAAGAGACATAGAGGAGCTCTCTGACCATGTAGCCCAGGCTGGTATGTCCTTGACCTTGAGTAGCATCTTGCCCTCACCAAGAATGATGCCACAGTATAAAGACAAAATGATCAGTTTCAGCAATTGGCTAAAGTATTGGTGTCATTCAAAGGGGATCCAGTGTCTGTCAGCCTGGGATGACATGCTTGACAAGCCACGTTGCTTCGCTAGGGATGGCTTGCACCTGTCACCCTTAGGCTTTCGTATACTGGCCAAGGCTCTTGCTACCCCCATAGTGCCTTTTTTAGGCAAGGCTCAAAGGACAAACCCACCTCCATAGACAACCCAAAGATAAAAAAACTAAAGGTAATGCTACTCAATGCCAGAAGTCTAAACCTCAAGATGCATGCACTCGAGACTCTCCTCAGTATGGAGAAAATTGATGTATGTGCAGTAACAGAAACCTGGTTCAAGGCTCCTGAGAGCATCCCAGCACTACCAGGTTATAACTCATACCATGCGTTTCGGCCCCAAAACTCGGACCGAAGCACAAAAGGAGGGGGAGTAACTATATTCATCAAAGATACCTACACCTCCAGGTTAGTGGCACTGCACGAAGCATCGGAAACCATCCATGTGCAACTAACAGTGGGAAAAACTGCCTTTCAGTTTGTAGCCTGCTACAGAACACCCTCCCTATTACAGGAACCCCACTTGGCATTCCTGAGAACACTGGAGAATATGAAGGTCTCTCCAAACACTGTGTTATTGGGTGACTTCAACTACCCAAACATTGACTGGGAAAACTACTCAAGCCCAAACACCCTCGCCCAAAAGTTCCTTGAATTTATAAACTCTAACGCAATGGAACAACTGGTTACCACTCCCACAAGAGGGAACAACATATTGGACCTGGTCATCACCAACATGGGGACTCTATGTTCCACACCAGAGGTAAACCCCTCATTGGTAAGATCAGACCATAAACAAATTTCCCTGGACATCCATATCCCGTCCCCACCCCCAGCCAAGGAAATCACTGTAAAGAATTTCTCAAAAGCCAACTTTGCACTTCTCAAGACTGAGATGGATTCCTTCAAAGCCCCTGGGCCAGAGGATAATACAGCCCAATCCGCAGAATCCTTTACAAATGCATTCTATGAGCACCTGCAGGAATGCATGGATCATGCTATCCCAAATAAAACCAAGACTCACTCCTCCAAAAACAGGAGACCAGTCTGGTGGACCCCGGCCATAAATAAGCTATACAACAGAAGGAGGAAGCTACTCCATGACAGAACAAAATCCCAAAAAGGGAAGGCATCTCTGATCAGTATTAGCAAGAAACTTCGATCCCTCATAAAATCATCAAAGGCCAGTTTCGAAAGAAAAATTGCCCTAGACACTAAAGATAATCACAAGGCCTTCTTTAGTTATGTCAGAAACATGGGCAGAAACTCCCAGATATGCTCTGAATTGTTGCATAACGGTACAAAATATACCGAACCTACAGACATAGCCAACATCCTGGCAGACAGATTCAGCACAAACTTCTCCCCCCCTTCCCCCCCAAAGGAGCAAACGCCTATCCCAACTGAATGTAACCTCCCTGACATCACAGATGCACAGGTGAAAGCTGCCCTCTCCAAAGCAAAAAACACAGCATCTATGGGACCGGACGGTGTCCCAGGCTGTGTCTTATATGAGCTCCAAGAAGAACTGAACCCTCACATGAGCTCCAAGAAGAACTGAACCCTCACATTAAGTCACTGTTCAAACTTAGCCTTACTACAGGATATGTACCCAAAGAATGGCGTACAGCTACAGTGGTCCCACTCCACAAAGGTGGTGCCACAACAGACCCTGGAAACTATCGCCCCATAAGCCTGACTAGTCTGGTCTGTAAAGCTATGGAGCATATTATCATGGAACTCATAAACAAAGACATTGGGAGCCTCCAGACACTGGACCCTACCCAATTTGGCTTTAAGGGCAGATCTTGCCTCTTAAACCTAGTTGATTTCTTTGAAACAGTTACCAAAGCCATAGATGAGGGCAAGGTAGTCCACACAGCCTACCTGGACCTCGCAAACGTCTTCGACACAATACCCCACTCGGGCATCATAAATAAGCTTACCAGCTTAAATATCAACCCCTATATCACAAGATGGGTTGCAAACTGGCTCGGAAATAGAACCTACATGGACAGAATCGCAGGTGCCATGTCCGAATCCAAACCAGTTACAAGTGGCGTCCCACAGGGCTCAGTTCTGGGACCTCTCTTGTTTGGTATATACTTCTCTGAGGTTCAGGCTAACACGGGGGGATTATGGCTGACAAAGTTCACAGATGACTGCAAACTGGGGGCCATAATCGAATCTCCAGCTGACACAAGCATCCTCCAAAAGGGTCTCACAGAGACGGATGCTTGGTGCCAGAGCCACGGCCTCAAGCTAAATGCTAAAAAGTGCATAGTCATCCCTTTGGGAAAAACAAGGTGCCCACAAATTACCACATAGGTGGTAATCCATTAAGTACGGAAGAAGTAATTAGAGATTTGGGGAACAACGTAGATAGTAATCTCTCCTTTGATAATCACATTGCCAAAGTGGTTAGAAAGACCTTCTATATAGCCCACCTTATCACGAAAGGGTTCGCATCTAGATCAAGAGAGGTCACTGTGCCCCTCTACTCGTCACTCATCAGGCCCATAATTGAATACAATGCCCCTTTTGGGATGTACCTTACCCGACACCTGCAGCAACTGGAGAGACCCCAAAAGTACCTCACCAAGAGGATCATGGGCTACAAACAGATGTCCTATGCAGCTCGACTAAACTCGACTAAAGAAACTCCAGCTCTACTCAGTTGCTTACCACCTACTCAGAGGCAATCTATGCCTGACGTACAAAGCCATGTCAAACCCAGAATTAATGGACATGCTCCACCTCAAAAAATCCAAGTCCCTTAGAGCTACATGCTCCAGGGACCTAAACCTCAGCACAAAAATAAATAGGACATGCTGGAGGGACAGATTCATTTCCCAGAGGCTCCCCTCACTCTGGAATAGAATCCCAATTCATGTTAGACATAGCCCCTCGCTGACCCTCTTCAAGCGAAATTTGGACGCGTGGATGGGAAATCACAAATTATACCATGACCCCCCATTAATATTCCAAAATGTGCACGCTGATTGGCCAGCGTGCACGTTGTAAATCGACTTATACTAATGGAAAAAGGTCCGGTCGCCCGGACTTTTTCCATCAGTATAAGTCTCTTTTAAAACACTGTCTCTCTATGTTAAAAGAGTTTAACATAGCGACACAGGTTTAAAAAAAGCAACGGAGATCTCCGTTGCTTTTTTTAAAGCTGTCTCGCATGTTAAACTCCTTTAACATAGCGACACAGTGTAAAAAGCAACGGAGATCTTGCTTTCTCCGTTGCTTTTAAACCTGTCTCGCTATGTTAAATGGGTTTAACATAGCGAGACAGTTTAAAATAAGCAACGGAGATCTCCGTTGCTTATTTTAAGCTGTCTCGCCATGTTTAACCCATTTAACATAGCGAGAGGTTTAAAAGCAATGGAGAAAGCAAGATCTCCGTTGCTTTTTACTGTTTCGCTATGTTAAATGGGTTTAACATAGCGAGACAGCTTTAAAATAAGCAACGGATTGCTTATTTTAAAGCTGTCTCACTATGTTAAACCCATTTAACATAGCGAAACAGTAAAAAGCAACGGAGATCTTGCTTTCTCCATTGCTTTTGGACAACTCTGATGTACTGCGTAGGCATGCACAGTACATCAGAACTGCCGCGGATACCAGCCAGCTGCGGAAGGGCAGCAAAGAGGCATTATAGAATACCATTATTTAAGAAAAGTAATTATTTCTTTTCTTAAATAATGTCATAGTATAATAGCACTAACCCACTTCTGGGAGTGGGTAATGCGGGATTACCACGTTGTCTTTGTTTGGTCCCTCGGGCTTCACCCTCGGGACCAAACCACGCCAACCGTGGGTAAATCCCGCATTACCCACACCCAGGCTTGAGTTATTGCTATATTCACCCCTGGGATCTCTCCTGTGTCCCTGCTAGACAGAGGCACAGTAAACTAATCTTAAAAGGGTACCTTCTGTGACCTACTTTACAGAGGCACATTAGGCTAATCTAATAGGGAGGCGGAAGCCAAATACACTCTGGCTAGGCTTATAAATGCCCTAGGGCAGATAGCCTAGTATCTACCTATAAACCTATGAACCTATGAACATATGGAAAGTTTTAGATGGTGCACAAAAGTGCCTGAAATAATTCTTATAGGACTAACTTGTTTTTGTTTTCTTTCTTTTTATGGCTAAAATTATCTACCTGCATTTTTTATGAACTTGTAACATGAAAGAACACTGCACATTGGGCATACTCTGGCTTGTCTGCATTTCCACCTACAGTGAAATACAGGTCAAACTTTTGAATCCAGAACTTCCATGTTTCACACAAGTTCGACATTGTTAATAATACAGCATGCTATCTTCCACAATATAAATGTCATTTTTTATGTTTACACACCAAAAAAAGCATCTGACAGGGTGGAATTAAATTTCTGATGAGCTATGTGCTTGATGAGAAATTTATAGGGAAATTTAAAGGGTTATTATTTTCAATATATAATGGGTGAGAAATTTATAGTGCTATGATTTTCAATATATAATAATACAGCTGCTAAAATAAAAAATGCATTTAGAATTATCTCAGCCATTTGCAATAACTAAGGCAACAGATAGCGGTGTTCCATCCCACTTCTCTTATTTGGGGTATGTATAGAGCCAATAGTGGATGCCATAAGGGCTTCATACATTAAGGGATATAAGGTGGGAGAAAGAGAAAACAAAAGTGCTGCCTAGGCAGGTGATGTTTTGATATTTATGGAGAACCAGCACAGTGACCTAGATAGGTAAACTGAGATTTTACAGGCTTTTGATAAATTCTCAGGCTATAACATGTGTGTGTGTATGGATGCACAATACTCTGTTCATAGGTGTATACTAGGGTAATGACCATTTGGGTGCTTATAAGCTTAACTGTGCAACCCAAATGTGAGACTTCAAATTTGATTTATATAGGGGGTGATTTACTGACTGCCTCTTTCCATTGGAGACATAGGTGCCAGAGCAGGGGCAAAATTCCAATTACCCATTCATTGGTCCAAGTTGCACTTAAATAGGATTGTGGAGGAACTCTGCTTGACATGGATGGGGAGTCTGTTCCGGTAATGGCAATTCTCTGAGAAACGTATCTGTCTTTTCAACATGTTCTGTTTATTTCACAAGAAAAAATTATGTCTTTTGATCCATTAGACTTACAATTTATTTGACAGGGTATCATGTAGACTCAGTTAATTGAGTGAATGTGTGGTCAAATGGATGCTTGAGCATTTGCTTTTATGTTGAAAGATGGTGTAGTGTCAGAGGTGAGTGTATTTGTGTGTGTATGTATGTATTTATGTGTGTGCAATTGTGTGCAAGTGTTTGCAGGTCAGAGTTAGGTTAAAGATTAAGAAAGGTAATAGCTTGTGCGATGTGTCTGTGTGTGTGTGTGTGTGTGTGTGTGTGTGTATGGGTGCAATTGTTTGCAAGTGTTTACAAGTTAGGGTTAAATTAAAGATTAAGGAAGGTAATAGCTTATGTGGTGTGTGTGTGTGTGTGGGGGGGGGGGGTGACTGTTTTTGTAAGTATAACTGGTTAGGGTATGAGTTAAGTAAGGAGATAAAAGCAGTGCAGTGCAGTGCTTGCTTATTTGTATACTTGTGGTGTATGTTCAGGACTATCTCATGTAGTGGTAGTGTTACAAAAAGTGTTTCTGTAAGGTAAGGTGTCGGCTTAGGGTTAGGTGCAGAGTTATGGTTAACAGGTATTAGCAAGGTGGTACAGGGGAGCAAATGCTGTAAATGCATTTGATGATTTTGTTATACAGCAAGATGATAGGAAAGCCTCTCTTAATATTTTAGTAATAAAAATATTTCATCACAGTTTAAGGTTTCATTTAAATAATTTGTTTCACTTTCAAGTTAATTTCTTAAAATAATCTACTTATCTGTTAACCATGCAAGTGGATTGGTCAATATTAGTACCTTTTCAGCCACAACCCCAAATATAAAGGCAAAAGTAAATGTAATACATATGGACAATTTATAGAAGTGAGTGAACTAGAATGCTTTTGGAAGGTGGAAGGTAACCAGCGTACATACATGAAATGCACACAGACACAGGGGAACATTCAAACTCCCCACAGGCAGTGACCAAGGGACAAGACTAAACCCTGGAGCTGTGAGTCAGAGATCATACCACTGATTCCCCCTTGCTGCACAACCCAGGAAGGTAAGTGTAGAAAAGCATCTTAGA
>NC_056737.1:757131875-757134375 GCF_019279795.1 Protopterus annectens
GTTTCGAAGTACTGAAACTTTGTACAAATTAAGTAAACCCATATATATATATATATATATATATATATATATATATAGATATATATATATATATATATATATATGGGTCCCCTACAGAAGACCGACAGCTCACAACACCAACACCCACATTGCCGACACCAAAAGCCCGATACACAAAATACTGACAATGGGAAAATGGTAAGTCTCCATAGTGCGGAATGGAAATATTTCCATTACTGCACTGTAGTGCGATCTTGGAGTTGGTATATTAAAGTTACAGGAGGTGTGGGGGTCGGATCCCCCCATGGGGGGTGCAGGGGGGCATAGATACCTGCTACCAGGAAAAAGGAAATGTTATTTTCCTTTTTTCTGCAGTAGTGCTGTTGTCGGTATTTCGTATGTCGGGCTTTTGGTGTCGGCGATGTGGGTGTCGGTGTTGTGAGCTCTCGGTCTTCTGTAGGGGATCTATATATATATATATATATATATATATATATATATATATATATATATATATATATATATATATATATGCATATAGGTCGACTTCAGATCACTGAAATCCCATTTCACTGAATTTCATTTCACTGAGACCAAATAACTGAAATTTCACAATACTGACAACTCATTTCACTGAATCTCATTTCACTGACAGCTTACAATGCTAAATTTCAAAAGACTAAATTGGAAACCATAGACAAATACACTCACAACACTAATGACTACCTCTTTCCACAACTTAAAAACTACTTACTTATCTTGTTAACAGAAACCAAACTATATAAAACCAAACTAAATGGTGCGCTAAGCTCCCCACACCCCCAACGTGTGGGTCTGTGCCCCCTCAACTATATATACTAACTCCAGGATCGCACTGCAGTGGGGAAAAGGGCATATACCTTTTACTTGCCTCACAGTACTCTACATACTGCCACTACTGCTGGGAATGCACAAATCATCCACCATATTACTTTAGGTACTTCCCATACAAATGTAAAGATACATACCCACATTTAAAAACACTACAACACCACTTTCTACATTACTATCAGTATTCTGATACTCAGCACTATAAGTTACAGAAATTCTTTCTATCACAAACAAGTTAAAGGTGAATAGAAACCCACATCAGGTCTATAGCTTACAATTCAGTGAAATGAGATTCAGTCAAATGAATTTTCAATATTTTGAAAATTATGTGATTTGGTCTCAGTGAAATGAATTTCAGTGAAATGGGATTTCAGTAATCTGAAGTAGACCCATATAAACATATGAAGGTAGATATATATATATATATATATATATATATATATATATATATATATATATATATATATGTACATTTAAACATATATATAATATAAACACACACGTGCGCACAAACACACCACACACACACACACACACACACACGTGGTTGCTCTAGATATAACACTTTTTGTTGAGTCACATAATATTGACCAAAAGAACATTGAATCACAAAATAATGAATGCAATGGAGTAAGGAAAATGGTCCTACCACCTGCAGTAACTTATAAAATGATAGGTACAATGGAGGAAAGAAGATAGTTCTGCCTTACTGAAGCAACCATATTAAAACCTGTTTGAGAATTTTTGCTGTTTGGATTTTCATTGTTTTTTGGTTAATATTTTGGGAATTAACAAAAAATATTTGACACTTTACATACACCTATGTGTGTGTGTTTGTGTGTGTGTGTGTGTGTGTGTGTGTACGTGCACGTATGTGTGTGAGTGTTTGGTACGGTCACATGACTAACAGCTTTGTCCTACTTGTTAGAGAAACAGCAACATGGACCATTGCCGCCTTGTTGCCCCTATATGCTCATCAATGCCATAATGGGCAGAATACATGGATTCACTTCAGAACATTGAGATACCATAATCTCAAAATTCAAAACATTAAGACAAAATCCTGAAAGTGCATTATGCTGAAAGTTTACAATGTCGAATGTTATAATGTTGAATTGGCTGTGTAAACGCTGTTATGATGTCTAAAGTGGTTGCTGTGGGTTTAAGACGTGTTATGTTGTAGTATAGTAAATAAGAATGGAACATAACTGAGGTTACCAGTGAAACTCTGGTAAGTGTCAGAGATATATATATATATATATATATATATATATATATATATATATATATATATATATAGTAATGTGTAGTGTATAAGCAGTGAAGTAGTGTTTCTAAGAGAAGGTTGAGGATAGTTTTTTACAATTTAAACAGGCAGCCATGAAATGCAGAATGGTATGTTTGCCATTTTGTTCTGTGGAGTTGATATATTTAAGTAGCGGGGGGGTGCAGCCCCCACATGGGGGGGTGCAGGGGGGCTTGCCCTCCCCCCGCTTATACTTGGAGAAGTTTAGTTTGTTTTTTATCTTTTTCTGTATGTTGTTGTGGTGGAGTATAGTAAATGTTGCTTTGCTATGTTTTTTCAATGTTATGGGAATCTATGTTTTCAGGTTTTGGTGTATTGTACTAC
>NC_056737.1:757139375-757199375 GCF_019279795.1 Protopterus annectens
GAGATTTCCATTTACCTCAATGTAGTGTGGTCTCGGAGTTGGTATATTTAAGTAGGGGGGGGTGTGGGGGGTGCAGGGGGGCTTGCCCCCTGCCTATGCCATTTAGGTTTTTTTTTTTTACGTTATTCAATGTTTTACTTAATTGATCAATAAAGTTCGACCTTTATTGATTCGATTAAGTAAATTTTTGATAATGTGATATAGATGCTATATTTTGTATTACTGCATAGGGACTGACAGATCACAAACTGCTTCTCTATATAGAGTTTTGCTATTTGTTGCTTTGAGTCATCAATTAAGAATGACAGTGGGGGGTCAGAAGGAATAGTCAGAGGGCGTGGCCAAGGATGAACACAGGATAGCAGCAGATTTCTTCAGCTCCACCAATTTCATTACACTGACAGGAATTAATTACTTAAAAAATTAATTTATGAAGTAATTTTCTTTCTAAATATGTTTGTTTTATATATTTCTTGAACTATATATAAAAAAGAAAGGAAATTTTAACAATATTCCTGTCAGAAATCACTTTGGAAATTTTCCTGTCAGTTTCTCTGTGTGAAATGAGTTCCAGTAAGACAATTTCTCAAGACTCCAGCATCAAGAAAGAACTTCAGTCTCTGATAACTACAATCCAGCAACTTACTGCCAAGATGGATAAACTGGATATTAAAATTGATACCTTCATAGAAAAAACTACAAAACAAATAGACTTGTTACATATAGACTTGCAACAACAGAAGACCCAGACTACAGGCATAGAGGAGGCTGTAAATGACATGGATAATAGAATCCAAGAAGAGGAAATCAACACTGAATTTTTGCTGAAACAAAATACACATCTACAAACAAAGCTTGATGACCTGGAAAATAGATCTAGGCGCAATAATATTAGGATTTTTGGACTGCCAGAAAATATTGAAGGTAACAATATTACTTCTTTTTTAACAGCATGGCTCCCTAAAACTTTAGACTTACCAGAAGCATTCTCCTTTGGTATCGAAAGAGCCCATAGATCTATAGCTAATACTAACTCTAACAAAAAGTATCCTAGATCAGTTATAGTTAGATTTCTATCATCTTCTGATAAAGAGGTGGTTCTTAAATCTGCTTGGGCTAAAGCTCCTGTTAAAGTTAATGAGACAACTGTGCGTTTTGATAATGACTATTCTGCCTTGGTAATAACTAAAAGAAAAGTATTTCTGCCATTAATAAAGGAGCTAAAAAAAGCACAGTTTAAAACCTACCTTCTGTTTCCTGCCAAGCTAAAAATCTTCCTTCCTGATGGTCCTAAAATTTTTGATGACTTAGATTCTGCATTGCTGTTTATCAAAAAAATAAGATTCTGGATAAAATAGAGGAAATGGAATGGGCTAGTCCTTCATTAAAGAGGTTGGCAACTGAAACTTCATGGAAAACTTCAGAGAAGAAGAAGAGACTAAAAAACAAATGACATGTTCTTTTTTTTTTCTCTCTCTCACTTTAATCTTCTTCATTATTAATCTTTTTAAATATAGTTTATGCATTTTCAGAAAGCCACAAATATTCTGAAAAAGATTTAATCAAAGTTATTTTCTGTGTACAAAGAGCTGTTTTGTCTCATATTCAGTCAAGATATCTGAGGAACTAATAACAAGATATCATTCAATATGTTTCTCTTTCTGACAAAGAGAATTAAGGTCAGTAATTTGATACTTTCTTTTTTTTTTCTTTCTCTCTCTTCTCTTCTTTTTTATTTATTTATTTATTTTTTGTTTTAAACAATAACATTCTACTTAGATTATGCAGTGGGTAAGTGGTGGGGGAGGGCAGGGAGAGAAATGTGATGAGAATATGATAAATGGAATGACAATTTATTTATTCCTTGTAAAAAGTTTATATGCTGTTTAAATGCTATTGCTAATTATTCTTTCTTGATTATATTGCTTATGCTTATTCACAAATAATATGTCATGCTTTAATTAATAATAATTAGAACTAAATAATAGTAAATAGTATGTTTTATTTCCATCTTTATTAATATAAACAGCAAATAATATTCCACTGTAAATACTTTTTATAGCTTCTTTTTACATTTTTTTATCTTTGCTTTGCTCTCTCTTATTTCCTACTTTTTCTTTTTCTTTTCTTTGTTCTTTCTCTTTATTCTCTTTCATATTAATATATTGACATTTTTTTGATCATGCAGGTATAGTAAATAATAAGATTTGTATAAAAATTGAATTGGGGCAAAAATAATCTGTTCTATCACATATTAATAACTTTGGGCTTAGTTTCACTTTCATAGAGGCTGTAATAACTTGTAAAATGCTTCACGAATATTTTGCTATGTTTAACTTCACTTTTACTGTTAAATGAATGTCAGTCACTTGTTTTTAACAAATTTCCCGCCAAAATCTGAAGGGAGACAATTTGGGATGTGGGTTACCTCGTGAACAGTGTCCTCGAGTTGTTTTAAAAGCTTCAAGACTCAGAACTCACGCAGAGAAGCTGAAAGCAGTCAATTTGAACTTTGACCCCAGAATTCACACTGACACATCGCAGATTCATGAAGAACACTCAACCAGGAAGTAGAACTGCTGCATATGCGACTCTGCGATGGAAAATGAACTTTTTATCATTTAAATGTGAGTTATTTCATATAATTACTTAGTTATTTATGTTATAATTTATAAAATACGTAAGTTATAATGATTTTAAATGATGCAGTTTCTCATAGTAAGCAAATGTGATTTTTTAGAAGGCATAGAAAGTGAAACATTTATACAAGTGTTTTTTGAAAGTTTACTTGACTGCAGCATATTAATGTATGTAAAAAACTTATGATTTAAATATATACACTGCTATGTTTCATTTGATTTAAATGATTGATAAGCATAAATAACTTTATGACTCTATTCTGGAAGAAGCTGTCATCTGCCATATCTTAAAGCAGCAGTTTAGATATACAAAATACAGATGGCTTTCTTCACAATAAAGCAAGTGTTTTTGAGAACTTGCTTAACTATGCAGTATGATTTATAGCAATACCTATAAATATAATATTTTATTATACTGCCAATAATATGTATGAGAAAAAAGCTCTGATACAAGTAATTTAAAGTCTTTTGGAAGCTGTTAACTGCATTTACATGACAGAGTATAAATACATCTTAATATATGTAATGTATGAACCATATTAGCCAAAGTTATTGATCTAATTGAACATTAGAACTTATTTTTACAAACTTTGAATAAATTAATGTGTAGATATGCTCTTCCTTTTTTTTTTTTTTTTTTTTTTTTCTTTCTTTCTCTTCCTCTCTCACGTCTTTTATTTCTTTCTCTCTTCTTGGTTCCTAATATCAAGTTTATTTGAATGCTATTTGAATATTAATGTATTATATTAAATAGATGTATATAGTAGTATGAATAGTATTTTTAAAAAAAGACTTTCTCTTAGTATATATAATGCTGTCTTATCAAATGTGTAGTTTTGTCTTACCAGATAATCTAATTGAAAGTTGTTAATTTAAGTTAAATATAATAAGTATTAAATTGATAAGGTGGCAGCTGAGGTACTGCTGCTTAGGGTAGGGGGTTAACTTGAGGAGTATGTACTACTCTAAGTTGGAGTTTTTAACTCCAGGCTGGGTGCAAGGTTTAATCCTTACATTATTTTCTCTTGTTCACTGTTGTATGTATATAGTTTTGACATCCACAATACACTTTGTAAGCTCATTGTCACTACAAACAAAATTAAATCTTATACAAAATCCCATAAGAAACTCAATAAATACAGCTATATCTAAAGGTACACCTAAAGGAGGAGATATAACATTACTTATTTTGTCAATTGTTATTTTAATCATAAGTTTTCTATGTTTTAAAATTGCCAAATGACTTCTCTAAAAGGAATTTCTTTAAACATTAATGGATTGAATAATCCGTGTAAAAGGGCAAGCCTAATAAGATACATTAATTTACATAAGGCCAACTTAGTCTTTCTACAAGAAACACATCTCTTGAAAAAAGATATTGATAAACTAGCCACAAACAAATATACAGTATTGGTTAGTTCGGAGCACACTCAGAAAAAAAGAGGAGTGGCTATTTTATGGAATAAAAGTATGCCCATTCCTAAAACTATTAAGTCTTATCAAGATGATAAAGGAATGTTTTGTATGGTTACAATACAAATTAATGGGAAGAATTATACATTAATCAATATATATTGGATACCTGGAATTGGTATTAATACAGTGAAATACCATCTTGATAAGATCATATCATTCTCTATAGGATATATTATTTTAGCTGGTGACTTTAATTGTATACTACATGAAAATGACACTACCACTATAGGAAAAAGGAAAATTACATCTAATGCTAAACATTTAAATGATTTTGCTAATTCTTATCATTTAAATGATATTAATAATCAGATAGATTCAAAATCATTACCATATACATTTTTTTCTAACAGATACAAAACTTATTCAAAAATAGATAGAGTCTTTATTTCTAACCAGATGGTAACAGAATTAATTAACTCTAAAATCATTTCATGTCCTATATCTGATCATAATTCAATTGTTTTTGAGTTTATGATAAAAAATACTTACAATGTTCAGATCAAAATGATACCAGCATACTTAACTCAATTAAAAGACTATAAAGAATATATACTTTCAGAAGTACAACATTTCCTAGATATAAATAATACTCCTGAAGTCTCCATTGTTTATGTTTGGGATGCTTTAAAATCATATCTATATGGACAAAGTATCAGATGGTATAATAATAAAAGGAAATCTTGGGATAAGGAATTGTTAGATATACAAAGTAAACTAGATTCTTATAAACATAATAAACATAATAATAAAGAAAATATTATGGATAAGAAAGTCATTGAAGAAATAAACAAACTAAATGAGAAATACAAAGAAATTTTAACTCATAAAGTTAAAATAACTTTAGAGAAATACAAGTTTTTGTCTTACTCAATAAGCCCCAAATACTTACATAGACTTAAAAACAAAACAAAAAGGTTGAATAAGCAAAATCATATCAAAGAAATCTTTTCTCTAAGGAAAAAGAAGAATGTTTCTAGTCTACCAGAAATACTAGATGAATTTAGAAATCACTTTCACAAAATTAATCATAATAACGTTAACATGGAACCTAAAGGAATTTATAACCACAAACATGAATAAAAAACTTAATAAACAACAGATTAAACTATTGGATAAAAGTATTTCATATACAGAGGTTGTTACACAAATAAACAAGCTTAAATCAAACAAAGCACCAGGTAATGATGGTATTATACCTGAGATATATAAAATCATTCCTAAAAGTACATACTCATTAATACATAAGGTTTTTATTTTGGCCCAAAATGAGCTAATAACCCCCCCATCTTGGCAATATACATTTATTTCGCCAATCTTAAAACCTAATAAAGATCCAACTAGATGTACTTCATATCGGCCCATCTCACTACTTAATGTTGATTATAAAATGTTTATGAGTATTTTTGCTGATAGATTGAAAACAATTATCTCTGGCATTATAGATGTAGATCAGACAGGCTTCATTGTAAATAGAAATACTTTTGATAATATAAGGAGAACTCTAACATTAATTGATTTTGCAAATAGGAAAAAGAAAGATTTAACTCTTATTAGTCTTGATATAAGCTCAGCATTTGATTCAGTAAGTTGGGACTAATTGTTTACTTTACTGAAATGCATAAACTTCTCAGAAGCATTTGTAAATCTAACTGAGCATTTATACAAAGGAACATTGGCTTATATTAAGATAGGAACATATGTCTCATAAAAAATACCAATTTTTAAAGGTACAAAACAAGGGTGTCCACTCTCTCCACTATTATTCACTTTAATAATGGAGCCTTGGGCTAATTTGATCAGAAACAGTACTGACATAGGGATTTGAAATAGATGAAAATACAACATCTAAAATTCAACTCTTTGCAGATGATGTTTTAATTACATCAGCAGGATCTAATTCTTCTATGCAGTCTCTGTTTGATAAAATGATAAATTTTAAAAGTATTTCTGGTTTAATATTCAATGAAGAAAAAACTAAAATATTACCTATATATACACGAAAAAATGTTCTCATTAATGATTTTACTAAATATGTACCCAATTCAGGTCAGATAACTTATTTAGGTATAATATTATCTAAGGATATTAAATCTATTATACATAATAATTATAATACCTGTCTTCTTAATATACAAAATCTCTTTAATACCTGGAATAATATGTTTTTTACTATGGAAGAGAGACTCACAATTATTAAAATGATAATATTCCCCAAGATATTATACTTAATACAATCAATAATACTTCCACCCACAAAAATAATTATCAAAAAATTGAATACACTAATGTTAAATTTCCTATGGGCACCTAATAGACCTAGGATTGCTTTAAAGAAACATACTAATAGTTGGTCTCAAGGGGGTATTTCTTTTCCAGACTTCAATTTATATACTATCTCTTCTATTATAAAAGTTATTACTTTATTAATCGATCAGTCATATGTTGCAAAATGGAAAGATTACTGGGAGATAATTAGTATTCACTTCATGAAAATTTCCTTAACACATAAAAATATGATTATAAATAACTCCATGTTATGGTTACTAAAAGAATTTTGCACTTCACCTATTACACCTAAACATATAGTTAGTTACCCATTAAACATTATTGTTAGCTATCGTAACTTTATATTCATGCATCCTAAATATAAAGAATGGAATTTTATTATATTCCCTATAATGTATACTCGGGGTATGCTTTTGTCATCCACTTCTGAAGGAACTCATTTAACTACAGATAATGATCTAAAGTACTGGTATCAGTTGATATCTGATAATAAAGTTAAAAATCTAGATTTCTTAAAACAAGAATTTGATCTAAGAGAAACTTGCTGGTTAGAGGTTCAGACCTTTAGACATCTCATTGATAAAATAGATCTAATGTCTATAACAGTTAAAGAATCTGTCCCAACATTGATTGATTACTTGATATTAAATTTACAACATAAAGTTTCTGATAAAGGTAAGCTTTCATACATACATAAAATTATCAGGCAAGAAACTTTTTACAGTGTAGATACCTACTGGAATTATTTCATCTCCATTAATGGTGATCCACCAAATCAACAAGATAAACAATATATATTAGAATCTGCCTATAAAACTACGTCTTCCATTATCTGGAGACTTTTTACATGGAAATTTTTACATAGATCCTTTTATACACCTTTGATGATGAATAAAATAAATAATAAAGATAATCTATGTAAAAGATGTAATGTAGAAATTAATGCAGACTGGGCTCATATGTTTTATGACTGTATAAAATTGAAAGAATATTGGAAGTCAATTAATGAATTTTTGCAGGCTCTTTTTACTAATAATTTTATTATTTCTAAATCTCTTATATTATTTAACACACCAGTACCTCAAAGTGTTAAAAAGGTTAAGCTTCCCTTGTTATGGTCTATCCTAGCAGTGGCTAGAAAAATAATAACTAGAAATTGGATTTCAGATACACCTCCTTCGTTTAATGAATTTAAAAATGTTATGAATATAGTGTGCCATATGGAATTGAATACAGTGAAGTTAAGAACTACTAGAAAAACATCTTATTATATTGTATGGGATAATTTACAAAACTTGTTAAACAAATCTTAACTTCAATAACATGGTATTTTAGCTTAAATCAATTGATCTGATTGTAGTGGATATCTTTGTAAATACTTTGGTTGTTTTGTTGAATGTTATAATCATATCTATTTTAATCACTTGTATAAAATTGTTATGATATTTTCTTGTATGTTAAAAACAATAAACTTGTTTTAAAAAAAAAAAAAGAATGACAGTGGGGAAGAAACTCTGTTCTTCCATAACCATTTCTTATGTAGGAATAGGATTGCTTTAGGGTTGACATTAAGGGCTTTGATACGAAAGTGTAATAAAGTTACCCATGTTGGAACATATGAGCTCAGGTTTTCTTTATTTTCTTTATTTTATTTTTTTATTTTATTTTAAATAAATAAAATAAAATATATAAAAAATATAAAATAAAATAAATACAATTTAGTTAATTTGGTTAAATCTATATTGTGGATTTTTTTAAATTACATTATTTATGCTAAAGAAGATACTGGAAAATGTATTCATCTTTATAGAAGTCAATCCTGTCTGTAATTTAAAATGTAACTTTGGCCATCGGTTTAGATGTTTCTTGAGCTTCTCTATTGTCTTATTTAGAGTAAGTTCTATAAAGACATTGTGGTTAGAAATGTATGTAACTTCAGTGCATTTGATATTAATATATAAGATGTTAATATTTAATAAGTTATTGTCTCTAAGATTACTTTTATCCCCCAATGACCATAAGGTATATTTTTCTGTTTAGCTGATAACTGGAGACATTAAAGTAATCCTTACTCATCTGTAATATCGGTTCTTTATATGTAACAAAAGTCTCAAAACTCAGCACTGGGACCTCTCCGTTTTGAGATTTACTTCTCAGATCTCAAAACAGAGAGCCAAGACCACTGACTAACAAAGTTTGTAGATGATTACAAACTAGATGTTGTTGTCAAGTATCCCTATGACACTAATGATTTTTTATTTTTATAGCTATACCCAGATTCAGAATAATGAATGTGACAAACCTTACAACTTATCAGTATTTTTTACTTTCATTTGCAACATATTTCTTATGTAGAATAACCTGAAAGTTAGCATATGAGGTAAAAAGTAGACTTTTCATTCAATATTGTGATTAATTGTTAGTTGTTCAAGTGGATGGGCATGAAAAGCACCAGAGCTGAATTTTATATTATAAAATAGATACAGTCTACATCAAGGCATTAAAAATAAACTTCAAGGAAAGGAAAACTTCTCCAATGTTGTTCTAACGTGTTTCCTGTCCATGCAAAGAGCAGAGCCAAATATAAATAAATAGGAGAATCTCTGTACCATAAGTAAGTGTGGAAAAGATAATTTAGTAAGAGCACTTAGCTGCAACAGTGCTAGATCATGGCAATATATTCAGGAGCCAATAATAAAATCAATTATGTAAATCACACCTGAATCAATATGGCTATTTCATTCCTTATTGGTCATATGAGTGGCTTGTGTAACTTGATAAAATGTATTAGCTAGTCAAGTAAGTGTCAAAGTTATAGTTTGGATGTATATTACAGTTGCAGGTTTGAATTTCATGTCCTCTAATCTCTATTCAAAAGATATAAAAGCCTGTTTATAACCTTGAAAAATGTGTATGGTTATTTGTTCTAACTTTATCTACGATACAAGGTGTACGCTCAGTGAGCTAAATGATAAAGCAGAGTTTGAGTCATATATGCTGATCATTTCTTGCTATCTCTGAATCCAGCCTGGTAGACATGGGCATCCTGAGGCAATGTACCATTTGCCTTATGTACACTGATAACCACTTCATTCTGAAAGAAATACAGTATGTGAAAGATATAGTTACACACTGACACTGGAGTCTAGACTCTCATATACAGACAAAGAAAGCACCAAAAGGTTGACAGTGACTCACACACATCACTAACCACACCCACAAGGGACCACACACACATCGACCCACATACTGTATGTGGAGGTGCTCACTTGTAACTTACCCAAACCTCAAAGACCTCTCAGGCGCAGGCCTTAGAAACTCTGCATGCACAGAAGCAAGACAATTCCCATCACAACACCTTACCTCTCGACTGTCCAGATTTTCCAAGAATGGCCAGATTTTTGCCTCATATGTTTGGACTATATGTCATAAAATTTCTGGTTGTTTGGATTTTTGTGGAAAATCAGTGAGGATTGAATTCACTAAATAATGACAGGCAATTTTATTTCAGAGTTCATATCCTTCAGAAAATGTATAGTAACAAGCAATCTTTTATTTTAGCAATTTTCTAAGTTTATAAGAACAATATTTAAAATGTGTCAATATTTTTGGGGAATTTGTCCTCCCATTATTTTTGTCCTTGTCCACTTTTTGTACTAAGAGGTTGAGAGCTGTACACAACACATAAAGCCACATCACATTGTATCTCAACTACCCAGCTCATAAGGCAAAACACTCTACAACCCAATATTCTGGTTATAACAGACTCCATTGTGAGACACACTGATGTTCCTCTTACTAGGCTGGAAAAGGAGGAGGTTAAAGTTAGTTGTTTGTCAGGGGCCAGAATCCACCAGCTCATGCAAGCACTCAAGTCACTTACCCCTAAGTGCCAGTATGACTCAGTAATAGTCCATGAGGCTGTGAATGCCCTGAAATATTCCTCCTTGGACTATATGAAGAGATGCATGATTGAGATCTCAGAATATGTGTCACAAGCAGGTATGAGCCTAGCATTGAGCAGAATTCTACTGTCTTCCACAAGACAAGTAGAAAATTATCAACTTTAACAACTGGCTTAGCCACTAGTGTCATTCCAAAAGAGTCCAATGCTTCTCATTCTGTAGGGTCATGGGTGACAGGCCATGCTGCTTTGCCAGGGCTGGTCTTCACCTGTCACCTCTTGGCTTTTGGATATTGACCAAAATATTATCCACCCCACAGTGCCTTTTATAGGCGTTGCCATGCAGGCAAACATTCCAGTATAACAAAAGCTACTCAGGACAAGCTAAAGCTGTCACTGCTCAGTGTTAGGAGTTTCAACAAGGAACTGCACTCCCTGGAAGCTCTCGTCACACTGGAGAATGCTGACATATGTGCAGCTACTGAAACATAGTTCAAAGCCACAGAATGCACTCCAACAGTATGTGGCTATAATGCCTTTCATATGTTGCTACCACCCACTGAATATAAAAGAGCAAAAGGCAGAGGTGTATCTAACTAAATAAACATGTTGTTTAAGTGGGTGAATCCAGATTCAGCAACAGGCCAGTTATTAGTGGTGTGCCACAGGGCTCAGTGTTGGGACCACTCCTGTTCGGAATATACGTCTCTGAAGTCAAGGCTAACGTGGAAGGCCTCTAGTACTATATTCTTTTCTTGTGTTTTTCTTTATGTTGCAAATTTTTTTAGAGCTTTTCTTCCTTAGCCTCCATTATAAATGGACTTTGCATAACTAAATATTCTCAGTCACAGAATAAGTATTGATAACTGAGCCATATTTTCAATGGATAGTGACTGAGTGAGCAGCTTTGCACAAGTAATTAAGGAAATTGTCAGCAGTTAAAGTGATGAGTAGTGTAATTTTATGCAGACTTCTAGAACATATTCCCTGTAAAAGTGTAATCATTGTTGTCTCAGATTTCTCTGGCAATGAAGCAAAATCTCACTGCTGAAGTACCTTTTGGTAACTCTGTGACATGTATTATTATTATTCTGTTTTACAGTTTTTTAATTGCTGAGCATCAGCTGGAGAACATTTATATGAGTCCTCAGTCTTTAATATGCAAGATTGTGTCCCACCCAAAAAGGCTTCATGACACCTACTCTGCCTTGCATCTGGTGTGTAGAAATCTGATGGGCTATGATAATGTAGGATGGAATGAATTGCAGCTACACCCCTTGCTGACATTTTCACAGTTACAGACATGTTATGGCATACAGTGGATATAAGAAGTGTACACACCCCCGTTAAAATGCCAGGTTTCTGTGATATAAAATAATGAGACCACAATAAATCATTTAAAATCTTTTCCCACCTTTAATGTGACTATATAACCTGTACAAGTCAATTGAAAAACAAAAAATGTGTTAGGGGAAAAAATATAAAAAATAAAAAATGTACAATACGCTGGTTGCATAAGTGTTCACACCCTTAAACTAATACTTTGTTGTGTGTGCACACCCTTAAACTAATACTGTGATAAAGCACCTTTTGATTTAATTACAGCATTCAGTCTTCTTGAGTACACACCTGCCATCAACTAAAGAGACTCTGACTAACCCCAAATAAAGTTCAGCTGTCCTAGTAGGATTTTCCTGACATTTACTCAATTGCCTGCTACAGCAAAAGCCATGGTTCTGAGAGAGCTTACAAAGCATAAAAGGGATCTCATTGTTAAAAGGTATCAGTCAGGAGAAGGGTACAAAAAAATTACCACAGCATTGGATGCACCATGGAACACAGTGAAGACAGTCATGAAAAAGTGGAGAAAATATGGGACAACAGTGAAGTTGCAAAAAACTGGACGTCCCTCCAAAATTGATGAAAAGATGAAAACTGGTCAGGGAGGCTGCCAAGAGACCTACAGCAACACTGAAGGAGGTGCAGGGATTTCTGGCAAGTACTGGTTGTGTACTACGTGACAACAATCTCTCGTATTCTCCATATGTCTGGACTATGGGGTAGGGTTGCAAGACGGAAGCCTGTTCTTATGCAGAAAAACATCCAGGCCCAGATAAAATTTGCAAAACAATACATCAAGTCTCCCAAAAGCATGTGGGAAAATGTGTTATGGTCTGATGAGACCAAGGTTGAACTTTTTGGCCACAATTCCAAAAGGTACATTTGGTGCAATAACAACACTTTGCATCACCAAAAGAACACCATCCCCATGGTGAACCATGGTTGTGACAGTATCATGCTTTGGGGTTGCTTATCTTCAGCTGGAACTGGGGCTTTAGTCAAGGTGGAGGGAATTATGAACAGTTCCAAATACCAGTCACTTTTGGCCCAAAACATTCAGGCGTCTGCTAGAAAGCTGAAGATGAAGATGAATTTCACCTTTCAACATGACAATGACCCCAAGCATACATCCAAATCAACAAAAGAATGACTTCACCAGAAGAAAATTAAAGTTTTGGAATGTCCCAGCCAGAGCCCAGACCTAAATCCACTAGAAAATCTGTGGGGTGACCTGAAGAGGGCTGTGCACAAGAGATGCCCTTGCAATCTGACAGATTTGGAACACTTTTGCAAGAAAGAGTGGGCAAATATTGCCAAGTCAAGATGTGCCATGCTGATAGACTCCTACTCAAGAAGATTGAATGCTGTAATTAAATCATAAGGTGCTTCAAAAAAGTATTAGTTTAAGGGTGTGCACACACAACAAAGTATTAGTTTAAGGGTGTGCACACTTATGCGACCAGTGCATTGTACTTTTTTTATTTTTTATATTTTTTCCCCTAACAGATTTGTTTTTCAACTGAATTGTACAAGTTATAGGTCACATTAAAGGTGGGAAAAGTTTTGAAATGATATATTGTGGTGTCATTTTTTTATATCATAAAAACCTGGCATTTTAACAAGGGTGTGTACACTTTTTATATCCACTCTATGTGCTCTCCTGATACCTGGTCATGATGATTGACTTGAAACCTGATGAAACATGAGATATGGTACTGAATCAGTTGCACCAGCAACCTCACAAAACAGATGTTTATAATATATGAAGAAACTTTTGTAAGCAAAGAAAGGCTAGAATATCTAAGAGAGATAGAGTTGCACATGTGAAATAGCAAGAAGCCAACAAAAATATGTAACCAATTGAAAATACACCATGCATTTTTTCCAAGCTGCTACTTTAGGATTAGGGTATAATCCCTAAGTGCCTTTTAGCTGCATGGCTTTGGAGATTAGTATAACATTCATTCATTCATTTTGAATAACTACTTTATCCTGTTCGTATATGCTGAGACTTTAGGCTGTATATGGCCAGGTACCGGGAATAAGGAAAAGAAGTCCTGAATGGGACAGTATCATGGATTTAATTAAAATCGCATGTGGCAAACATTAAAACTGGTACTGCCGCCATATAGTTTACCAGATTATTGAACCATGGACAGCCATAAAAGTGAGATTATGTTTTACCTTTATTGCAATTCTTTTTTTCTTTTCTTTTTTGTGATTATTATTATGTACTGTTAACATCCTGCAATGACTCATAAATATTGATATATCTCATTTGTGAGGATAAAATAATGTTTTTCTAGGAGATAAGGGATATGATTGCTTTAAAATATCATAGGAGTCTTTCAGTTTTAAAGCTAAATTATATTGTTTACAAGTTTCATATAGGGTACACTGTGTCTGGCTATTAAATTTAGAAATGGCCCCCTTAACTGTCCACTGATTGTATGACTGAATGAATACATTTTCTGTAATATTGTTGACAAATTTATATCTTGCCATTAACAGAAATACAGATAAAATATGATATATATTCATTGTTCAGAGAATTTTTTCTTTGTGGAGGTTATTGCTTTTCCAATTCAGCTGTTTTATATCTATCTATATCTACACACACATATATATATATATATATATATATATATATATATATATATCTATGGAGCTACTTCAGTAGCTCGAACTTTTACTAGTTCGAACCACATATGGCCGAGACCATATGTTCAAACTCGTAAAAGTTCGAACACTGACGTAAAACCACATAAAACCAAAAAACACAAAACTAAACATCTATAGCAGGGGGGCTACGCCCCTGCACCCCCCACACCCCCCTTGCTTAAATATACCAACTCCAAGATCGCACTACATTGTGGAAATGGGAAATCTTCCCTTTACAATCTGTACGTAGATCTCCATTCAGTTAGATCAGACTTTTACAAGTTTGAACATATGGTCTCGGCCATATGTGTTTCGAACTTATAAACATTTGATTTACTGAAGGGGACCCATATATATATATATATATATATATATATATATATATATATATATATATATATATATGTATATATATATATATATATATATATATATATATGGGATCTATATTGAATTAGCGAAAGCTTAGAAAAGCGAACGCTAATTCATCGACCCCCTTTTAAGCGAAAGCTTAAAACCTTGAACATCCGGAACAGCAATTTTTTTCCCTGGGAAAAAAATCTCTGTTCCGAGAAACACACGCACAACACAAGCACAACAAATAAAATGCAATCCACACACATACACTTAAAAATCTTAATCTACCCTAAACTAAACTGTACATACACTACTATCTATCCACTTACCTTAACCCAAACTCTAACCTTAAGGTCCATCACTATCGCACACTCACCTGACCTGCACCCTAACCCTAACTCATCTACCCCACCCTAACCCTAATGTCTGTCACTATCGCACACTCACCTCACCCGCGCCCTAACCCTAACTCACCTAACCCATGCCCTAACCCTAACGTCTGCACAATCTCACATTTACCTGAACCCGACCCATAACTTTCCACCACAGTGCGGAAAATAGCGAAGCCACAGAAACGGCCAACCAAATTCTTTCAAGAGAAAAAATTATGTGTTCTGCAGCTTCACAATTTTCAGCGTTTGCTGTTTTGGGTTTCGCTATTTTCAGCGGTCGCTGTTTTGGGGTTGATATTAGAACATTCGCTGTTTTAAAACTTCAATGTTCTAATATAGACCCATATATATATATATATATAGAAAAGCAAATGCTAATTCATTGACCCCTTTTAAGAGAAAGCTTAAAATCTCGAACACCTGGAACAGTGATTTATTTCCCTGGAAAAAAATCGCTGTTCCGAGAAACACACACACAACACAAGCACACCAAAAAAACAGCAATCCACACACATACACCTAAAAATCCTACATCTTCCCTACACTAAACTGTACATACACTACTATCTCTCCACTTACCTTGACCCAAACCCTAACCCTAAGGTCCGTCACTATCGCACACTCACCTGACCCGCGCCCTAACCCTAACTCACCTACCCCGCCCTAACCCTAATGTCTGTTACTATCACACACTCACCTCACCTGCGCCCTAACCATAACGTCCGTACAATTGCACATTTACCTGAACCCGACCTGTAACTTTCCACCACAGTGCAGAAACAGCAAAGCTACAGAAACTGCCGACCAAATTTTTTCCCTAGGAAAAAATTTGGTGTTCTGCAGCTTCGCTATTTTCAGCATTCACTGTTTTGGGGTCGATATTAGAACATTCGCTGTTTTAAAACTTCAATGTTCTAATATAGACCCATATATATATATATATATATATATATATATATATATATATATATATATACACATGTATATAGATATAGATACAGATATGTGTGTGTGTGTGTGTGTGTGTGTGTGTGTGTGTGTCTCTCTGTCACTGTATATATATATATATATATATATATATATATATATATATATATATATATATATATATATAAACACACACACACACACACACACACACACACACACACGCAAGAACCATAATGTCTCAGCTTGCAATAAAATGGAAAAAAAATAGTTTTAGTCCATAATGCTTTAGTACATCAGGGGACACCTGAAGTATTAGATGGTGGCAAAACAAGTTATTTCTCTTGATGAAATAAAAATATGCCATTATGTTGGTTAAAGCTTTGATTTCTCTTTTATAATTACTTGGCTTGACAACTATTAATTTCACAAATTGACAAATAGCATACATAATTCAAAAACAACATAAATTAACTATTTAAGCAATCAAATTTTAAATGACAGAACATCCATTTCATGAACTTGTTAAGAAAATAAAATTTAAAATGAAGGACAAGCATCTATTAAATATTTAAAAACAACACGCGATTGTCTTGTGGTACAAAGGAATAAAGCTGTGACTATGGCCCAAATGATCTGTGTGTTTGATTAGTGGCACAGGTGTCTGTGGGACTGGGAGGAGGAAATACTTGTGTGGCAAAAACTAGTTCATCTGGGGGATTGGGAGGCTGCTAAGCCTGTACCATTGGTTGGGTGGATTGCCTCCCTACAGAAGCCATATTAGTTTGTGATGCACTGGGCAGCAATATACCTGCTGAGCCACGGAAAGGAGTGTTGTGTGAATGGAGCTTGCAAGCCTCATCTGTCCCACCAGCCAGTTATAGTGAGTCTGTAATCAGGTTAGGGGAAGGATGGATAGGCTGCTATGCAGGATAAGCAGCTGGTCTGCTCCCTGCCACTCAATTGTCGCTGCTGGGGGGAATGGGTAGGCTGGTAGTGCTTCGCAAGTAGAAATAAATGGGACAATAGGGCTCCTGTCTAGTCTGGAGATGCCCACCTTCCACCCTTGCAGAATGGATAGCCTGACTAGATGCCATTAGGCAGAGTATGCAGAAGTGGAGAGGAGAAAAATATACAGTGTGACAAAAAATGGTAGACTTCTATGTCATAGCCAACCTGCACTATTGCCACACTGTGCAGAGGTAGCAAAATTAGAATACTTACAATGTTCTGACACTTACGCAAGTACATTGTTTTAAAGCAAACCTCAAAAAAGGTGTGTGTGTGTGTGTGTGTGTGTGTGTGTGTGTGTGTGCATGTGCGCGCGCACGCACATATATGCATTTGTGCATATGTGTGTTTGGGTAGGGACAGTGATAATTTTGAGGTAATGATATTTAGTAAGAGGGTATAGGGTTGTAAACTCCTTAGTTGAAGGGTGTAGGGGATAATGCCCTCAAATGAAATGGACATTGACATCTCTTTTAGTGCTATTTCATCCCTCATCTATGTATTTCATTTAAGTAGATATCAGAACATTGATTTCAAACTACATATAATCATAGGAGAAACAGAGTTAGTGCATGTTACTAAGTAGATATTGGTACCTTAACCCATTTAATTCTGAAATCAAAAGTTATAGTTTAACTTATATGTATTTATAAAAAACAGCTTTGTAGTTGCTAGTATTGTATCAATGGCAAGGATGAAGCTTAGAAGGAAAATCTGAACTTAAAATAAATTGTACACGTTAACAGTTTTTTTCAAAAAGTAGTATGGCCCAGCAAATTAATGATCAGCAGTACCTCTGTAGTGTCTGGATGTTGAAAACATAATACAGAGACACTATGCATGCAATCTAATCTCTAAGAAGTTCATTTTCAGAGAGGTCTCTCTAAAAAGCAAGTGCATTATATGACATGCACCTTCCTACAATTAGTTCATCGGCATTTAAAGATATATACCTTGCATCTTGCTTCACCTTTATTTAAAAGAAAAAGTAAAAGCATTTCATACATTCTTTGAAGAAATGTGCATTATGTCACACTGATCAATTTGAAATTAACCATAACAGTATATCAAGCATATCAATAGTTGTTTATATACTGAATTGATATATTTCAATATATTTATAAGGTGTTTTTTCAATAAAGGCATTTTTTTTTAGGCTTTGGTATTCTGATTACTCGTAACAGTCTGTATATACGCCTGATTTCTTCATTGATCTTCAATATCATGAACATTCAAAAGGGTAATTCTCATATGATGTCTTCTTTGCGTGTGGGACAACTCTTGCTGCATTATAGCTCAAGTTGGAGGTGCAACGTGAAGAATATCCATCTTCATCTCTCGACTATCAAGCTCGTACAACCTCTGTTTACATGCAGCAGTTCAGGGGCAGTTGCTCATCTTTCTGAACCTTCAAGTTTAGCAGGTTTGTCTTATAGAAATATCTGCTGTTCCTTCTTTACAGCTTTCCATCTTCCCCCAAGACATCACAGGACTGTAGTTCCACTGCTTATCCAACAACTTCAGTTTCAGGCTGCAGACTTTCTCAGGCTTTCATGTTCTTAACTCTAGCTTCAGGCAGCCTTCTGCAGTTTCTATAACTGCAGTATTTCTGTATGCTCATTTCTTTCCAGCATTTCTTTTACTTTGCATTGATTTTCATGCCTGAATAAGTTAGCTGAAGCAGGTAATTTGCCTTTCGCCCTTCTGCTGATTGAAATTTATAAAGGACAGAGACTGAGTTTGTACAGTGGAGTATTCCTATACTCCACAATTGTGGAATGACAGTCCTGCTGCTGATTCTGTGAGATGTGCCACTGTCTATATAGATCTGTCTGCTTGTCCATATGATTGTGCATAGTGGTGGCTAAACATCATATGTTTGAATACCCTTTCTAACACTAATCTTCTGAATTTGTGACTTTTGTGTTATGAACCATTGTCAGATATATCTCAAGAATATAATCACAAATGCAGAAATCTCACTTGCACTTATTGGGAACTTGCAATAATGTTGTTGTCTTTCGGCTTTTCCTGGTTAGGGGTCGCCACAGTGGAACTCCGGTCCGCTAATGATTGGCACTTGTTTTTTTTTATGGTGTCGAATTGCCAGCCCGACGCCCAACGTTCAACGAAGGCACGCCCATTCAACACATGTCTTTCGAATGCCCACTCAACCGCGGGGAGGACATGCAGTTTCCACACAGAAGGCACTCCGAACCTAAGCCGAGAATCGAACAGGAGGAACCTCTTGCTGTAAGGCAACAACGCTACCGCTGCACCACCATGTAATCTGGGAATTTGCAATAATAATCTACATATATGAAAGGCATGGCTTCTTTGAAATGGAACAACACTCTGCTGACTTAACTCCTAGATGCTCAGACATTTGGTCTGCTATTATTCTTTCTTTGGATCATTGTTATAGTATGCATTCTGTACTACTTGCTTTGTTCTAGCAAAGCCAACATTCTTGGCCAATATTTTATGGGCCAGAGTCTGAAATGAATGAGGTAGTGCTTCAGAAAGCCTCCTCCACTCTGTAGTGCTACTTCAAATGAAAAACTCTGCTATACCTTCTGGAGAGGTTCCAGCAATTCTTTCACTTTGTACTGATTTTCATGTACACCAAAGAATACCCAGTACTGCACAACTCCAGAATGACACAGTTCTATAGAATACATACTGCACAAAGAATTTGTAATGATATTCAGAAACATTCTATGCTAACTAATCTAATTATTTATTCATGGTATAATGAACACTGCAGAAGCAGTCACACAGCCAGTGAGGCCACATGAAGCTGATCATCCCTATAGCACTACCTTACTGAAGGTCACAATAATCCATGCATGAAAGGTAAAATTATGGCCAAAAGTATTGGGATGGGCATGTTGTGGGGCTGTGCAGTGGAAATTTTTGAAGTAGATTTAAGTATGCACAACCAACAAAATTATACAAGCATCTAAAGTTCACAATAAGTATATAACCCAAAGCATATGCAACCTACAAAATTATGCAAGCATTTAAAGATGACAATGTGTCCAATATGTTTACCATAGCAATAGTAATTCTACATTGCCATTCAATACTAGTATAATATTTCAAAGTCAGGCAGTGAAGGAGCACGTTCCTGTATGGGTCTGTGCAATTCCTCATTACCTTACATGGCTGTGAGATCAAAAAGGTGTGATACAGAACCAGGTGTAACTTTATGACTCAGGGTAGATTGTTATTCCAAATATAACATTTATTGGAGACCATGTGTCTCTTGTACTTTCTACGCACTTTACTATTCTGAGAGATGATTTGTATACCTTGTCAAATATTTTTCTCAATTGATTGTAATATTGTGATTTTTTTAACTCCACTAGACCTACCTGCTGGCTCCAATATGAATGTTTGCTTTGTGTTTCTTCGGCCAAGAGATTTTTTCCCCTGGGAAAAAATTTGCTGAAGTGGCCGTTCGGCAATTTTAGCTTTCGAAGTTTATCTGTTGATTAAGACGTATTCGATGAATTCGTCTTTTGACAACATGTACTGCAGTGGTGGTGCTGCGTTAACGTTGTTGCCTCACAGGAAGACGCTGTCCTGTTCAATTCTCAGCTAGAGCGTCTTCCTTATGGAGACATGCATGAATGGGCGTACCTTTGTTGAAGGTTGTGCATCAGGGCTGGCAACCCGGCACATAAAAGTCTACTGCCAATCATTAGCGGACCGGTGTTCCGCTGTGGCGACCCCTAACCAGGAAAAGCTGAAAGACACAACAATATAGACAACTCTCTCTCTCTACATATATATATATATATATATATATATATATATATATATATATATATATATACACACACACACATGTGTATATATATATATATATATATATATATATATATATATATATATATATAGGGTCTATATTAGATGAATGAATGAATGCTTAAAATGTCGAGTACGACATGCTTGACAGCTTTTAAGTGAACGTTCATCTAAGCATTTATAGTTGGCCAGCCAACAGGAAGCCAAGGGCTGATGGCTAAAATGTAATGTACACCATTACAACCTCCCAAAAAAACAAAAAAAAACAAAACAAAAAAAAAAACAAAAAAAAAAAAACAAAACAAAAACAAATTGACAAACAACCCCCTACTTAAATATACCAACTCTGAGATCACACCACAGTGGGGGACTGTCATAACATTACAGAGGGTGAACGCCGACCACAACACAGTAGAGGACTGTAAGAACGGCTAGACAGAGTGAATGTTCTGACATCAGCCATTGGCTTCCTGACGGCTGGCCAGCTATAAATTTTTGAAACTCCTTGTTTCGATATTCTGAGGTTTTGCTTAGATGAACGTTTGCTTAAAAGCTGTCGAGCATGTCATACTTGACATTTTACGCATTTGTTCATCTAACAGAGACCCTATATATATTAGTTTTATATATGATTCTACTCATTTTTGTCTAAACGCAAAATGCATTGACATCCCAAACATTGACAACACGAATGCTAACACATTACTATGCATGCAAAGAGAAACAACCTTGGTACATTCCAAATTCAAAAGGAAAGAACATAAAAAAAAAACATTGTTTTTTTGTAAGAGGGCAAGCCCTCCTGCATCCCTTACACCCACTGCTAATTATATATACCAACTCCGAGATGGCACAAAATCGGAGAAAGGAAATATTCTCCAACCCCGAGAAATGTGATACTTACACACCTCTAAATCATCTGCTTAACTGATCAAACACAATGTCGAAAATAAGCAGTGCACTCAGATATCTATCTGCATTATACACACACACACACACACACACACACACACACACACACACACACACACACACACACACACACACACACACATATGCGCACACACACACACACACACACACACACATACACACATACACACTCACACGTGCATACAGAGACAGACAGACAGAGAAAAAGAGATAGAGATATACACTATGTAGAAAAATATAAACATACCTTTATTCACAACTGCACATAAAGGAAATTAGTTTGCTTTCATATCAGCAATATACCTTTTCTACAACAACTGCATAAATATGATGACATATAAAGGTGGGCTGTACTGACATCAGCATAGTACTGTTAATGCTCATGAACTGGATAAGCCAGAGGAAAACTAAAATAAAACAAACCAAATTATGGAAGCTAAACCACAAACTGCTCACTTATTATAAAAATAACATTGAGTCATTTTGTTCTGTAGAATGGACTTCATCAGAAGCTATTCCCCAATGTCTGTGAAGAAAATCACCTGTGTGATAAATTTTGTTGAAAGCTGGATGGACTATATGTGATGATGTGAGGTATTGCCAGCTATACCAGGAGACGTAGGGCAGTGGATGTGTAACATATGCCAGCCTAGCTAGCTGGAGTTTTGTAAAGAATTACATGTCATTTGTAAATCTAACTGATTTGTACAGGTGCTTGTGTTGAAGATGTATTAGTAAAGTTGCTTGTGTTAAAAAAAAAGGTACCGGCAGTGAGTCCTGCTGGACAGGAAAAGAAATGCCCCTGTATGTCAGACTGTATAGTAACTGTTGAAATTAATATTGTAACAGAGAATACTGGAAGAGAAGAGGTTTAGTCTCAGTGCCGCTAACTTTGAAAAATAGTTTGAAATTAAATTACCTGGTTTAGGCCATAAAGATTGTATCTTACAGTTCTGATTGCAGGCAGAGACAAAATGTCTGTGAAAACAAGGACTAGGAATCATTCTGTATTGCCGTTAGCAGAGAACTAATTGCTAGCCTGGAAGGGTGGAAGTGGTGAAATGGTTTTATGGCTTCCAGATGCTATAACACATCTTAGCAAAGCTCTATCTGTGTGTATGGTAACACATATGTACAAGATTCTGGTTGAGTTATTAGTAAAGGAACGTAGTATGGGAACTAGAAGTCAGATGATCAGATATATGCAGTGTGATGTCATTCTGTAATCCAGCACTGAAATTATATTTTAATACAAGATGAGACAGAAGTCTCAGAGCAGTCTGTTTTTGAAACCTGACAAGAAGAATCCCTCACCTACATCATCTTGCCTTGCTCTAGTAAGTGAACTAGGAGATAGTTATTCTTAAGAACAGTCAGAAAAATATAGTGAAATTAGTTAAGTATAGTTTGTTCTGTATCTGTGTAAATATATCCATCTGTGTTATTTTTAATATTTTCCATGATTGAAACACTGGTGTTTACTGTAAATAGATATTTAGTATTTTCATGTTCTTTTAATATTTATTATTAAATATATTTAACGTTTCATTGTGGCTGGTCTTTTGGAAAAAGTTTTAACCTTTGAGAGTACTTGCTGCATTGGTCAAACACTACCATTTGTATTAGTATTAATTTTACTCAGTATAATTGGGTACCCTGGTAAGAGCCTTAGAGTAGCTGGCTTTAGAGTGTCCTTGTGGCAGTATCTAATTTATAGTCTGGGCAGAGGGACATAGCTAGTAAATCTGTTCCAGCTTTTCCCAGGAGTGCATGTGTGTGCGTGCATGTGCGTGTGTGTGTGTGTGTGTGTGTGTGTGTGTGTGTGTGTGTGTGTAAAGCAAATCTGAGAGAGTGCTTGTGTGTGTGTTAGCTACTTGGAGCAGGGACACACAGCACTGATTTCACAGAGAGGATGGTGGAGGACTTGGCCTGGGACACTTGGCTGAAGACTCAACTTTATAACATTGCCAGTGGGGAGTCTTAGTGGGGGGCCTGGAGAAAGAGAGAGGGAAACCCAGACACCGGACTGAGTGTGCTGTCTGTGTGATCTTAAGGGACATTGTACTTGGTGCAGAGAGTTGCATCTGGAAATACTATGTGCATCTATATTGTTCCATGTGAACATCCCTCACTGGTGTCAGTGGTGAGGGAGGATTCAGGCTACTTGATTACTGGCCTGGGGTGGGGTGGGGAGGGGGTCACACTATAAATAATTGTGTTTTCTGAAAGTACTAAATTTTTTTTGTAAAGTAATATGACAATGTGCAAGAAATAACTTCAACTGTTTAAATTTCTGCATTCAATACCTGACTGTTTGCTTCCTGGAAGAATTACTCACATGATATCGATATCTTGATTTATGTTGTTCTATAAAGAAGTGCTTTTCATTTTGTCACAGTAAATGAGTTTTGAAATCTATACAGCTGTATTTTAGTCTGTTTTTCAACTGCATCAAAAATGTATTAAGTGCAGACAAGATGATTTCACCTTCGGTTTGTGAATCACACAGGATTGTTCCATGGATGAGAAAACTTCAGGACTGCATCTGGTATGCAGTATAGATGAGATATGCAAATCCACTCCATTATCTATGTTAATTGCATTAACTGAGAACTTCTGCCTTTCTCTATTATATTATACTGTTACTTATCTAACAGCACATTTACTAGTGAATTTTCAAATTTTAATGACAAGTAAATATGTTGCATATCAAATGTGTCTATCTTAAAATACTGACTCACAAAAGAATGAACATTAAAATCCTGAGTCAAAAATACTAAAATACTTACAGTCTTCAAAAAGAAAACATTGAAAGAGTTTTGTGATTCTTTCCTTTTTGTCTTATGCATCTCACATTCAGTAACACCCAGGAAGTAAGGCTACTGCTCATTTTTCCTTCTGCAGTATTATCTTGTACCAGTTTTTAACCATCATTTAAAACACAGGCAAGTAATAACGAAAACATCAATTTAACAACTTTTATCTAAGAAGGCCATGGAACACCTATGAATACAACTTTGCAGATGCACGTGCTATACAGGATGACTGAAAAGCAGCATCAACTATAGAAGTTTGCTAACATAAATCTGTAAAGGAAGGCCAAAAAACAACTTTAGAAAAATGAATTCAGTAAGGGCATTATATATTGCTTATATATTCTAAGTGGAAACTCCAAACACAATTTTATTTGACAATAATGTACATCAAACATCCCTGCATTGCACATTTGGGAGACTATGTCCTCTGCCTGCTGCACATTACCTACTAAAGTATGTTTTTTGAGGTTGCAACACTTTGGAGAAATATCAGTATTTATTCAACAAATGTAAGTATTTCTCTTATCAAATAATGTTAAAACTAAGAATAATTTAGTAGTGCAGGTGTGGATTCACAGACACCCACACCAGGGGTTCTGTGGCTTGTCTTTTATACTGTTGCATGCAAATATTGTCATTGTGCTGGAAAGTGCTTTCTAACTAAACTAAGGGTTCCATTTAGAACACATTTGAATCTTACTTTTGCACTCTGGTACTTAGATACTCATTATACTGCTATGTCCTAAGGTTCTTGTAGAAAATGTTAATTTGAGGTACCATGGAAAATGTACATCATATGTTACATACAATAGTAGAGAACACACACACACAGATTCACTAATCTTCCATGCAGGACTAGCATAGTCCTGCATGGAAGTGCCAGTTTAGGAGCATGATGGCAGAGTGCCATGCATATTAATGAAGGCGTGCTGCCCGACCTCTCAGGCTTACATGGAGCATGTACGAGTGCAGGGGGTATGTCTGAGAGCAGAGCTCTCAGAATAAACACGTCTCTGAAATGTTGAACAGCAGAAAGTGGAAATAAATGAGCAAGACTGCTCATAGGTGTCCACATATCCCCACCAAGAGTCCCCCGTGTGTAGAACAGCAACAGTATATATTAATAAACTGAAGAAACCCCTTTATTTATTTATAAAAATCTGAGTACAGCTAACCGTAGGTGTGCGGGTGTGCCCATCACTTAGCTACAGTTAAAATAGCTTAAAAGGCTGAAGAAGATAGCAAGGAACATATATGCAAATGAAGCAGCACAGCAATAGTGTAGCGGGCAGAGCATCTGCCTAACGAGCAGGCATTCCCGGTTCAAGTCCCACAGCAGCAATTACTATTTTCCATGTGAAATCTGTATATGAACATTTTATTGCTGTATAACCTACTAAATAACATTGAAATGTGAACTGGAGTACTGCGCACATGTGAGGTGTCAGTGTCATAATGAATAAAGCACTAGGAAGCATGTTTAAGCACAAGTAAGCAGTAGTAAGCATATGTAAGCACTAGTAAGCGACTCTAAGCTTGTTTGCATGGGGATAAGCAATGTGCACGCAGGTTAAGCAATTCTGAAGCGAACTCTCTGTAAGTATATGTAACTGGAGGTTAGCATTGCTTACCTTCACGCAAACCAGCGCAAACATGCTTACAATTGCCGAAAAGTGCCTTAATCACTCTGTATGCATCAGCTGCTGTTCTGGCAAGAAATAAAAGTAACCAGTCTTTGCAGGATGTGAACCCAGCACCCCCTACACTACAGTCATTAGCCATTAAGACATTGCAGCATTATGTAAGAATGAGGTTCCAACAAACAAATCCTCAGTATAGGAAAATCAAGCTGAACATCTGAAAGGAATTTATATACAGTGTGAAGTTGTATAACCTGCTACATAACCTAAATATGTGAACTGGAGTACTGCAGTAAGTCCAGATGTGACGTGCTATTGTAATAAAGTGTTGAAGTTCCCAGGACCCCATAAAGTGTACGTACACATCAATCAAGGATACAAGACACATATATAACATGTAATGAAGAAGAAATCAATGCCAAAAGGCAAATATCATGCAAATCAAATATTAAGCACTGCTAAGCATTGCACAGCACTGCTTCCCAGACTACAGGCAGGATACTACCAGTGGGAGAAACAGTGTCAACCTGCTAAGTCTAATCTTGAAACAAATGGATGTTTGTCCCTGGCAGGTTGATCCCAACAATTTTGCTAAAAACAGTCTTCAGAGTAACATACCACCTCAAAGGTAAGCAAAGAAGGGTACGTATGTTCATGGACTAAATGTTTGGGAAGCCTGAAGATCCATGGATTGAGACAACTTACGTGATGGGTCCCTAAAAGTGGAGAGTGGGCAATGTGTAGTGGTGTGGTTAGATTCGGCTGGAACCTGTAGGAAGGATGATTGCTGTGGAGGAGGAACGAGGGGGGAGGTAATGATGGGTATGACAGTATGGACCGAGGCATGCCGAGGTTGGATGGACCCATTCTTATGGGACTGCCTCATGGATGTAAGTGAGAAAGGAGGGGGGGGACAAGAACCCATGGCAAAGCACGTTATGAATAATATGTATGTTGCATAACCCATGGAATAACATATATATATATATATATATATATATATATATATATGATCTGGAGTACTGCGGACACGATATATATATAAACTGCAGTAAATGCACATATGAGGTGTCAGTATCATAATGTATAAAGCAGTAGTTAGGTTAAGCAGCAGTAAGCAGTAGTAAGCACATGTCAGCACTAGTAAGAGAGTTTAAGTCCGTATGCATGGGGGTGAGCAATGCTCATACAGGTTAAGCAAATCTGATGCAAACTATCTTTAAGCATATGTAACCAGAGGTTTGTGTTTGCACAACGGTAAGCACTGCGTACACAAAGTAAGCAATTCTGAGGCTAACCTGGTGCAAATGGATGTTACCTGCAGTTGGCAGCTCTTACTGTCATGCAAACATGCTTACGACTGCTTAAAAAGCCTTAATCACCCTGTATCTCACTGCCCTTGTTCTACCCAGCAACAAAATTAACAGCCACTGCAAGGCTCAAACCCAGGACCCTGCACACCATAGACAAAGTGATTTACCACTAAGCCATGCCAGATATACATAAATCTGATGTTTTCGGAAACACATCATCCAGTCCAGTCATGCAACAGTACAGAGAATGTATACCAACATCTAGATGTATGTGTGTGTAAATATATTAATATCTAAACAGATACAACATATATATATATATATATATATATATATATATATATATATATATAAATTTCTAAAACTATATACATATATATTAATATATATATGAACATATATACATGTAAATGCCTACATCGACACATGTATGTATCTACACCTATATATCTACATATACACAGCAAGCTACATATGTGTACACAGATATACATTTATATAGGTATATACGGACATAGTTAAATATATGTAAGCAGATATATATATCTTTATTGGTATATATGGCCATACATCTGTAGATAGCAATGGCAGATTAACAAACACACATATGTCCAATGCACCATTAATGGGGTTGAGAGGCCCCACACACTATATGTCTTGTATGAACAGGCATCCCCCCCCACAGCCAAACACATCCACTCTGCAATACACTACCATGTGTTGCAGATCCCAGAACCAGGACCTGACATGACATGGGCACAAGATGTTAACAGTACTTCATACCACCTGTATGACGTCAGGCTGGTATTGGTAACATATCATGCAGTACAGTCTGCCTCCCATAAGAAATGTAAAATGTGGAAGCCATCAACATCCCCAGGATACAGATACACAGACACAGATATGCAGATACATATATACATATGTACACACACATACACACACATATATATTTAGATATGGATATACATGTGACTACACATACACACGCAGATATATGTACAGTAAGATACATATGTAGAAGGTGCACACAATATGGAACAGCCACTATGCTTACAGTTAACCCCTGAACAGCTGGACACTGTATAGGTCAACCGTACAAATGACAATCATTGCCTGCAACATATACCCACAGAGAGGTCATAGGGAAAACACCACACACAGGTTTGCAGAAATGGAATACCTTTCATTGTGTACTATTACAGTTCTATATACCATGTCATATAGATGTTCAGACACTGACATCCATATAAACAGAGGAATGCAACTGTGAAACAGTTATACTAATACAGCAGTTTGGAAAGGTTCACAACTGTTGCTGTCCAAGCCAAGCCCTTCAAATTGTACAACAGTGAGGACAAACTGGGCCACAGGATACCAAATGATCAACCGTATGTAATGCAGGTGTATAGTTCAGCAGCCTCTATCTATACTCTGTACAAAATCACTAGGTGGCAAAGACGTCATGTGACCAAATGAGTTGTCACTGTTACATAACAAGGCATAACTGACACCATCACATGTACACTGACAAACAGAACAGTCTGTATGGCAGGAGGCAGTAGACTTGCATTAACCCAAGATATGTAAGTACTGTAAATATAGGTGAAGTATAAGGTGCTGCACATCCAGATACCTGAAGGCAGCTCACTTCTGATACCCCCACATATTTTAACAGTCTAGGTCATTTATGGTCCTTTCCCCCAGACTCAATATTACAGGGCCATATACCACTGTTACATACACTGGCCTCTGGAATGCATAAGAGCACACATGTATTGTGTAGGTGACACCCACACATATATGGCCTCAGCCCCACTGTGTGTGTGTGTGGGGGGGGGGATACAACAGCAGTGGACTGATAGCAGCAATGGCAGTGTGATATACTCACAGCCCACTACACAACAACACCCGACAGCATGTCATATGTGCAAAGCTTGATATGTAGGTGGAAGACAGAGACTGGAACACAGGCACAAATGAGGACAACTGTTGCCATACACTAACCAAGTTGCTGGTGTTACAGGATAGTCTGCAACATACCCTTGTCAGGGAATTGAAGTTAGCAACAGTAATGGATGTAGCCATGTACTGATAGCACTCAACACACACACTGCCAGTGAAATATCTGACATAGAACCTGTGTGGTGGACAGACAACACATGATAGGCACACCCCTGGCCACCAAGAGGATAGGCCCACAGTTGAGAGCTATGCAGACAGACTGCATTCCAAGGTAAAGTAGTATGTACAAACACACCCTGTAACACCAGTACTATACAAAGCAAAACACAACTGTACTCACACTCTGTCTGTAGTTCCTGAACCTCCTCCAAATATGTAGCTGCCCTGAGTGTGCTGGTTCTCCTGTAAGAGGTATTGCTACCTGCTGTCTGTAACATGATGCCCACATACAGGAAGGATGTCCATCTCGCAGGCACTGTACAGGGATCACGCTTACATGATGTAGGGGGTTAGAGTAGGTGGTTGCCATGACAGTGGTGATTGGAAGTCCTACACATGTGTAATTATATATATATATATATATATATATATATATATATATATATATATATATATCTATATATATATATATATATATATATATATATATATATATATATATATATATATATGGCTATCTGGATGATAATATGTACATATATTTCCACCATATGTCCTGGACATGGAGTGTAGCCCAACCCCAGCCTCTATAGTCTCACAGTCATAGTGCAAGGGGATGTCAGGTATGTATAGCAGGTATATTAGTAGACTATTGCTACTGTCATTGGGATTGTCTTCACAGACATGGTGTGTGTTGGAGGTCACATCTGCTTATAACATGTGTGCCATTGTCTACTGACAGACATCCTTAGGACATCATAGTACAGTACTGATCCTAGCACGTAATGCCCCTGTGGACTGCAGCATTGATATTGGCCAATGTATGTGAACATTCAGATACACTCTGTGCAGTCCAGAGGTACACACATAACCCCTTAGTGTTAAACATGTGTACCATGCCTGACAATATGGATGTGGACAGCCATGTAGATGGGTATAACACATAACTCTCCTCCTCCCACATAACACAAATACTTGCGAGAGATGCAGCTATTTAGCCAAACTGGAGGCTGAGCTCTCTCAACTCAGGACTGGCAAGACCAGACAGGAGGAGAAGGCAACTACACACACCACAAAACTAGTCTCACATAAAGCTATCACAACAATGAATCAAACACATAAACACACAAAGACATACTCGGAGGCTCTGAGCAAAAATTTACCTAAACAGCGGAGGCCTCCAAAGCAGACACCCAAGCAACTGCCACCTCATGACACACCACAGGCAACACATAAACCACAAAATCAGTGTGCAAAGCAGTCACAGCCCTTAAGGCCAAATACAACACAAAACATACTTGTCATAGGTGACTCCATAGTCAGACACACTGACGTCCCACTCACCAGACTGAACAAGGAGAGGGTCACAGTAAGCTGCCTATCGGGCGCTAGAATCCGCCACATAACACAAGCACTCGGGTCACCCCACAACAAGTACAAATATGACACAGTCATTGTCCATGCTGGTGTGAACGACCTGAGACGTACCTCCCTGGACTACATGAAAAGAGACATAAAGGAGCTCTCTGATTATGTAGCCCAGGCAGGTATGACCCTGACCCTGAGCAGTATCCTTCCTTCACCAAGAATGATGCCACAACATAGAGACAAGATGATCAGCTTTAACAAATGGCTTAATTTCTGGTGTCATTCAAAGGGGATCCAGTGTCTGTCTGCCTGGGATGACATGCTTGACAAGCCACGCTGCTTCGCAAGGGACGGCTTGCACCTGTCACCCCTGGGATTCCGGATATTGGCTAAGGCTCTTGCCACCCCCATAGTGCCTGTTTTAGGCAAGGCTCAAATTCTAAACCTACCACCCTAGAAAACAAAAATGGGAAGAAACTAAGGGTAATGCTGCTCAATGCCAGAAGTCTAAATCTCAAAATGCACACACTCGAGGCCCTTCTCAGTATGGAGAACATCGATGTCTGTGCTGTGACTGAAACCTGGTTCAAGGCTCCTGAGAGCACCCGGGCACTATCAGGTTTTACCTCATATCATGCGTTCTGGCCCCAAAACCCGGACCACACCACAAAAGGAGGGGGTGTATCCATATTCATCAAGGATACCCACACCTCCAGGTTGGTGGCAATGCACGAAGCATCGGAAACCATCCAGATGCAATTAACCATAGGCAAAACTGCTCTACAATTTGTAGCATGCTAGAGGCCACCCTCTCAAACTCAGGAACCCCACACAGCCTTCCTGAAGACACTGGAGGGTATAAATGTATCTCCAAACACCATTATATTGGGTGACTTCAACTACCCTAATATAGACTGGGAACATTACTCAAGCCCCAACTTTCTAGCCCAAAGGTTCCTGGAGTTCATAAATTCAAATGCCATGGAACAACTAGTCACCATTCCCACAAGAGGAGAAAATATACTAGATCTCATCATCACAAACATGGGGACGAAATGCTCCACACCGGAAATATATCCCTCATTGGTGAGATCAGATCACAAACTAATCTCACTGGAAATCCACATCCCGCCCCCACCCCAAACAAAAAAGACCACAGTGAAGAACTTCTCTAAAGCAAACTTCACACTACTCAAGACTGGTGTGGTATCCTTCAAGGCCCCCGAGCCAGTAGAAACCACAACCCAAGCTGCGAAAGCCCTTACAAATGCCTTCTACGAACACCTCCAGGACTGCATGGATCAGGCAATCCCTAATAAAACCAAGACTCTTTCCACCAAGGGCAAACGTCCAGTCTGGTGGACCCCAGCCATAAACAAACTTTACAATAAGAGGAGAAAGCTGTTACATGATAGAGCAAAATCCATAAAAGAGAAGACACCCTTGATCATTATTAGTAAAAAAATACGAGCACTCATAAAATCATCCAAGGCCAACTTTGAGAGAAAAATTGCCATAGATTCGAAAGACAATCATAAGGCCTTCTTCAGCTATGTTAGAAACCTGGGTGGAAACTCCCAGATATGCTCAGAATTAGTCCAAAATGATACAAAAATCACTGAACCCACAGACATTGCCAACATACTGGCAGACAGGTTCAGTGCAAACTTCACCCCCCCAAAAGGAGAGATAACTATCCCAGCGGAGTGTAGCCTCCCAGACATCTCAAATGCGCAGGTGAAAGCTGCTCTCTCTAAAGCTAAAAACACAGCATCAATGGGACTGGATGGTGTCCCCGGCTGTGTGCTACACGAACTCAATGAGGAACTAAACCCGCACATAAGGCAGCTGTTTAATTTTAGCCTTACCACAGGATACGTGCCCAAGGAGTGGCATATGGCAACTGTGGTCCCACTCCACAAAGGCGGTGCCTCTACGGACCCTGGTAATTACCGCCCCATAAGCTTAACAAGCCTGGTCTGCAAAGCTATGGAGAGGATCATAATGGAACTCATAAACAAAGACATAGGGGACTTGCAGACTTTGGACCCGACTCAGTTTGGCTTTGTCAAGGGCAGATCATGCCTTTTGAACTTGGTCGACTTCTTCGAAACAGTCACCAAGGTCATTGATGAGGGAAAGGCAGTCCATACAGCCTACCTTGACCTTGCAAAAGCTTTCGACACAATACCCCACTCGGGTATTATAGAGAAACTTACCAGCTTAAATGTAAACCCATATGTCACAAGATGGGTTGCAAACTGGCTAAAGGACAGAACCCACAGGGTTAGAGTTGCTGGCGCCATGTCAGACTCCAAGCCGGTCACAATTGGTGTCCCACAGGGCTCAGTCCTTGGCCCCCTGTTGTTCGGCATCTACTTCTCAGAAGTACAGGCAAACATAGGAGGACTATGGCTGACAAAGTTTGCAGATGACTGCAAACTGGCGCCATAGTGGAAAGTACATCGGACACAGATATCCTTCAGAGGGGTCTCACGGAAACTGATAGCTGGTGCCAGAGCCATGGCCTGAAGTTAAATGCCAAAAAATGTATAGTCATAACCTTCAGGAAAAACAAGGTAACCCCAAGCTACCATATAGGTGGCAATCCACTAAGCACAGAAGAGGTTATCAGGGACCTGGGGACCCAGGTTGACAGTGGCCTTTCTTTTGACACTCACATTGCTAAAGTGGTTAGAAAGACCTTCTACATTGCCCACCTGATCATGAAGGGATTCACATCCAGATCAAGTGAGGTCATTGTTCCCCTGTACTCTTCCCTTATCAGACCAATGATCGAGTACAATGCCCCATTCGGGATGTATCTCACCCGACACCTGCAGCAATTGGAAAGACCCAAAAGTTCCTCACCAAAAGGATAAAGGGACTCCAAAATCTGTCATATGCTGCCAGACTGAAGAACCTCCAGCTCTGTTCAGTCGCATACCGTCTGCTCAGAGGTGACCTGCCTGACATACAAGGCCATGTCCAACGCGGAATTAATGGACATGCTCCACCTCAAAAAAATCCAAATCTACCAGATCCACTAGAGCAAGCGACTTAAACCTTAGCACAGCTATAAATAGGACATGCTGGAGGGACAGATTTGTCACCCAGAGACTCCCTATGCTGTGGAATAAAATCCCGGTCCATGTGAGGCAGAGCACCTTGCTGGCTCTGTTCAAGAGAAATCTTGACTGGTGGATGGGAGATTGTAGGTTTACCCCGGGAATCATCTCTGTGTCACTACTGGACAGAGGCACAACAAACTAAATGGGCACAGTATTTCTTAACATAAGGGGTGGCGTAAGCCACAAAATGTTGGGCTAGGCTTATAAATGCCCTAGGGCAGATAGCCTAGTATAAACCTATGAACCTATGAACCTATGAATAATGACTGGAATACATTTGCCACCATAGCTTATGCATTCACACACCCCCTGTCTGGCATGACACATAATAACCACTGGTACAGGGGTGCCTTGGCCACATACTACACACTATATACTGCCATAAATTTGTACAGCATCCCACTGCTCTGTCTGACATACACAACTGTTAAGGGAGGCCCGGCAGCAGTGCACCTGGCAAGTATCTGCAAATGACATCTCACAGGGTAAGTACACTAAGCTGCTAGGCATGTAACAATGCACTGCACAGGCTACAGGCAGACTGGCTCAACAATGGCCTACATCTCCTATGGGGGAATGCACATGTACCTGCATCTATAGCAGGCTCTACAGGCATGTCACACCACAGGGTAAGATACACCTGTGTGAAAGTGCATAACCACAACCAGTGTGAACACAGCCACATATGTTAAGCTAGCATAATATTACAGCATATGGACTATCTGTTCGACACCATCCTCATATGTGCCACTCACAGACTGACCCTACATATACTGGGCTGCTACACAGTTTGGTCTGATGGCTGTTTGTGGTATGGGACATGTGTGTGTATGGCCCTACAAACATGTACGCCAATACAGTACCATACAGTGGAGCAGCATGTAACATCAGATAGGACGGGACCTAGAACAATTACATCTACCACAGTCTGTACACAGGCTAAAGTACATATTAACAATACACACACTGCCGACATTCACCATAAGTACACGGACCTCAGTACTGTACAAACATCCACAGAATGTTCAGGTTATGTCATCAAATATAACCCCTACTGTACATAACCTGTGTTGCAGTCTATCTAAATGGCTTGTTATCAGATATGATGACAGTAATTATGGTGAACAGCACATATGCACCACTTCATGCACGACATATGTACACAGGTTGACAGAGTTGTGGCTGGAAGCACATACACAGGGCCAATAATGACATGCTGCTGTGAGAACCTCATACATTTACTGTTATAACAGGGTTTGTTGCAACATATGTCCTATGAGAGAAAAGAAGCCAGTAACTGTCACGTGTTTCACCATCAACAGACTGTAATCCTCACACTACCTTCTGCAGTCCACAGATAGATGCTCCGTTGGCAACACATGAAATCAAAGGCACAACACACTGCCCTGTCTGCAGATGACCCTGCAGATGGGGATTCCACATAAACATGGAACTGACATGGCAGGTACTGAGACATGTAGGACAGTCGTATCCACATACACACTGTTAAACCAGCAGTACTCCAAATGCAGTATAACAGCACTTACAGTCTGTAGTCAGGTTAGGCAAATCCCCCTCTTGTGTGTTGCCTTGTTTCCACAGTGTATGTTGTTAGAGGTTAATCCCCAATCCAGCTGAGATGCTGTTTGCCAAACAACAGATCTAGTTCCTGCTCACAGTGAATGAAAACGGCCAACACCAACATGATGTTCCGAGATATTGGAATGTGTTTCCATGCAATTGGCTATGGGAATGTTACCACAGCTGCTCCACATGCTATCAGCTAGGGATGGGCTGCAATTCATGCAGAGGCCATCAGCTGATTATGAGCATCACTTAAAATACACATGCTGCTGCCAAATAAAGCAGGTGTAGTTCTCCACATCAACCAGAGAGGGAGTAGGAGAGGCAGACAGAGGCAAAGACAAGGCAGGGAGTAATGGGAGAGTAAAACCTAAGGATGTTTGTGTCACACACCTACCAGCACAAGGTATCAAACCTCTGATGACTATGTAGTGTTATCCCAGTTCTATGCAGTTATTGGATGTGCCACATTGGTTACCTGTTGTGGAGCCCTCAGAACATATATGTGATGGTGACTGACATCTGCAAGAGGGATACTGTAGCTATATGGTAGGTGACATACTCATATCTGTCCGCATGTACAGGTCCCAGCATCAACACAGCTACAGTTTCACAGGGACACACACACATTGACACACTTGGCAGGGCCAGGATTACAACTCATCAGTAGTGGGATTGCCACAACACATCACTGTGCTGGTATCACATGCACCACATGGTTCATAAGGGGGTTGTATGGGTAAAGGGTATGGGAAGGTGTCTGACATCAGACAGCATGCTTCAGTATGCCCATGGGGGCTGTAGGGAGTGTGGATGTGAACATACGCACCATACAACACACACAAACACACAGGGTGCCAGTACTGACATGCATGGGTGCATGTCTGAATGGGTGTGTGGTGGTCGTCTGTGTCATATGGCTCTACAAGGCTAGGTGATGTATACCTTGGCATCAGGCCACATGACGATGGTCTGCATTGTGGCTCAGGGCTGTAGTGTCTGCATTTGCCCACACAGGTGGGTATTGTATCCCCCATCCAGTCACCTGGGTGACTGTTGTGTGTGGCCAATGCTGTGCAAAGCTTGCCATATATGTGTTCCTTAGTTCATGACATGGATGGTGTCTGGGATGTGAAAACCTCCCACATGCATGTACAGTGACACATGGAACTATACCTGGGGTGTCTGGCCCATGTTGTGAGCACAGAGTATCATCAGATGTGCCAGTCTTGCCTACCTGTGGCGGGAACTGGTAATGCGCAGCAGGTATACCCTGCACCTACATTGATAGGATGCTAATGGCATTCCCTGGTGTCAGTGGCATCTGTCAATACAGGGTATGTTGTTAGGCATGGTATGTCCTTTGTGGGTTGCATGTGATCGCACCACAGGTGTTTTAGGTGTCCATTGGAGAACATGGTGAAGGTGCACTGTCTGCATGTACGTGCATATTGGACAGATGGACAGGGTGCCATGGCCTCTGTAGCCCATAGATATCACCCCATAGTTACTATCAGTGGCCAATATGCAGTGTACTACCCACATATTGGCTGTTGCCTAGGCATGTGTGTGTGTGTATGAGACATGGGTTGAGAGTGTGCTCTGGGTAATACTGGGGTTGCTAACTGTGATTGCCTGGCCTTGATGTCACATGTATGGGTATGGCTTTGCACCCCAGCCTCTCAGCTATTTCACATCTCTTATCCCTGTAGAATGGACATTGTGATATATAGTAGGGCCACCATATAAGAAATATGCAAAACCCACTCCACATTGGCCATAGCTGTCACACACTCATATCCACCCCCACACAGGATATGTGTTACAAACACACATGCACATGGCATGTCTGGGAATAGAACCCCTACCTAACTAGTTTATTACACTACACAGTTATAGTATGCACCACAGAGATTACTGGAGTACTCCTTCACCAAAGGTGTATATCACATTGGATGACATCAGCAGGATTGCCAATGTAGAACATTTGAAATGTACTGTGTGTGAGTAGCCTAAAATGCAGTGCTACCTACACAGACAATGACACACACACACATGGCATCCACCACCAACATGCATGGGTATAGAACCCCTAACAGAGGTCTATATCACACTGCAGCATGGAGCTGTTATAGGATGCACCACGGGGATTACTAGTGAACTCCTTCCCCAAAGGTGTATTTCACATTAGATGACATCAGCAGGATTACCAAAGTAGGCCATTTGAAATGTACTGTGTGTGTCTAGCCTATAATGCATTGCTCATTACACAGACATTGAAACACACACAAAACATCCAGAACTGCCATGGGTGGGGATGGAACCCTACCACAGCTCTACATCACACTGCAACAGTTACAGGACAAGCTACAGTGATTACTGGGCTACAACCTTCCCAGAGGTGTATTTCTAGGTGGGTGACATCAGCAGCTTTGCCAAAGTTGAGTATATGAATTGTAAGGAGTATGAGTACCCTAAAAAGCATTGCTGTCTACACAGTCAGAGACAGACAGATATGCACACAAACACAGTTGCCAAGTCAGGGGTTTGAGTTCCTACCAAACTACTTTATCACGCTACAGCAGTACGCAGTTACAGGATGCGCTACGGAGCTTACTGGGCTACAACCTTCCCAGAGGTGTATGTCTAGGTGAGTGACATCAGCAGTCTTACCAAAGTTGAGTATATGAATAGTAAGGAGTGTGAGTACCCTAAAAAGCATTGCTGTCTACACAATCAGAGACAGACAGATACACACACAAACGCACAGTTGCCAACTCTGGGGTCAGAACATCTACCTTACTACTTTATCACACTACAGCAGTACACAGTTACAGGACCCGCTATGGAGATTACACAGCTACAACCTTCCCAGAGGTATATTTCTAGGTGGGTGACAGCAGCCTTTCCAAAGTTGAGTATATGAATTATAAGGAGTGTGAGTACCCTAAAAAGCATTGCTCTCTACATAGTCAGACATGCACACAAACACACACAGTTACCAAGTCTGGGGTTAGAACTCCTACCTAACTAGTTTATCACAATACAGTAGTACACAGTTATGGAATGTGCCATGGAGATTATTAGGCTACAACTCTCCTAAAGGTGTATTTTTAGGTGGGTGACATCAGCAGCCTTGCCAAAGTTGAGTATATGAATTGTAAGGAGTGTGAGTACCCTAAAAGCATTGCTCTCTACATAGTCAGAGATGCACACAGACACACACTCACACTCACAGCTGCCAAGTCTGGAGTTAGAACTCCTATCTAACTAGTTAATCACACTACAGCAGTATGCAGTTATGGGACACAGCACAGAGATTACTGGGTTACAGCTCTCCCAAAGGTGTATTTCTAGGTGGGTGACATCAGCAGCCTTGCCAATGTTGAGTATATGAATTGTAAGGAGTGTGAATACCCTAAAAAGCATTGCTCTCTACACAGGAGATGCACACAAACACACACTCACACACACAGGTACCAAGTCTGGGGTTAGAACTCCTATCTAACTAGTTTATCACACTACAGCAGTACACTGTTATGGGGCACGCCATGGAGATTACTGGGCTACAACTCTCCCAAAGGTGTATTTCACATTGGATGACCTCAGCAGGCTTGTCATAGTAGGGCTATGGGGGGCGGTGTGTGCATGGGCCATAACCCATTTATGTACGGGTTGACACGCCACATGCGGGCACACACAGGGTCATATGTCACAAGTACACATATACAGCTGCTAGATGACTACTTTCTTGTGCAGTCATGTTGCTAAGCTGGCAAGTGCAACACATAGTCTGTAATGCTGACAGATACTGTTGGGTAGTATCTGCAGTGAGTGACATCTGCACCTCATGTGTTTGGGGCCCTTTGGCTGTGTGCTGGGTGGGACAGACCTGGATGGCTTCTTGTCACAGTCACCCTCTTCCACACATCTATGTACATCTACCTTTGGCTTATTATAGTGTGTTGTCCTGACATATATGTCTGTATTCCTATCCACTGTGTGTGCAAGGCATGTATGGTGCATACTGATGAGTGTCTGCACTAACAACTGCAAATGCCAGATATTTCTGGTCCACTGGTGTTTGCAGTCATGGCCTTCATGTGTTTAAGTGTGTGAGCATGCCGAGTATAACCTTTCAGTATGTTGTTGACTGGCATTGGCTTCATTTCTCTAAGTGTGTGAGCATGCCCAGTATGACCTTTCAGTATGTTGACCAAGATATTTCGTGCTTATAAAAGACTTTATTTCATAAAAACAAGAAACGTTAAGCACTTTCACCCAACTCAATGTGGGCTTCTTCAGAACATCATGATTCCTAAAAGCTGGTGCTTAAATTTAAAACTTGGCGCCAAACTTTTTTTCTTTAAAGAAACATGCACATGCTATTAATACAGTGCATGTATAACATTGTTACTTAAGCTTACAAATGTTCTACTGAATATATATAATAATAACAACAACAATGCAATGTATACCTTTCCTTTTGATATGTTATATAAATATATATATAGTGAAAATTCATTGTACATAAATTAATCATACCATTCATTATAAAAATCAATTATAAAAACATAGAAAATAACATGAATAAAATCTACTTATGTAAAAACATTTGAACAAACACAGTTTGTGTGAAATATTCACATAATGCACTGTTACTACATTTCTGCATAGCGGGGGGGGGGGGCACACCTGACTGTTTCTACATTTCTACACAGGAGTGGAGGAGCATACCTGACTGTTATTACATTACTATGTAGGATGGGGGGAGGACACCTAACTATTTCTACATTTCTACACAGGGTTGGGGAGAACACCTGACTGTTATTACATTACTACGTAGGATGGGGGGGGCACACCTGACTATTTCTACATGTCTACACAGGGTTGGGGAGGCACACCTGACTGTTATTACATTACTATGTAGGATGTGGGGGACATACTTGACACCTTTACACATTTGCTATGACTGTACTGGTATGTCAGGTACTCCATTTCATTCTGTATTGCTAACTATCATGCTGACCAGAGGCATACCAGTGTACTACAGATCGTGGCTTTGATTGCCCTACATATTATTGTCTGACGTCCTACCCCTCAGAACTAACATCCCACTGTCTGCCCTGCTGTGGTATGTCTGTGTAGGCCTGGGGGGGGGGAGGTTAACCATAGCCATCATTCTGGGGCCATGGCACAGGCTCTGTTTGGGTTTGTCTACACCTGTCCTGCTGGCTGAGGCTGTTGTTGGGTATGTGAACCGTCCTGACTGGCATGTGTGGGTCATATGGACACACATGTCGCTCAGCATATTTCCTGTAGTGGGTTTTGTCATCCTGTGTAGTACTGGCTAATATGGTGAGTCCAGTATGTGTTACAGATGTCATGGTGCCACTATGGGTGTCTACTGTCAGCTGCCATAACATTTAGCCATCCAATTCCCTTGCATACTCATATCCATACCATAGCTACAGGTAACAACACATTCTACTCCATTTGGCAATTGGTAGGTTGATTGACTTACTTTGAGGGTGTGCCAGACTTGCAGATGGTGCTGGAGGGCTGCCTATGTTGGATGCACATAGTACACTCCCTATACATGGTTGAGCACAGGTGGTGTCATGTTTGGCATCTATTTTACTTTATGTGCAAGTCAGATAGAGGTGTCATTCCCTAGGTCCCTACTGTGTCAGTGCATATGCTATGCATTGCCTCTTTGCCAAGGCCAGGGCATACTGGGCATGCCTCCTTCTGCCTACTGGGGCAGGCTCAGGTTGTTCCTCCTCCGGGTCACTATGTGCCTGTGCAGGCCTTGACATTGGTGGGGGGCTGTGTGGCCCTGCCCCATGCTGTTCCTGCTGCAGCTGTTTCTGCAGGATCATATTGTGTAGCATAGCACATACCATATCAATATGGGTATATGTAGTTGGTGAATACTGCAAGGCTCCACCAGATGTGTCCAGACACAGGAGCCATGACCTGAGCATCCTGAACACATGCTCTATGCATGTGTGTGCCCCATTATGGCGTTCTTGTTCAGGTGTGTGTGCATTTCTGATGGGTGTCATCAGCCACAGCTCCAGTGTGTACCCAGCATCCCCCACTAGGTGACCGTAGGGGATGTACCCATTGGCAAATCTCTGGTACAGCTGCGTCAGATGCCATATGTGGGACTCATCATAGCTTCCAAGGCAGCCAGCACACACATTCATTATAATGCCCTGGGAATCACATACGACCTGGCAGTTCATGGAGGAGATGCCCCTGTAGTTGATGTAAGCCCTACTCTGCTCACTGGGTGGTGTTTTGATGCATATGTGCATGCAGTCTATAGCACCCACTACCCCCAGGGTATTCTACTATTTGGTGGAAGAGACGCATATTGCTGGTCAACACCTCACGGGTGTTGACGAAATATACATGCTCACTGGCATGTGCTGACATGGCATCCAGAAACTGGTGGAATACTCTGGATGCTGATGCCTGTGAGATCCCCATGATATCCCCAGTTGTGCTTTGGGAGGTACCTGTGGCTAGTATACATAGGCCTACACATACCTTGGTATGCACTGGGATGGGCTCCCCTCATTCAGTTTGGTGTGTCAGGTGTGGCTGGCACAGTTCAACAATTTGCTGTAGAAGGTCTCTGCCCACCCTATAGCGCTCCACTATCTCCAGCTCATGTAGCCCCTGGTAGGTTACCCTGGGTCTGTACACTCTTTTCCATCTCCTCACTGTGGGCTGTTCGGCAGCATTCACATCCTCACCACCCTCAGCTTCTTGCACATGTTGTTCTATATTGCCTGCTGCAGCCCTTCTCATTTTGTAGGTTTGTTTTTTTAAAATTTTCCCGCTTGTATACACCGGTGGTGTAGAGTGTGGGAAAAAACAGAGGGGAAGATGTTTGCTTAGTTTATAGTAGTGTTCTGGGCTGGGCTAGTCTGCTGCCTGTATAATTGGCTGATTCTGATACATTTCATCTGCCAGCTAAGCTAGTTCTCCTTGATTAACTTCTTACTGCTGTTTTTCCTTCCCATTACCTTCCTGTTTAAGCCCATGTGCGCGACGTGCAAACACAGTGCTCAAATGTGCACAGAGCTGCTATTTCCTGGTTTAACTTCTTTTTTCTTCCTGTAAAACCTGGTGCATGGTGCACACATCCACTTTAGCTTTGTAAAGACTTCTAGGCAGGTTTAGACACAACCCCTAGCTTAGCTGTGCTAAGCTAAGAGCAAACCCGAGCCACATGCCTCCAATTCACTTACAGGCTGCCTGACACACACACCCTTGATGTCACCTACCTCCTAGTCTTGCACCCAGCTATTCGTACTCCGACACTGTTAGGACCTGCCTCACATGCTGGGGAAAACTGGGATTCACTATCCTTCCCCTCATTTGCATAGGATTGCCTGATAATGCATAGTTTCATATCTCACACTGAGCCTCCCCCCTTAGCAACCACTACTCACTGTCCAGGTTGTCTTCTGCCTGCTATTGACTTGCATGGGAGAATACTGATTTTAGTTAGAATGCTTTGGTTTATTTTCTTATTTTCCCCCTGACCCCATTTGCGCACCGCTGCCCTATGCTTAAATAGCTGAGATTGTTGAAAAAATAATAAAAGTTGTTTTTTTTATTTTTTGTATTGTTTGCAATGCCAATGGTCTTATACTTGGCCATTGGCATGCTTCCTCAATGATATACAGCCTTGATTTGGAGCTGCCATAACTCCGTTTTGGATTTTGCAGAAATGTACTCGGTTACTAACCAAGTACATTTCTGCAGATAGAACTAGTCTTGCATGGACCGTTGCAAGCTTCCTGGACTGCAAAATCCCCTCATTTGTATGTATTTCACCTGCAGATGAGGTGATTTGCATACCAGGGCTTAGTCCGTGCAAGATTAGTGCAGGGGCGCTCGTGCACACCCCTGCAGGCTGTTCCTGGATCGCACGGCAGACATATTGCCTGCATGGGCTCCTGCACCAATCTTGCACTCCGTGCAAGCTTTTGTGAACCTGGGGGAATGTTTGAGCAGCTGATCTGTCCACAAGTAACCTTTTTTGGGTGAACATTTCCCTTAGTTTACTGTATATTTTTTTAGGCTTGTATGATCAGGAGTTTGTAATTCAGCCATGTATACATCATTAATGTAAAATTGATACAATCACATGGCATCTTCAGTGAACATCAGAAGTAGAAAATTAGTACACTTGCACATACCATATTTTGATACAATGCTTACTACACCTGAGTCACAACTTCAGCTTCTAATGCATGCTTTAATTTGTGGCATACTCTAATTTGTGAAGACCTATCCAATCATCCAGCTCATGCTTAAAGAAAGATAATGTATCACACTACTTAATTTCCAGAGAAGGGTGGCACAGTGGCACAGTGGATAGCATTGTCACCTCAAAGCAAGAGAGTCTCTGGTTTGATTCTTGGCTCGGGTGCCTTCTGTGCAGAGTCTGCATGTCCCTTGTGTTTGCATGAGTTTCCTCTGGGTGCTGTGGTTTCCTCCCACATTCCAAAGACATGCACTAGGTGGCTTGGACACTCTAAACTGGCCACAGGTAGGAGTGTGTGATGTGGAAGAATACCATGGTGTATCTGGCCACCTGGTGGTGTTAAATTTTGCTCTAGGTGATTGTCATTGTTGAAGTGACACCCCAACCCCATGTGGAAAAAGGGGTTATGGATGTAGTCTATTCCAGAGGTAGGAAGGAACTGTATAATGAGCCTGTCTATTTATCTGCTAGTGAAGATTTAGATACCTTGTGCTGGTATTTGTGTGACTATTTGATTGGTAGAGATACAAAAGATCCAGGACCATTTAGTCTGTAAGGGCTCAGAAGGCATTGCTCTCTCCTCAGTAGTCTATAAGACAATGGATAAAAGTACAGTGTTCCAGTCTTTTCTGGTAGCTTAGTGTTTTTAAGCCAGTAAGTGATTTTCTTAGTTAGGAATCTCGGGGGCTGGGGCATTTTTATTGTTTAATGTGCTCAGTGAGCAGACCTCTCAACTATCAAATGTCCCTATTTTCAGGCTTGATTTACCCCTTCACACAATTTTCTGGATCCCCCTTCACATGTGATTTTTTTGAAGCTGTCTAGTTCTCAGAAAGCCACACTACAATCAATCTACTAGTGGCAACAGTAATTTAAAGAAAAAGGACACACACCTTGCATCTCTCTTTTTCTGAAGGAAAATTAAATTATCTACTGTGGTAAAATTTTGCAGTACAGTTGATTAAAACCTACAGATTTTACATTGTCTTTGGATGTACTTGATTTTCAAGGACCTTTGTTCCTGTTTTCAGTGTCTACAGGTTGAGAGGTATCTAGTGAGGTACATCCCAAAAGGGAGCATTGTATTCAATAATTGGCCTAATCAGTGCTAAATGCAATGGGACAATGGCCTCTTTGAAACTCGATAATATTCCCTTGGCAATCAGCTGTGCTGGGTAGAAGGACTTCCTGACTGCTGCTGTTACATGATGATCAAAGGAGAGGAAGCTATCACCCCAAGTTCCAAATCTCTAACAGCATTCTAATTTTGGAGTGGGGTATTATCTATGCTGCATGGTGTCAGGAGGGGTAGCTTACCAAATTTGACAATACCACACTTTGTAGCATTTAATATGTCAGTTTTTATCACATAAGGTATTTACAAGTGTTAAGTTCCTATTGTAGAGCTTCAGTGTAAGAGGATGACTTGATAATAACTCCTAATTTACAGTAATCTTTTAACTTAGTTAGCCAGAGGTCTTGGTTTGTGGTCTGGAGATTGGAAAAGTAATTGGCAAACAAAAGTAGTCCCAGCACTGCTCCATGTGGAGCACCACTGGTACATTTTTACTCTCTAATGAGGCAGCTGCTACCCCCACAGTGAAGGTTCTTTTTTCCAATTTGTTTTCAGTCTTACTACATAGGGATATATTTGTAATGCATTAAGCTTACTAACTATACTAGCGTCATGGATCATGTCAAATGACTTCACCAGATCAAGGTATGCTGCACGGAGAATGTGACTGCTGTCAACAGCTTGTGTTACCCTTTCAACGAATTTTGTTGTTGAGACTTTTGCCATTTTGCAGGACCGCCTTAATGTGATTCCATTTTGGATTTGATATGTTAGTGACACTGAAATGTTTATCAGCTGGACTCTGGCTAAAAAGACTACAAAAGGCAGCAAAGGCTTTAATCATTATGCTGATGCCTTAGATACATACAAATATTTCGGGCATGAGCAATATACGAAAGCAATTAGTCCCATAATAAGTGTTCAAGTTGTTCTTAAAAATACCTCAACTAGTGCTTGCTTTATTGTAATTTGGTAGTCTATTCCATGTATCAGCTGCTGTCTCAGTGAACCAATTAGTGCACTTCTCATTCCTATAGAATTTTCTATGTAGGTTGACTGATGATTCTCTGCTACTTTTTGATAACCCTAAACATTCCCAGAGGTAGTTGTCTCTAAATGCCCTATATACAGTACCTGAATATGGTCTCATCTTAACTATCTATATGAGATACTGTACAAGTTCGGTTATTTTAATCTTTCATAATAACTTAAATTTTCACATCCATGGATGCCCTTGGTATATTTCTGCTCTACTCATTTCAATTTACTCATGTTATGTTTTTTAAGGTTTCTATATTTTTATTTCATACTCAAGTTTGGGTCTAATGTAACCTACAAACAATTATTTCATCATATGTGATTTCCTAGACTTTATAAATCTTTTTATACAACTTATAGATCTATAACTATCAAACCAGTTGGTTTGTATGATTAGAAAAAAATCTAAGCTGGATCTACCCATATACTCAGGTTCTTTAGTGAATCTGCAGTTTCAATCACTACTTGCTGTATTAAATACTCACCTTTCAATTTACATTTTCCAAATCCCATATACTAAATTTTTGATGTAATTATCAGCATATCATTCTCCTGTGCCCAAATGACAAATTTAGTCATGTTCTTTTACAGACATGCCCTGTCTGCAACACATGTAATCAATTTATCCGTTTTTAAGCCATCTGCATACAAACTGTGCAACACCTCAGATTAAATGATAGATGGGAATAGCTATACCATTTAAGAACAACTCCACCTACACATAACTCCGATTACTTTTCCTTCCAACTTGTCCCTACTGCTACTATAAAAAATACCTTAAAAAGCTCAAACCAACTACCCTGGCAGCTGATAATCTACTCTAAAACTATCTTAAAATAGCTGCTGAAGCTATCTCATATCCACTCTACACTATCATAAATCACTCCATCTCTGAACAACATTTTCCAGCAACCTGGAAAATAGCGCACATCATTCCTCTACACAAAGGTGGAAACTCAAGTGAGTTATCAAACTACCGCCCTATTGCTATTCTATCTCCCCCCTATCTAAAATTCTTGAAAAATGCATTCACTCACAATTCCTATATTGTCTGTTATCTAATAATCTTCTCTCTAACATGGATTCCACCCTAACCACAGTACAACTATTGCCCTGTTGAGCTTCACTAACATCATTAACCGACTTCAAAATGAAGGCAACCTGGTCTCTGCTATCCTTCTGGATCTCTCTAAAGCATTCAATACTGTCTCACATACCAAACTCTTAAATGTACTAACAGAGCTCAAAACAAACCATTCTGTGCTTGCCTGGTTCCAGAACTATCTAGCTGAACTGCATGAAGGAGTAAAATGGCACAATAACCTCTCTCCTCTGCTGTCTGTTACTTTGGGAGTTCCACAGGTTCCTATCCTGAGCCCTCTACTCTTTACTTTATTTACTAAGAATCTCCATCCTGCTGTCACTCTAATATAGTATGCAGAGGATTCTACCTTAATATGCGCTGGCTCAACTCTCCACCAACTCCAGCAAAGAACACAACAGTCCTTCTCCACAGCTGAATCTTGGCTAAGCAACACATAACTAATACTCAAGCCCAACAAAACAAAACACATCCTGTTTCACCTGACAAGAATCCTAGATCCCTTCTCTCTATTCAAAATCAGCTCATCAAACAATACCATCATAACTCCAGTTTCACACACCAAACTCCTTGGAGTTATAATTGATCATAAAATAAACTTTGATATTCACATATCCCAAACAATAAAAAAGTACACAAAAAACTTGGGAGCCTCTACAGGAGCAAATATTTCCTTACTAGTAACACAAAGGCCACCACAGCTAGAACTCGCCTTATTTCAGCACTCCTATACCCATCTCCCATTCTTACTAACCTAAGGAAATCTGACATAAACAAACTAGAAAGTTGCTATAATAAAATTTCCAAGTTTGCTACAGATGTTATAGATCACTGCCTTGCTCTTAAAGAACTCTCCTGGCTAGAACTCACCAATCAATTGGCTTGCAACCAACTTTCCATGGCCCATCAAATACTTAACCAACCTGAAAAACTCCAGCTCTCCAAAACCTGCTAACACATTACACAAATAACAAGGCACTTCGCTCTACAAACAAAACGCTAATAAACATTACTAAAAGTAAAAATTCAACTGGTGATTCCCTGTACTGTGATGGCATAGCCAAAATATGGAACTTCCTACCTCTGAACATAAGATCCACCACCAGCACAACAAACTTTAAAAAAACTTTTGAAAACTCACCTATCAGCTACATGGATCTGCTTGTGTACTTACCCCAGTGAGTGAATTAAAATATTCATAACTTCCATTGAACTGAATAACCTCTCCACTTTCTTTCTATTTAAATCTTGTATGAACTGTATAATCTGTCCACTTTGTCTCTTTCTAAATCTTGCAATCTTATCACAACAAATATGATCTTCACACTCATTTTTAACTCTGCTGTTAATGTAAAATGAACTGATTATTATGGTAATTATTTCCTGGGTTGGAACAATTTTGGTATTTATGAATATATGTCAGTTCTGATATATATTGTACCTTATCTTTTTTGTATACAAATTTTTTGTCTTTTCTTTAAAGCTGTATATATGTGCTACTTATCTGTTATTTGTATTTGTATTATGTGGAGCTTTTCACCCCAGGCCTCCCCTGAAAATGGACTTTTTGTCCAGTAGGACTTTCCTGGTAAAAAAATATAAAATAAAAATAAATAATAAATAAATACAATCTTAACAAGTATGGGCCAAAGACAGGGCCCTGTGGGACACACTGAGTGTAATTTAAAATTTCACCTGTCCAGTTGCTGTATAATACTCGACATATATTATTTATAAACCATGCAGCTATCCATCTTATCAAGAATATTTCAATACCTAGTTCTAACTTAAGTATCAGTATTTTGAGCTTGACCCTATCACATGATAAAGTTAAATCTATATAAATTACATCACGGCACAGTTTTTCAATTATAGTTGTTATTAAATTTTTGCAGAACATCATATTACAGGTGGTTATAGACTTATCCTCAACATATGCATGCTGATATATGGCTTTAAGTCCCAACCTTTCCAAGTCTGACAATAATTTAACCAATATAACATTCTCCGTTATTTTTATATGACAAAAAAGTAAACTTATGGGTCTGTATGACTCTGGGTTTGTCCTAATCCCCTTTCCTTTAAAAAAAATGTTTAACAACTACATGTCTTCAGTCTTGAGGAATATCTACATATTTAAATGACCTAGTGAATAACAGATATAATTCATGTAGAAATGTTCTTGCGTTATTATTATTAATTCCAATTCCTCCCTGTACTTTGTTTGGGTCCATTTTTTTTAGTTCTTTTTCAGTATAATCTAATTTGATTTCAGTATCTGAGGTTACCTTCATATCACTAGGACAATACTTACTTTGTGCAGCCAAACTGCTTTTCATGATATTTTGTAAATAAATCTGTAATCCACACATATTTTATTGCTTTATGTCTTTACTCCTACCATATCTTATATAGCTATAAAATGGCTTCCTATTATGTTCAATATCTTTATATAAATTTTCATCAAAGTTTTCTTGATCTTGTCTCACACTATGTTTAATTTGTTTGTTCAGGTTTTCTATTTAAGTTTTCAAACTCATAGTTTGACCTCTTCCATTTTTTATATTTTTTGGCTCTCATCGTAATCATCTTTGGAAGTATATCCTTCTGATGTCGTGTGCCTAGATCCTGATATTAAGCTTTTTTTTTTTGCATTCAAACAATTTCTGTTTCAAAACTTTCAAAATTTGCTGTATTCCTTCTACAGTTCTTCCAATGAATGCATCACTCCAATTAGTTTTACATAGTGACTGTTTTGCATCCGTGTAATCTGTTATACTTCTGCGCATCACTTTAGATTACAGTTTGGCAGAGTTATCTAGCAACAATATAACCTTTATAATCACATGATCACTGCATCAATGGTGGCAAAACTTACATGAAGTAACAGTAATTTCTTTTGGAACACAAACAATGTCTAGTATGTTCTGTTTTCTGGTAGGCGTTTTCACAATCTGAAGCAACTGTTGTTCCTAAACATATGTTGTAAATAATTTCCTTACTAAAGTGTTAAATAAATACTATTCCAGCCTGTTTCTTGTAAATTCTAATAGACTAATAGATTAGTACTAAGTTAGTTGCCCTTGCGAGCCATTTTAAGCCCAGCCAATTATTCCTTGTGAGACTCAAACCTTGCACCTTGTGTTTGTAAGGCAAACACCTTAACCATTAGGCCACCCTCCCAACTGCAGGTCATGCAAGAAATGTATGAATTCTTCTGGGTCATCAGCACTTGACTTTCAAGGTTAAACTCCAACAATTGTTATATGTTCCAGGGATGTCTTTATTGTCACAGTTACACAATCACAGTTTGGGTGTAATCACTGTACATGTAATATTTACAGGTCTCATAACAATCTTTAATCCCAATCATAACACCTCTACCAGATTTTTTGTTAAAATGTCTGTTACAATAAAAGCATTTATACCCTGTCAGAAGTAGTTTCCAGTCATTGTCCTTTAACCATATTTGCAAACAATAACAAAATTAATTATTCCAGAATATAATGATCTTAGCATTAACAACCTTAGGAGATATATCAAATGTTGATATATTTGAACTGTTAAGCTTGTCTTGTGTTTGTCAAATATTGCAATATATCTGCTGCAAAAATTCTCTTCCTTGGTCTTGACAAGTACACATCATCCTGTCTAAACACGTGTGCACAAAATTAGGCTTGATTGCTCTAAAACATTTCCACTTTTAAAAGGGGACATTTTTTCATATAGCTATTTACCTCAAAACTCTCCATTCTGTATGTGATTTGTAAAAAATGCATTCTATCACCTGTACAAGCTATGTTAAGAAGGCTGTAAGTTCCCTACTAGCAGTCAGAGAGTTCTTATGGATGAGACCGTTTGTACTGGGTCTATATTAAATCACCAAATGCTTAAAAAAGCGAACGGTGATTGATCGACCCTACGTAAGTGAAAGCTTACAATGTTGAAGTGTCAGAACAGAGACTGTTTTCCAAAGGGAAAAAAAATTGTTGTTCCAACAAAAAAATAAAAAATAAAAATTAATTTAAACATTACATTAAGTGGGGGGCTTCACCCACCCCCCTACTTAAGTATACCAACGCCGAGACCGCACTACAGTGCCAAAAATGGCAAAGTACCGAAGTGGCCAAGCAAATTCTTTCCCAGGGAAAGAATTCGCTTAACAGCTGCTTTGATATTTTCCATTTTCTGCCTTTTAAGTTCGATCAAAATGCATTCGAAAGAATGCGTCTTCAGTCTTCTAATATAGACCCTTTATCAACATGAATAAAAACAGACCCATAATTTCTTACATTAAGGCATTTCTCACATCCCATATGTTTGCTCCTTGCAAGCATTACACTACTTGATGTTCATTATCTACTCTGCAAATGTAAGTATCACTTGCTCTAATAACTGAATCTCCAATTACAAATGCATCATTTCTAACCAGATCTGAAGAATCTTCATCTTCTAATTCAGTCATATCTCCTCTATCAATTGTTATAAAGGAATGATCTTCATCACCATTACTCTTATTAATCCCACTATTTTCATTGCTTATTACATTTGCAAGCATAAAATTCTCAACCAGATGGCTTTGTACATCCACAGCTTGGGCCATATTGTAAACTTCTGTCTTTCTCATCTTTTTTTCTAGTTAGTTTTTCTTGCTAGTATGTCAGACGGGTACACTTGTTCAATAATTTGAATACTCTTTATCATTGCCTTTTTTTTGGCTTGAATATAAAATGAACATTTCCCATCTATTGGCAGTGCTGTGTTTTCCAAATTTGCTGAAAAAGTATGAGTAACACTGTAACAGCATCATCTTCCAGGAATTTAAATAATTTAACATGAATGCTATTACTTCCTGCAGTGTTGTTATTAGAAAACCTCTCCAATGCCCATTTATTTTTTCTCTCCAGGATGTCAGGCTTAAGATCTGGGAATATTCATATCTGTGATGTCAGGGTCCTTCTTATATAGTTCTTCTGTATAGTCCTGCCACCTGTCCTTAATATTTGTTTCTGGTATGACCCTCCCATTTTTGCCTTTTTTCATATCCATTTTACCTGGAAATTTACCTTAATATCAACAGTTTTCTTGACAAGATCATTTATCTTTCCCATTTGTCCCATCTTCTTCCATTTCCTTGCACTGATCATTCAAATATGCCTCTTTATCTTTTCTTGGTATTCCATGAAGCTTTGCATTAAATCGTATTTGGTCTGACATATTCTCCCTATATCCACTCCTTTTGCTTTCTTTGTTTGCTTGGCCACTTCAAAAACCACCATAGATAATCACTTTGCCTTCTTTATTTTCTTTTCTGACTGGAATATTTTTGTTGTCACCTCCTGGACAATATTATAAACTTCTCTTCGCAATTCTTCAAGAACTTTATCTATTAAATAGGTTCTTCACTTCCCAAACATATACTCTTAACTATATCAATAGCTACATATGTTTGTCTATATAATATATATATATATATATATATATATATATAAAATATTACAATATATATCCCTAGTCTGAGACTGAAATGGGTCCAATGGAATCAGTGCTCTCCCCTGATTAACAAATTCAAAATAAAAATAAAATGTTATATATATATATATATATATATATATATATATATATATATAGATATGTCATAGATACAGATATAAATAGGTAGACACATATAAAATGCTAGTGACTGATTACACACATACTTGAGAGCTGACATAGTCAGCACACATACATTGTGTGACTGAGAAGTTAGTGTATTTAAGGAAGGGGGTATATGGCAGAGCCCCTACTTCAGGAGGTGGAAGTATTTTCCATCACATAAAGCATGTAGTAATGGGTTTCTGATATTCTTGATAATTACATCTGTATTGGTAGTATAAGCAGTTTGGTTTGAAGTGTGACTGAATGCAAAAGAAAGTTTTGTGTTTTGATTTTGTGATGGGCTGTCATTTATGGACTAACAATATTTGTCAGTGGTAAAGTTAATATTTCCACACTGATGAAAGGAGTGGCAATGTAAAGTGACATTGACAGATGAAGATAAAGATATATGTGTGTGTGTGTGTGTGTGTGTGTGTGTATGTGTGTGTTTTGTGTGTGTGTGTGTGTGTTTATGTTTGTATGTATTGCAAGCAAGACATTGTAACCAAAAAGTAGGCACTTGTCCCATTTTTATTAACAGAACTTTTCTGTTTTATAAATGAAAAAAGAAAAAAAAAACTAAATTACCATGCATAAGACAGGCAGCTTTCATCAGCCTTGCACACACTTTTAGTTCACAGAAATTAGGAGCTATAGTTATTTTATTTCACTGTCTTAACCAGGTCAGAGGCTTTACTGGAAAAGTTCACTCAGACTCTGCCACTACCAGCTGTGAGGGAAATGTTAGTTTTTGCTTTCTTGTATTTTGTATTGTTTATTGCATTTTCTATTTTGTATATTGTGATTTTTTTCACACTGTGTTTTACTTGTATTCTGTTTTTAATTGCATATTTAAACTAGGAAACAGACCACAACTGTGTCTCTTGTGAGTCACAGAGAAATTAAGTTTTCCCCACCATCCCACCCAGGTGATGGTGTATTTTTAAACTCAACTGATTTTCTAGTTGCCTGCCCCTTATGTTAATTTGACCACATATCTCATTCCCTGTCTTTTTTCCATTGGCTATTGTGACTAAGCACAGAATTATCATTTTGTGAAACCATTCCCCTTCAACTACTTAAATTTATTGGCCATACCACTGTTTTCCATAGAAACAGAATACGAAGTGCCCACCCACTTCCAATCTATTTTGTTCTTTTAAAATTAGTGGCTATCTGCTTAGATAGGTAAAGCTTAAGTCATCCCCTCTTTCATATCTAACTGCTTAGTGTAAACAGCATCTCTTAGGATATTAACCATTTTTCTATATTATCTTTAAAATCTGCAACATCTATTCCAAGACCACCATTTATTGGAGAGCCCACATTCTGCTTCTCAGTAGTCATCTTGGGATTAGTGCTTCTGTTTTGCTCCTGGTGAGAAAAAGAACATAGGGACACTTCCTGGAGACAGCTGATTACTGGAAAGCTAATAACTTCTTAGGTGCCGGCTTGGAATTTGTGCTTATATTTTACTCCTGATTTTGTTCCTGGTGAGAGAAGGAGCAGAGTGCATTGATTTCTGACTGTTTTTGGTTGAGCAGTTGAGTTTGCTTGAGTTTGACCTTCCTGACTGGTCTGGTTGCTATTCAAGTCACCTACTAGGAAAAGCTTACAACAAGCCTACAGATCCTTGCATCATCTGAAATAAGACTGTGGATCGTCAAAGAGCCTGTGGCCTGCTTGTCATCTTGGGATTGGTACTATGGTTTTTCTTCAGGTGAGAGATGAAGCAAAAGAGCATTGTATCCCAGCAGCATGAAGCTGATGTGAGACCAGCAGTAGTAATAGCCAGGCATTAGCTATTCAGGTGTCTCCCCTCTTTTCACCCTTCTTGACAAGCTAAGTCTTTCTTTGATTTGCTTCTAACTTCAGAATATCTGCCTAAATACTTCATAAATCATCAGGGTCTACTTATTAGTTTCCCCTCAACTGTATGGCAGTGCCCTGTATAGATGTAGACACCCTGAGCTGACATTTCTCCTGTAAAAGCACCATTGAAATTTCACCATTACCTAGTTGCACACAGGACAATTAGTTTGCAGTGACAAGAACTTCCCCCCAGAGTTGCAAACCAGATACTCCTGATCTTACTTTATGTACTCACTCCAAATGTTTAATCAATAAGAAAGCGTGTGTTGCCATGGATATGAACTTTCCCACAATATCCGTTACCAGCTTGGTGGATATGGGCATCCTGAGGCAATGTGGAAATTGCCTCACATTTACTGACAACCAGTTAATTCTCAAACAACTGACATGGTGTGTGAGAGATGCATTGATACACTGTCACTGAGTCAAATAAAAGCACTCTTAATGTCAGTATGGATGTCAGTAGTATACACGCTGCACCCATCACAGAGTTCAAGGCAGACACATATACCCAGTTATGCTGAGGCACTTAAATGTAACATTCATAAACCCCAAAACACTCCTTGAATAAGTACGCACAACAATACCCTCAACAGCCCTAAATGCACTCTTTCAAAACAACAGCCACATCAGCACATACAGCCATATCTCATGGAGCCTCTACTTCTAAGCCCATGAAGCAAGCCAGGCAAGTTAACTGGTCACCCCTTAAATCCCTGCCCATAGAGGAAGCTGTTCATTTCTTTAATAACACTTTTCTAACAATCCTGGAAAATCATGCACCTATGCGGTTAATACGAATTAAATCTAAAACAGCCCAATGGCTCTCACATAACACAAGGAAACTTATCCTTAGTAAAAATAAAGCCTGGGCCAAGTGGAGAACCACAAAAAATACAGCTGATCATCTTACCTTTAGACAGCAAAGAAATATGACAAAAAAAGCTATCCTGCATGACAAAAAAAAAACTACTTCACCCAGCTACAACAATCTTTGCTTCAACAGCCAAAAAAATTCTGGAATACCATTAATATGCTAGTAACTCCAGGTAAAGTTGCCACACCAAATCCACTAGGCTCTAACCCAGACTGCCCTTTACAAACAGCTAATGAATTTAATAATTTCTTTACTTCTGCAATATTAAAGCTAGCAAATCAACAAAGCCCAGACACATCTAAACTATCCAGTCCAAGCCCAACCCCTCCTCCATTTCACCTCAAACCTATACCCACCTCTTATATTTTATCCCTACTTCAAAAATTAAAACCCTCAACCTCCTCAGCTGACAAACTTCCAGCTGAATACCTTCAAATAAGTGCAAAAGCTATTGCATACCCTATCTCTATACTGATTAACAGGACCTTAGAAGAAAGTACTATTCCATCAGTCTGGAAAATCTCATACATCATCCCTCTCTTCAAAGGAGGAGACTCTACTGAGTATTCTAACTTCCGCCCCATAGCACTACTATCTCCTCTTGCAAAAATAATGGAGAAATGTATCCACAAACAGTTACTTAACCACCGACTACACCACAATCTCCTAGCTAATTGCCAACATGGTTTTCGACCATTTCATAGTACAACTACTGCCTTACTATCCTTTATTGACTCTATTAACAACAATCGCAACAATAATACCCCTTCCTCAGCTTTCTTTGTAGACCTGTCTAAGGCCTTCGACATGGTCAATCACCAACTCCTCCTCCATCGCTTAAAGTCCCTCTCTCTAGATAATTCCAGCTTAAACTGGTTTACATCCTATCTGGATAATCGTAAACAGGCAGTTCTGTGGCGCAACCATCTCTCAGATCTCCTCCCCACCTCTATAGGAGTCCCCCAAGGCTCTATCTTAGGTCCTCTACTATTCTCTATTTTTATAAATGACCTTCATCTAACTACTCCTCTATCAACGTGTATTCAATATGCAGACGACACTACGATTATCTGCTCAGCCTCCTCACAGTCTGAACTTCATTCTCTCCCTCAAAAAACCTTCTCGACTACTGAACAATGGTTTTCTAATCACTGTCTCCTCCTCAACCCCAAAAAAACTAAACTACTGCTTTTTTCACCAACTCACCTGTCTCCTTCCCTTGATTTTACTCTTTTATCCAGTAACGGTACCCTTATCTCTACTGACCAGACCACTAAACTCTTAGGTATCACAATTGACAATCAATTAAAATTTGACACTCACATCAACACCATAATAAAATCTACTAACAGAAAACTAGGCTCGCTCTACAGAATCAAACCTTTCTTAACTCCAGAAGCCAGAACTACAATAGCTAGAACCCACTTAATCTCTACCCTACTATATGCCTCCCCCATATTTACCAATCTTTCTAAGAATAATCTTAATAAACTTGCAACAGCATATAATAATATTGCCAGATTTGCTGCTAACTCTCCTTACAGAACCCATCATTGTCTAAATCTCAAAAAACTAGGCTGGCTTGAATTACCCCATCTAATTCATCTTAATCAACTTACTATTGCACATAATGCCCTTTATCACCCTGATTACACTCCAATGCTCTCCACCCTTATTAAACCATATTATAACCTGAGGAACCTACGCTCCTCAAACAAAATATTAATCCACACCTTCTTATCAAATAATCTAGCAGGTGATTCCATATTTTCTAACTCAGTTGGTAAAATATGGAATCAACTACTACAACATCTCACTTCCCTAACATCACTTCAACTTTTTAAAACCAACCTAAAACTCTTCCTATCCAACCACTGGCTATGTTCTTGCAACAATCCTGACTAATAATTTTCACCTTCTACTGACTCTGTTACCTTCCCTCAGCTTACTTACTAATTCCATTCTACTTGATTCTCTTCAGCAACTAATGTTTAATACCTGAATTTTTCTTCTTTTCAACCCTACTTCGTATTAAATGACCTCACTTCCTGTGTTTTTCCAACCATCTCTGTGTTATTTTCATTCTTTGTGTAAATACTTTTTAGCCTTCTATTCTACCCTATTTAATATCAAATGACCTCACACCCTGTGTGTTTTTCATCCATTCCTGTGTTACTATTATTCTTTGTGTAAATACTTTTAAGCCTGTTTTTTCGTTTAACACTGTAAACTAGCAATTTGCTACTATTCTGTAAATTTTTTTTCTATGATATATTGCTCATTGTGAATTACTATTGTGTTATTTTCTTTATAATTTTCTGTTGCTTTAATTTCTCTAGTTGCATTGTATAATTAGTTAGTTGCATTGTATTATTTCTGTTGCATTAGTACTATTTTAGCAGAGCTTTTCTCCTCAGGCCTCCACTGAAAATGGACATGTATCCAGTTGGACTAGCCCGGTTAACAAATGTAAAATAAATAAATAAATAAACCATACAATTCAACATTCTGGTCATTGGAGACTCCATTGTGAAATGCATTGATTTTCCTCTCACCAGGCTGTGTAAGGAGAAAGTAATGGCCAGTTGCTTATCAGGGGCCAATATCCATTACATTATGCATGCACTCAGGTCTTTGGACCACAAATACCAGTATAAATCAGTCATAGTCCATACTGGTGTAAATAACTTGACACATATGAAGAGAGACATCACAGAGTTCTTGAAATATGTGTCCTAGTTGGTATGAGCCTATCACTGTGCAGCATTTTACCTTCTCCAAAGATGATGTCACAAAATGAAGAGAAAGTGACTTAGTTTCTAGTGTCATTCTATGGGGATATAATATTTGTCAGCAAGAAAGGAGATGGTCAACAGACTGTGTTGCTTTGCAAGAGATGATCTGCACCTCCCCCCTTTTGGGTTTCAAATATTAGCTAAACTATTGTCCTCCTCCATAGTGTGTTTTTCAGGCAATGCCAAACTGAAAGTACTTCTGACATACTTAGTCAAAACCAAGAAAATCTTAAATGTTTTACTGCTCAATACTAGAAGTGTAAACAAAAAAACTCCAATCCCTACAAGATCTCATCACAGTAGAGAATGCTGACATCTGTGCCATCACTGAAGCATAGTTTAAAGCCACGGAGAGCACAATGACAGTACCACGTTATAATGCCTTCCACACATTTACACCAGCTACTACACAGACAGGGACTAAAGGTGGAGGTGACTCAATTTGCTTCAAAATAAATATACCTCAAGGCTGGTCAAACAGGATGATGCACTTGAGCTTCTCTGAGTTCAAATCATCATAGGCAAAATCCAATACCACTTTCTTGCAAGCTATAGGTCCTCCTCTATGACCCAGGAAACCCATACCACATATTTAAAGTTATTGGAAACACTCACCATTCAACCCAATACCATATTCATGGGCAACTTTAGTTACCCCACTATTAACTGGGAATTATATATGACACTAAATGTACAGGGGCAGAAATTGTTGGATTTTTTAAACTCAAACTCACTGGACCAGACTGTCAGTACACCGACTAGGGGTGCAACCATACTGGATCTGGTCTTTGCTGATATGGAAGAGTGCTGCACACCCCCAACATGACAATCACCACTGACCACAAAAAGAAAAAACAATATGGTTCCCTATTAAAGTGATATGATATACCTAAAATTGTGGGTCCTGAAACTAATGAATAAATAAATAATTTAATTAATTAATAAACTACGACAATGGAGTAGCAGTGAAATTCAAAATTGCTTGCTATTCAATTAAGGTGCATTTCAAGGTGACTTCCGTCTCTCTGTACCTCCCCCGTCTCACTCCTTACTAACTCCAAGAATGCACTGCTTTAATTGCAACTTCAGACTCAATATATACTACTAGTTTTGCCCTTGTGTTCCAGTCATAGCAGTTATGCTCCTCAGAATTTCAACATGCTGCTTTCAAATGGTTGTATCATTAATAACCTTGTGAACATGTCACTCATTTAGGACATAATAAGTCGGATTAGACAATGCAATCCTAGGTACTGTTTAACAGTTTTATACATTTACCCTCAGATCAACTGCCTTAGTCTTAGTATTGCATAACTGTCAGCAGGTGATTTATTAAGACCAGTGCTTCCTCTCAAGTCATCACCAAAAAGAAGCACCCGCAATTAGCTGGCTTGCCAGTTTAACAAGTAAACAAATAATAACTAATACCAAGTCATTGGAAATTCTTTCTAATGTGATATATTCTAGTGAAAGTGACAGTATTAATTAACTCTATTAAGTAATGTTCTAGTCTTGTCTTAGCCTCCTATGAGTTATTCTGGACTTGGAACTGGATAAGAGTCATACTCTTCCTTGTGCAACTTAGTCTAAACTAAATC